>NC_079195.1:172817890-173121032 GCF_029499605.1 Hyla sarda
CCATTTAACCTCTGCATTAGTGCATCTGAATTACCAAGAACAGATGAAAACTATAGCGAGATTTTTCAGGCCATTAAGTCTCTAGTAACTCCTAGGAAATCTCTCTTGATCTTATTATTATTAGAAGTTAGTTCCACTAAATGTGGCGTATCAAAACACAGACTTTACACTTCGCTCTGAAACATCTGTGTATTCTGAGCTGGGATTGTGAAGCTCACATACTGTTCCATCCATAACTCCTCAATAGTTTCTGTCCAGTAAATCACAGAGAGTTTGTGTAATAATATCACCATCACTAAAACAGTTTGCCTTGCTGTACTAATTCCCTGACTCGGAGCTGCATTTGCCAGGACTCTGCCTTTCTGTTCCTGTAATCTGTAGAGACTTTCTGCTTATTTACAATTGCTATTTATGTTACGCATTCTTCCACCATGGCGGCTGATCTTATCCAGACATCCTATCTGCCTAAATATTGTCTCATTCTGACAAACTCTTCTCATCGCAGTCTTCTTTCATTCTGTCCTTGTGGGATCGAAAAATTGGCCAGCTCCACTTTAAACGTATGTGTTTTGGATTTATGAAGCTGTTTATATAGGATGTGATTGTATTATTGAGGTGTAGTCCAATAATCATTAGTGGCTTTCTTTTTCCTGTTGTTCTTGATTAATTTCAGATGATACTTGGGTTCACTTTAACCTCTTTGCCTTATGGCTTATTACGTCGGTGTCCCTTTGCCTGTTTTTCTATAAACTTTTTCCATCAGTGCAAAAATAAAGTACAAATAGAGCCTTCCTGGTAAGGAAAGTTAGATAAATGTCTTCAAATAGATTGATGTCACCCTCTAGTGGACATATCCTGAAATGAGAATCCATCATGGGTTCAAGGCAGAGAATAGAAAAATGTCCTGCTTACTGGTGTGCTGGAGCTGTTAGTCATATGTAGCAGTGCTGAGTTGCTTATACAATTTATGGTATCAGAATGTCTTATCTGTCTTTTACCTAGTGCTGTAGATAAAGCAGCTGTGCACTCTTCTGCACAGGAATACAAAATATGTGCGGGCAAATTCCCTGGTTATAACAGCTTATCAATGTGGCTGTAGGAGCAGAACCCCTTCATGTCTCCTCATCTTCAGGATAGAGATGCTAGATAGAGATTGCCTGAGATACCTTTCACTCTTAGACATTGCATGATGCATAAACATGTAGTCCCAAACATATAGGGGCTCTGTATGTAGGGAAATAGGGGTTTGTTTTGTTTTAAGTTCTAGCAAAAAGGCAGCAGTTTTACTGTTTTATATAAAAAAAAGCAGCAAAAGCCACAATGTTTGAATAAAAGTTAAAAAGATGCACTGTTCATGATGCATACTGAGATACTGTGGGAGATTTATCAAAACATGTGTAGAGGAAAAGTTGCTGAGTTGCCCATAGCAACCAATCAAATGGCTTCTTTAATTTTTGAAAAAGCCTCTAAAAATTAAAGAAGTGATCTGATTGGTTGCTATGGACATCTCAGCAACTTTTCCTCTACACAGGTTTTGATAAACCTCCCCCTATATGGGTAAATAGCTGCATTGTTTTTAGTGAGGCTTTCTGCCAATCAGTGGCCTACATGAATGTACCCTGGTAAATAGATTATTTGCATAATCAATAACGTGTAAGATTCTTCAGCTCTTGATATTTTACAATATACAAATTTATTTCTGCCAAGGGGATTATGATATTTAACATCTTCCGTACGTAATCTACCCCATTCTCTTCGGTACAAATCTCTTTGATCCACAGGGATCAGTCAACTATTTATGGTTCTTGTCTTTCATTACTCTGAGAACTGTCCTTATATACCAGTCCTGTAACTGGGCATTTTTTTCTTCTTCCGTGGTTATGCTGAACCACTGTTGAAGCATGACTGTAGGGTGGAATACCTTTGGTACTGCTTCTGAGGAGTGACTGATAGAGTTTATAACTCTAAGTTAAGATAATTCTTCTTGTCTCTGGGTCACAACAAACATTTGACAAAGAGCTCTTACCCCCAGTCCAGGAACTTCTTCCTACTCCTTTTTTTCTTGGTGAGGAGGGAGTACAGGTCTGCTGGACAGGGTATCCACACTGACCTTCTTAGGGCCTAGCATATATTTTAGGCTAAAACAGTAATTTGACAATGCAGCCAGTCACGTATGTCCTGTGGCATCCAGCTAAACAATTAACCGTTTAAATGTAGGTAAGTGAATTATTATCAGTCCTTACATCAAACGTTGCTGCATATAAACAATCATGCAACTTGTCCACAGTGGCAAACTTCTAGAAATTCCTCTGTTAGTCTCTTTAAAGCTAAGAAGGCCTCTTCACATGCTAAAGTCCTTTTCTCTCCAAAGAGATTTTTAGGACGTGGTGCCTTAGCAGTCTCTACCTCAGAGGTAATCTTCAACAGGTCATATAACTTTTAAGCAATCTTCGAGTAGTCTTTCACGAACCTTCAGTAGTAACCTCAGAGTACAAGAAATGACTGCAGCTTACTGATGTAATTCGCTCTCAAGAGTAAGTATTCTTCTTGATCATTCTTTAAAAGGGGCAGGGTCAGAAAGTCTTATAGCATGGGTGGCACTTTTAGAACACCCCACATCCATTTATTCTCTGGAAAAAAAATTCCCTCTTGGGTGGTAGAGGAGAATCTTCCAAGTCAAAAGCAAATGGTGCTTCAACAGAAAGGATGGAAGAAGCTTGGTCTAACAAGTGAATCACACCAATCTTCAGATGACGATTCATTCAAACCCCCACGGTTGTTATATTCTGTTTCATCACAGGAAAACTCTTACACTAATGATTCTGCCAATCTTTTACCCCATGTTTGAGAGTCCACACTTTCTTTTGGTTCTCTTCAGGCAGGGACTCAATAAGGAATTGTCCGGTTCCCTCCAGCATTTCTCTGTGCATGGAGGCTATGGCTCATACAGTTTTGTTTTTGCCAGGCCTCACAAATACAGGTTATTTTCCTGAATAGTGGCATGACCCTGGTTTCGTTTCTAGATCTAATTGATGGCACCTCCATCAGTCGAACTAATGATATGTGATGGCGCACTAGTGCTTCTGTCTGTGGTGCAAGGTGTATAGATCTTGTGCGTGATGCCACTTTTAAGGTAGTGGCTCACGGATGGAAATTATCTTGTTTGTGACTCGAGGTGGTTAGATGTATCACTACATGAGGCTTACTAGGGTTTTGATAGTGTTTAATTAACGCTGCACCTCTAGGGTATGAACTAGCCCTTGGGATCCAGCTGACTGAGGCTTTCTCCTGTATCTTTCCTGGACTAGCACTGTGTAGCCTGTCGACTCACCGGCTCCTGTGCCCACAGCTAGGAATTTCCGACTCCTCCTGGGTGGGGGAATACTTGCAGAATGGTGTTTTTGCATGCTTGAACATTTTCATTAGGCTTCCCTCACACTCCTGCTGACTCCTCTCTACACTGAAGCTCACACTGAGCTCTGCACTCCACACATACTCTAACTCACGAGTCTAACACTCTCTGAATAACACCTCCCCCCTACACAATGTATGGCCTAGCTAGGTGGACCCCCATTGGACAATCAGATTCACATGGGTACCTCCTAACAGATATGCTTTTCATTTATTAAAACTTAGATTAGAAAAAGCTGGCCGGCACTGCCAAGCTTCCCGTGACTCCTATGTGAACCAGGTCAGTCCCATAACAGTTAGTGGTGCTCAATTCCTTATGAAAACGAAGAGTATCCAGAATCCAAATATACAAAGAAAGGAGGAATGGCACTCACCGCTTACTGTAATTTCTTATCTTTTATTCTTCATAAAGTGCAGGTGCTTTAAAAACGCATTTCACCCAGCCGGGTGTGGACGCCAGTGTGCGTGCTACAGGTAACAATTGTTTCGCTCTGGCTTGAGCTTCAACAGACCTTCCCTTTCCCATGCTCCTTCATTCCTTATAACACGTCATGAAGGATCCACGGGGCGGGGATTACAAGCACAATAGGTTTAAAAACAGTGCAAAGTGCAAAAAACACATACAGTTAAAACCAAAAACTAAGTACCGTATATACTCGAGTATAAGCCGACCCGAGTATAAGCCGAGACCCCTAATTTCAACCCAAAATCCCAGGAAAAGTTATTGACTCGAGTATAAGCCTAGGGTGGGAAATACCTCATCCCCCCCTGTCATCATCCAGACCCGTCATTAACATCCTCATCATCCCCTTGTCATCATCCCACACATCCCCCCTTCATCATCCCCTTGTCATCATCCCACACATCCCCTTATCATCCCACACATCCCCCCTTCATCATCCCCTTGTCATCATCCCACACATCCCCCCTTCATCATCCCCTTGTCATCATCCCACACATCCCCTTATCCCACACATCCCCCCTTCATCATCCCCTTGTCATCATCCCACACATCCCCTTATCATCCCACACATCCCCCCTTCATCATCCCCTTGTCATCATCCCACACATCCCCCCTTCATCATCCCCTTGTCATCATCCCACACATCCCCTTATCATCCCACACATCCCCCCTTCATCATCCCCTTGTAATCATCCCACACCCCCCCCCTTCATCATCCCCACACCCCCCCCCCCCTTCATCATCCTCTTCTCATCATTCGCCCTCAGTGGTCTTCAACCTGCGGACCTCCAGAGGTTTCAAAACTACAACTCCCAGCAAGCCCGGGCAGCCATCGGCTGTCCGGGCTTGCTGGGAGTTGTAGTTTTGAAACCTCCGGAGGTCCGCAGGTTGAAGACCACTGCGGCCTTCAACCTGCGGACCTCCAGAGGTTTCAAAACTACAACTCCCAGCAAGCCCGGGCAGCCATCGGCTGTCCGGGCTTGCTGGGAGTTGTAGTTTTGAAACCTCCGGAGGTCCGCAGGTTGAAGACCACTGCGGCCTTCAACATGCGGACCTCCAGAGGTTTCAAAACTACAACTCCCAGCAAGCCCGGGCAGCCATCGGCTGTCCGGGCTTGCTGGGAGTTGTAGTTTTGAAACCTCCGGAGGTCCGCAGGTTGAAGACCACTGCGGCCTTCAACATCATCCAGCCCCCTCTCACCCCCTTTAGTTCTGAGTACTCACCTCCGCTCGGCGCTGGTCCGGTCCTGCAGGGCTGTCCGGTAAGGAGGTGGTCCGGTGAGGAGGTGGTCCGGGCTGCTATCTTCACCGGGGGCGCCTCTTCTCCGCGCTTCCGGCCCGGAATAGAGCCGTTGCCTTGACAGCGACGTATCTGCGTCGTTGTCAAGGCAACGTGACTATTCTGAGGCCGGGCCCGAAGCGCTTAGAAGAGGCCTCCCCGGTGAAGATAGCAGCCCGGACCACCTCCTCACCGGACCACCTCCTTACCGGACAGCCCTGCAGGACCGGACCAGCGCCGAGCGGAGGTGAGTACTCAGAACTAAAGGGGGTGAGAGGGGGCTGGATGATGTTGAAGGCCGCAGTGGTCTTCAACCTGCGGACCTCCGGAGGTTTCAAAACTACAACTCCCAGCAAGCCCGGACAGCCGATGGCTGCCCGGGCTTGCTGGGAGTTGTAGTTTTGAAACCTCTGGAGGTCCGCAGGTTGAAGACCACTGCGGGTGGGGGAGTTCACTCGAGTATAAGCCGAGGGGAGTGTTTTCAGCACGAAAAATCGTGCTGAAAAACTCGGCCTATACTCGAGTATATACGGTAACTACAAAAATAATCCTAAATCAATCCTGTCATTTAATCCTCCTAACTCTTGTGCACCAGTTTTCAAAATCCACTTTGCTTCGATCTCACGGAGGATTTTTTCATTATCTTTACCTTGAGTACAGATTAACCTTTTAATTCCCATGAATTTTAGGACGCTTGCATCTCCATTGTGTGCCGAATGGAGATGGAGATGCAATGGAGATGCAAGCGTCCTAAAATTCATGGGAATTAAAAGGTTAATCTGTACTCAAGGTAAAGATAATGAAAAAATCCTCCGTGAGATCGAAGCAAAGTGGATTTTGAAAACTGGTGCACAAGAGTTAGGAGGATTAAATGACAGGATTGATTTAGGATTATTTTTGTAGTTACTTAGTTTTTGGTTTTAACTGTATGTGTTTTTTGCACTTTGCACTGTTTTTAAACCTATTGTGCTTGTAATCCCCGCCCCGTGGATCCTTCATGACGTGTTATAAGGAATGAAGGAGCATGGGAAAGGGAAGGTCTGTTGAAGCTCAAGCCAGAGCGAAACAATTGTTACCTGTAGCACGCGCACTGGCGTCCACACCCGGCTGGGTGAAATGCCTTTTTAAAGCACCTGCACTTTATGAAGAATAAAAGATAAGAAATTACAGTAAGCGGTGAGTGCCATTCCTCCTTTCTTTGTATATTTGGATTTCATTTATTAAAGATACAGTGCAAAACATTACAAATGAACAGGCAAAGACTATAATGGATATTAAGGCATCATCTGAGCAGCAGGGCCCAGCACAGGCACCTGAAGCAATGTTTGCCTGACAGGACCCACTCCGGTACTGGGACACCACAGATACATCTCTAGCTTCTGTCAGATAGGCCCTGAATATACCCTGCACAATTCTTGCATTGGTACCCAAGAATTTTGGGGTGCATACTCCACAGGCTGAACATGAGATCCCACTCTCCATAACTGAAACTATGCAGGTTTCATAGAATGTGTTTCAAATGATGATCATAGAAATCTCTGTAAATAATGGTGACTTGACATCCTGTATCTAGCAAGGTGAATTCCTTCCACTTCAAAATGTATCAAGGGTTTAGGCCTAATCTTGTCCCCACAGCTAAACTGTGTGTGTATCTGCCTTTTCTTCTCTTGTAACACCTGGTTATTTGGAACTCCTAAAGTTCAGTTGCTAGTACCTACACATCTATCTTTTATGAATTTGTGGGGCACTCCTGCTGGAAATTCCCTGATTATCCACATTTAAAGCAATCTTCTTGAAGGGTCTGATCCTCGTGAAACATCCTTCTTGGGGTCTTCCTGTGTAGCAGTAGGAAGATCTGTCCTCTCTGGTGATAGTTTGTACAAGAGCTCTAACTCAGCCACCTTCTCCTTAAGGGCTTCTTAAGCTCTCTATCCTCTTTCTCTTTCTGTGAGGGAAGGTGGACACATCTTTACAGGACAGAACCTTATCATCCAACTTGGCTCTTAACAGGATCATAACTGGATCATTGCTAAGATCCTCTATCGGAATTTGCTTAGGTAGCCGAGCATCCAGTTCAGATACTCCTTTATGAAATAACTTTTCCAATGACAATTGTAATCGATTGACATAGTCAGTAGCGATGCTCATGTCATGCGCGGCAGGTCCCGGCTGCTGATAGCAGCCATAGACCTGCCGGTAATGGCGGACATCCTTGATCGCGCGGATGTCCGCCATTTACCCCTCAGATGCCGTGATCAATATAGATCACGGCATCTGCAGCATTGCGGACACTAGAATGGATGATCGGATCGCCCGCAGCGCTGCCGCGGCAATCCGATCATCCAGCATGGCAGACGGGGGTCCCCTCACCTGCCTCCGCTGCCTTCCACGGGTCTTCTGCTCTGGTCTGCGATCGAGCAGACCAGAGCAGAAGATGACCGATAATACTGATGAGTGCTATGTCCTATGCATAGCACTTAACAGTATTAGCAATCAAATGGGGACTATTAAAGTGTAAAAAAAAAATTAAAAAGTAAAAAAAAAGTAAACAAAATGTGAAAAACCCCCTTCCCCAATAAAAACGTAAATTGTCCCATTTTCCCTATTTCACCGACAAAAAGTGTTAAAAAATATTTTATATACATATTTGGTATCGCCACATGCATAAATATCCCAACTATTAAAATAAAATGTTAATGATACCGTATGGTGAACGGCGTGAACGTTAAAGAAAAAAAAGTCCAAAATAGCTGTTTTTTTAATAACCTTTTATTCCCAAAAAATTTTTAAAAAAATGTATTAAAAGTTTTATGTAAACAAATATGGTATCAATAAAAAGTAAATATCACGGCACAAAAAATGAGCCCTCATACTGCCGCTTATACGGAAAAATGAAAAAGTTGTAGGTCTTCAAAATAGGGAGATTTTAAACGTACTAATTTGGTTAAACAGTTTGTGATTTTTTTTTTAAGCGCAACAGTAATAGAAAAGTATGTTATCATGGGTATCATTTTAATTGTATTGACCCAAAGAATAAAGAACACATGTCATTTTTACCGTAAATTGTACGGCGTGAAAACAAAATCTTCCAGAATTTGCAAAATTGCGGTTTTCTTTTTAATTTCCCAACACAAATAGTATTGTTTTGGTTGCGCCATACATTTTATGGTAAAGTCGCGCAAAAACAATCCCTCATACTAGTCTGTGGATTAAAATATAAAATAGTTATGATTTTTTGAATGCGAGGAGGAAAAACGAATACGTAAAAATAAAATTGTCCGTAAGAGTCCTTAAGGCCCAAATGGGCTGAGTCCTTAAGGGGGTAAGACACAATACTGGCAGATTGGGTAGCCGGAGGCTTTCTGCCCAATGCTTTGGCTACTGGGGTCCCTTGGCATTACACACTTCTTTCCAGAACACACAGTTATTTTTATACTAGATATTTTCTTATGCTAGACATTTTCTAGATAACATTTGACATTTTTTTTACCATGCTTTGTTGCGTGCTTTTGTGGGTAACAGGAATACCTTCTGCCCAGAAAAGTATCCTGAGCACGAGGACACAAGAAATATCACATTTGACATTTTAGACATATTAGACATTTTTATGGACTGTGTGGTTGTGAGTGTTACAGTCCTACTGTACATGAAACATGTGTTACTGTTGACTGTGCATGATGTTAATCTTTGCATCTTGCGGACAACTGACCCTGGGTAGACTGTTGGGATCTACTCAGCACCATCTCTTGCGATTCGGGAACACTTCTCTCTTCAGGAGCTCTTGGCACGACTGGAGTGGCAGAAGCCTCTTGAAGACCCATTTCTAGACTTGGAGCTGGTTCTGGACTATACAGACTTGGGTTGGCTGGCAGAGATACTGGAAACCTGGAAACCGGAATGTAGACTGGTGCCAATGGTAAGGGGACTTAAGCTGGCGAGGTGACTAGAGTTGGTTACACCTGCCCCTGAGATGGCATGATAACTAATATTGCAGGTTGGCTGGGAGAGAACATGGGGACATCCATGGATGGGTGGATCCCCTCTCCTGGTACGTACTCCCTCGCAGGTCTGGCAGCTGGTGGAGGAGATACAGGAGGTTCAGGCAGGTCTTCTTTGCCACACAATTTTATCCGATTATGGTGGACAACTTGCGGCTCGTACCCTGGTTTCTGAATTGCGTACACATCTGATTCTGGGTATGGTACGGCCATCACCGTACAGAGTCCAGTTTGTGTTTCCTTGGGAACTTCCGCAGCCAGTCCTTGTCGCCTAACTAAAGGGGTTTAGCAGAGGCATGACGGTTGTAGTCCTGCTGTTGCCTTTGCTGAGCCTCGTCCATCTTTCTGGTGACAATCTCTTTCACATGCTATCTGGATGCTTCTTTGGTTGTCGGAGATGCACTCCATAGAAGCTTGCGAAAAGTTGTTGAAAGGAGCTTGGAGTCTAAACATCTGGTCCTTTGGCAGCTGACCGTGTCGACCCATCATCAAGTAGAATGGAGTGTATCCAGTAGAACAGTGGACTGTGTTATTATAGATTTCTAGCAATTTGGGTAACAGCCGGGGCCACTCTTAGACACAGACTGTTCTTGCAGCATGTGGATGAAGACTTGATTAATGCGCTTACAGAGCCCATTCCCTTGAGGGTGCTAAGCAGTAGTTCGGAGTTTCTTGCAAGCATGGAATTGACCCAGCTCTTGGAAGAGTTGGGCCTCGGAGGCCGTTCCTCGGTCTGTTAGGATAGACTCCGGACACCCAAGGATTTGCACCCAATGGGAGTAGAACACCTGGGCTGTGGTTTTGGCTGTGAGGTCTTTAACTGGCACAACGACAACCCACTAGGAGAAGTGATCCTCCATGGTTACAGCATAAGTGTACCCAGACCAGGTAGGAGACAACTTGACATGGTCTAGAGCGACCAACTTGTTAGGCCTTTCACTCTGGATGGAATGGAGAGGCGCTCTGGTGTCTTTGCGCCCATTCTTGGTGACATTGCAGACGGCACAGTCACTACACTACTTCTCGATGTCGCTCCACATCCCAATCCAGTAAAACCTCTGTCTCACAGTAGCCTCAGTCTTGTGGACTCCAAAGTCCCCCGATTGATCATGGCATGCACTGACGACCATTGCCGCATCTCGCCGGAGAACTAGAACCTGATGAAGTTGATCACCAGAAACCGGATCTAAAGAGATTCAGTACAACAATCCTTTGTGTACAAACAGTCGCTTCCTCTGTCACCACAGACGTTTCAACTCGTAGTCACACTGGGCCCGGCGTAGACGGGTTGGTACCCTTTTCATCAGAAGGTAATCCAACAGATTCCCCATTACTCGACTTTTGTCTTGCAGAGTCTTCCAGGTGTATAGGTCTTCCTGGACCTTCTTGGACCTGGATTCACCCTCTTCAAGGGTGGTCACAGTATTCTGACTCACGAACCTCTGGTAGAATGGGGGCATCTCCACGTCTTTCCACTTGTCTTTGACAGGTGGCTCTTTGCTGGGGGCCATTCTAGATAGTACATCGGCATTGACATTTGACTGTCCGCTTCTGTACTTGATGGTAAAGTTGTAATTGGCCAATCTTGAAGCCCAACGCTGCTCAATAGGACCCTATTTGGCAGTGTTCAGGTGGGCCAACAGGTTATTATCCATGTAGACAGCGAATGGCATGGCAGCCAAGTAGTCCTTAAACTTCTCAGTCATGGCCCATACGTGGGCAAGGAGTTCTAGCTTGAAGGAGCTGTAATTGGCATAATTCTTCTCTGCCCCTCGCAGATTACGACTGGCATAGGCTATCACCAGCTCTTGCCCTTCCTGGACTTGGGATAGGACAGCTCCCAAACCTGAAGCTGGCATCAGTATATAGCCGGAATGGCTGAGTGTAGTTTGGATATGCCAGGATGGGTGGCTCTGTCGACAGGTGTTTCAGAGCTTGGAATGCTGTCTCTTACTCCATAGCCCACTCCACAGGTAGTTTACCACTGTAGTTCTCCTTTGCCATGCCCCGTAAGAGAGCTGTGAGGGGTTCTGCAATCTGGGTGCAGTGGGGAATGAAGTGGCGGTAGTAGCTGGCAAATCCAAGGAAGCTCCTTACATCTTTCACTGTGCGTGGGGTAGGCCAGTCCTTGACAATCTCCACCTTCTTGGGATCAGGCTGGACTCCCTCGGCACTGACAACATGACCTAGGTAGTGTACCCGAGGTTTAAGCAGTTGGCACTTGGACGGCTTAATCTTCAATCCATGTTTGATCAAGACTTGGAAGATGTCTGACAGATGGCTAAGGTGCTCCTGGTAGGATTTGGAGTATATGATGACATCACCGAGGTACACCAGGACGCTCTGGAAGTTTAGATGGCCCATGCACCACTCCATCAGATACTGGAAAGTAGCAGGGGCATTGCACAGCCCGAACGGCATACTCTTGAACTCAAACAATCCCATGGTTGTCACGAAGGCTGTCTTCTCTTGGTCTTCCACAGCCATAGGCAGTTGCCAATACCCAGTGGTTAAGTCCAAGGTGGAGAAGTAGGCGGCCTACCCAAGGGCGGTGAGTGACTCTTCAATTCTTGGAAGGGGATAAGCGTCCTTATGTGTGACATCGTTCAGTTTCCTGAAGTCAACACAGAAATGGATGGTCCCATTCTTCTTCTTGACTAAGACAAGGGGCGCCGCCCAGGGACTCTGACTTTCTTGAATGACATCTGCGTTCTACATGTCGACCAGCTTCTTTTTGATGGATTGGTACATGCCTGGCGCGAACGGCATGTCTTTCTTTGAAAGGTGGGCTGTTGCCTGTCAGAATCTGGTGCTGGATCATGGATGTACATCCAAAGTCTGTAAGATGTTTACTGAAAGCTTCTTGGTACCTCTTGGCGACATTGATGACTCCCAGAGTGGTTTCGTCTCCCACTTGGAGTTGTGTTCACCAGGGCTCAGGGGGATTCTCAGCAGATCCCAGAGTCACTTGAGCTGTCCATTGTCGGGCTACCTTGCTTTCTGATAAGATGTCACTTGACTCTAAGAGATGCAACTGGGTGACCGGAGTGTATTTCTGTAAGACTGTAGCCACACCGGACAGATTGACTAGTTGGACTGGAACTCTCCCATTGGTAACTGTGATAAGACTTCTTGCAGCTCGGATGATCCTCTAAGTGCATAGGCTCTAGCAGGGCTTAATAGTCCTTGTTTCTCACTGCCGGACGTGCACGGCACCAAAGTATTGTCTCTGTGCTGGGTTGCAAGGTCACCGACCTGCTTTCTTGAATTCGCACTTTGCAAACTACACAAATTTCTGCTCCGCTTGTAGAACCTTTAAGTGGTGCAGCGCAGTGGTGAGGGGGACATGTAGGGGAGAAAGGCATACAAAGAATCTACAATGTCAGCAAAACATAGTTTCATGATATTCATCCCCATTATGAACTCTACAGACCCCTTATCAGACACATCAGTTACAATCACTCCCTGCCCTCTGAGTACGTGTTTCCCCAACTGGATGGTGGGCTTTCAATATCCATGTCTGGCTATTGGTTTCCTGTTACCTGCTACTACCCCGAAATCAACATCGTCAGGCTCACACAACAAATTAGCATTCCAGTACTTGTAAAAAAAAACATCTTTGGATATAGTGGACACTTGATCCTGTATCTGTTAACGCCTCCAACTGTATAGGGGCAGGGAGCGACATAAAGTGAGAGTCCCGACTTAGGTTGTTCTGGGTTCGGACCTGTTGTCTGTTTTTCTGAGGGCTGGTCCACGACCTCAGGGGAAATCCGTTTAAATCCCAACATTGTACTTTCCAATGTCCAGATTTGTTGCAGTAGGTACAAAAAGCTATTTGGGTCCCTGGGGGCCTATTGGGCAGATTATTGCAGGGGTTTACATGGCAGGAAGCAGACACAGGTTTGCTATGTAGGGGCGGTTCACGGTCGGGTGGCGCAAGCTCCTTCACAGCCTGATTCAATTGTTCAATGTCCTGTTTAACATTCTGAAATTCTGAGGCTGTAGAGGCTGGTAGGGCATAGGACCCTGGGGCGGGAGCTGGTGGTGGCATCGGCCCGGCTGCTGCTCCTAGGGGCTCTGGGACAGGGGCACAATTTTTTTCAGAGTCAGTCCCGGGCTCAATGACCAGAATAGGTCTCTTAATAGCAGGGAAGGAAAAACTGGGGTTTTGTACTGCTAACATCCTCAACTGAGCTTTGTCCCACTAATTGTGAGCCCCATCAATAAACCTGCCCATCAATACTTTGTTACCCTGATCGGGAATGATACCATCTAGTTTTTAAACAGTCTCTAGGGCATTCTGTAGGGCTACGGCATAAGCTCTCAGAGTCCCACCTGGCTTCTGCCATCTCTCATACAATTGGAGACGTACCTCTGATGGAGAATGTTACTCAAATACCTGGTACAACCCTTGGAAGATCGGCTCTACAGTCACCTTCTTGGTGGCGGGCCAGGTGCGGACTTCCTCAAGTGCTGGTCCTTGTAGTTGTCCTGTGAGCAGCTGCACCTGTTGATTAGGAGGGAGAGAGTAAAAGACAAACAAACTCTGGATCTTCTCCTTGAAATCCCTCAGGGTAAAGGGGTCTCTGTTCTAGATAGGAAGGACAGGACTCCCCAAGAACACTGGTGCTGATGCTGGAACACTCACATTGTTGACGTGAACTGCAAGTGAAATCGGCAGCATCCCGACCGCTGGAACAGCAGATGTTCCTGCTGGTGGTGATGAATGGGCACCATCACCGGGTTGATCAGGAGAGCTGGGTGCGGACATCCTGTAGGTCTCTTTGAGTGTGCTGTCGCTTTAAGATGATTTGAGTATGTTGTCACTTTAAGATGATTTGAGTGAGCTGTCGCTTTAAGATAATTTGAGTGAGCTGTCTCTTTAAGATGCTTAGTGAGGTGCTGCAGCAGCTTAATCTGGGCAAACTGGGACCTTCTGAGTGGCGCTCCCCCACTATACAGCAAGTACCCGTAGACTCCATTGGGCACTAAGGGGTTAATGCGAGCTGCCACCGGTACAGAAGACTTGCTGCAGGAGATCGTAGGTCTATGTAGAGTCTGCGCTGCAGCTGGTGCTTGCCTGTATATTGCGGAGCTGGACGCAGCCGCCGGAACCTTCAATATGGCTGCACCCAGGGAACTTCCTGTTTGGTCCAGTTGGTAAAGTCTTCCCCCGTGCAACACGGGACGGTTCTTTAGTTCCTCTTCGCACACTGAAGAGACGTCCCCGCTGGGAACTGAGGGAGCGTAGCTGCGGCCGCTCGCGTGCGCAGGAAACACCAGACTCTTACATTCAATGTACAACAAATTACATTATGGGGGTACACTGCAGGTGAGCCCTGGGGACATGCAGGGACTCAAGCTGACAGGACTGTGAGATGCATATGCCGTACTGGGACATGACAGTTCAACTTGCTAACAGATTCCCCAGTTTCCCCTATTGGGGACCAGATCCCAACAGACACTTTCCTCTGTTTTCTCTCTCTCTTTTGCTGTCTGCTGAACTGACCACATCTTGCAATCTGCCATCTTCTGGAAATTTATTATAATTGCAGGGTAATAACACAACAGTAATACTAGGGGGTTACATATGCCTCCCTGTTCAAAACAAATAAACAAGCTTGCATACTTGCCTCCCCTGGTCCCTCACCTTTGTCCTGCAGCAATCCTCTTATTCTACCTTACAATGCCATTTTTTATGAACAGCAACTTCCCACTCAGCCCAGTTATTTGCTGTGTGAACAAAAGCGTCATTGGAAGGAGTCAAAAGGGGACCACAGCAGTGAATAGAAGACCTGACAGTGGCAGCAGTGGTGGAGCAGAAGAGGTGAGTATGCAGACTTTTTTATTTATACTGCAAGGAGGAGGCATGTAATAATTATTTATTCCCTTTAAATACATTGTCTGTTCTAAATCTGTCTGTTGGTCCATAGTCAGAATATATGGTATTTTGTATTATTTTATTATATATTTATGATATATATATATATATATATATATATATATATATATATATATATCACATAATCACAATCCCTGAACACATGATTTATGCCCCACACCCCCTGAGCCTAGCATTAAGACCACATTTTGCAATAAAGTTTTCATCCATCTGACAATTCAGAAATAAGTATAGATATCCAAACAAATAGTAAAATCCCTACAGTATCTCTCTGGAACTGGAGGTATAGCAAGAAAAAACACAGTTTGAATCAGGGCATTTAATGCTACAAGGTGACACAAAAATCACATTGACCACAATTCCTTTTTAAAATAAGGTTGCTGTAATATTTAGTGTTCACTTGATATTGCAAGAATCTGCTTTTCTTCATGAAGATTATAAAATGTTCTGTCTACAAGTAAATGGTGTGATGGGCATGACCTGGAAATTCTCAATCTTAAGTCTCTATTTGGCTGGCACCAGTGCCATTGTTGATGTCAATTACAGCTAGCAGAACATGTGGCTTCTAGTACAGTATCCAGACACACAGCATCAACTGACAGCATATGTCCAGATTACAGCCAGTCATGTCAAAGTCATCCAAAAAGCTAAGAGGCCCCCTCCCTCTTATTATACAAAGTATGACATCCAAAGAACAAAGCGTAGCTTGTCCCACAGCCAGCATTCACATAATGGAAACATTAGCCTGCAGATAACTTCTAGTGTGTCAGCTTAATGGTTCCTTAATATGTAAGGAGCTATAAAGAGATGTCAGTCTGGGCTGTGGAGAATAATGTCAGTCTAGGTTCTGGAATTGTGGAAAGGCTGCTTGTATCTGAGTACCTTGTGCTCAAGCTTCTTCAGCATATGTCACTTTAAATGGACTATATAATGACTGCAAGACTGCTCACTAGATAATTTTTTCTATGTACATATGTGAGTATTGTATTGTACAGACTGTCTATTTTGCCTTTACTGTGAAAGCTATTTGTACAGTGGTCCATGGCACTTGGATGATCCACATTGTTGCTGTATTGCTATGACTGGCCCATAGAATGATAATTTTCTTGGCTGGCAGCTACATATTAAGGTGTAAGCTAGAGGATGTGCCTTGTAACACCACAGTTCTGGGCACCACCCTGATTGAGAAGCAATAAAAGGTACAGCTTTGGTGCCAATAGGATATAGTGCAGATGGTTTGCATGTGGTGCTGTTACTATTCGCCTATTAAGAGAAATTAAAGTAGTAGTCCAGTATCAAAAAACATATCCCCTATGCATTTCTATGTGAGAGATTGAGATATCCGAACGTTCTATCATGTAGACAGCTTGGGGCGCTAGGCAGGAGATCACGGGCGGGTTAAATGGTTGGACCCTCTGGGATCTGACAACTATCCCCTTATCCTGCGCATAGGGGATACGCTTTTTTATACTGTATAACTCCTTTAAGTCTGTGTTTGTTCACCTGGAGAAAGCTTCTTCATTGCAGGAGAGGCATTGGGTACAGGCTCGAAGAATGGGTGGTAGACTGGAAGCTGGGACAGCTTGCCTACTAGGAGATGGTGGTGAGCTGGTGGCCAGGAGATGTGGTGTTACCTTAAGTAATTTGCGAAGAAGGCCACATGATGCACATGTCTCTGAGATGCAAACAGTTTGGCTGCTCTACCAAGTGAGTCCTGCAGTAAGTGTCATGGGATCAGATGGCAAGTTAACAGGTGACCACTTGGTAACCTGGGTCCATGATGAGACAGCAGGATCTCCTGAGAACTGAGATCATCAGACAGGGTATAGGGCGAAATATCCCTGGAACAGGAAGGGTCTGATCAACATACTATAAACAGGTATGGGATCAGCCACGACTAAGTGATTTTTTTTTAGCATGTACACAGGTCCTCTTTAAGTTAAGTTGAACTGTTGGAAATTTATTTTGTTTGCCTTTACATTATTTTCTACATATTTGCCATTACACAGTGACTCTAGATTCGGTCTATTTTGGATCTCTTTTGGTCAGTATTTTTAGTCAAACCCAGAAGTGGAACTGTTGCTGAGAAAAACTATAATGACCTTTTTTGTTTTTGGCCCACACCTGGTTTTATCTGAAAATACTGACAAAAAATATGGCATACAGGTTTTTTCTGGCATATATTTTGGAAAACTGCCACTGCTGTTTTTGAGCCAAAGCCAGAAGTGTATTCAAAAGGAACAGGAAATAAAAACATTCATACTTCTCCTTCCTACTGGGTCCACTTCTGACTTTGGCTCAAAAACGGCATTGGTAGTTTTCCCAAAAAAAAAAAAAATGCCATAAAAAATGATTTCATATAAAGATTTCTGTTGCACAGATTTATATTAAAACTGTGAGAGAAATAGTTATAACATGTTCTATTGGATGTTGTAATACAGAAATATTTTTGAAGCAATGTAATGAGCCCATATGGTGGGCCAGTATGTAATCTTTGTGCTACCATACAGAATCGAAGCATATAGCATGTGAAAGCAGTGACAAAAAACCTAAAAATGACAGCAGTAAATTATAGTTGAGGTCCTGTGCACAATGTACTGGCAGTTTTGTCACACAACATATAATTGGGTCACTGGGTTTTGCCGAGGTGTCTGTCAATTTATCTGTGTAAAAAAACAATGAATGCAGTGCTATTTTCCTGTCAAATATGACAAAATGTGCATTGAATTCTCAGATGCAGATATGGACATAGCTAAATACTTTTCAATAAACTTTGAGTAAGATTTATCAAAATAATTGCACAGGAAAAGTGGAGTAGTTGCCGATAGTAACAGTTAGATTACACCTCTCATTTTTCATAGGTACTTTAAAAATTGAGATCTAATATCTAATTATTTGCATTGGACACCACTTTTCATTTGTATTGCTTTTGTTACAGCCACCCCTTTGTGCTTCTGCTTTAAATCAACTAGTGAAATAAATGTCGCTAGACTTTCCATCACCTGGGGCAAATATTCAGTTTGTTGCCCCAGCCATGTCCTAAGTCATGAACTGTCTTATTGCTGTTGCAGCTGGACACTTGAGCAGACTGGAAATGCCTGTCAGACACTTGAGGACTAACTAGCACAGCATGTTATTGAAACCAATAACCAAGTGCTATAGCATTGTGGAAATTGTTTATATGGTTTAAACTGGTGACAGGTTCCCTTGTGTTAGGCATGCATGTCCTTGGTTGTGGGTTGTGTGTGTATGTTTTAGTGTGGTATGTGGGAATTGTGGTGTGCGGCATGTGTCTTATGTATAAGTTGTGTAAGTGTGTCATGTGGCTATTGTATAAAGTGGTATGTGTGTGGCATGTGTCTTGTGTGTGATTGGTTTAGGGAAGTATGCACCATGTAACCTATGTACAAGTTGTGTGTATGCACCATGTATTCTATGTTTGATGAGTGTGTACGGCATGTAACATATATATATAAGTGGCATGTGTGTGCTATGTGTAATTGATGTGTGCTGCTTGTGTCCTGTGTGTGAATCGCATGTGCAGCATATTTAACCCCTTAAGGACGTGCACCATAAATGTATGAGGTACTTCGGGCACAGCTATGAAACGAGCACAGGAGTTGCGCTCACTTCATGCATGGTGCTGATGTCCGCCATTAACGATGTCCTCAGATACTGTGATCAATACAGTTCACGGCATCTGTGGCAGTGCGGCACTTAAAATGGTTGGAAAAGCCCCTCCCCAATAAAGATTTAAATCACCCCTTTTCCCCATTAAATTTTTTTTTAAAAGCGTAAAAAATCATAAATAATAAACATATTTGGTATTACTGCATGTGTAAATGTTACTTATTGTTAATGATACCATACGGTGAATGGCGTAAACATTTTTTTAAAAAAAGGAAAAAATTTCAGCTTTTTGGTCACATCACATTGCAATTTTTTTTAATGAAAAACGATCAAAAGTCACATATATGCAAAAGTGAAAATAAGAAAGTTAGAGATGGTCAAAATAGGACAATTTTAAGCGTACTGATTCAGTAAAAAAAAAGTTTGAGATTTTTAAAAGCAGTACAATAATAGAAAAGTATGTAACCATGGGTATCATTTTAACCCTATCGATCCAGAGAATAAAGAAAACATGTCATTTTTACCATGTGTACAGCGGAAAAACAACACCACCTCCCCAAAATTAGCAAATTTTTTATTTTTGTTTAAATTTCCTGACACAAAAAATTATTTTTTTCGGTTTACCATATATTTTAGGGCAAAATGAGTGATGCCATTACAAAATACAATTGGTCACGCAAAAAACAAGCCCTCATTTTGGTTTGTGAATGGAAATATAAAAGAGGATTTTAGAAGGCAAGGATGAAAAACAAAAACGCAAAAATAAAATTGGCTGTGTCTTTAAGGCCAAAATGGGCTGTGTGGTTAAGGGGTTAAATTCAGCCCGTACTTTCAAAATAATTTTTTAAACATCCATGGTTTTATTAAATTAACTCTTTAGAGTGGTGGCTTTTAATGCTATTATTGAAGCCCTGAGAGCCCCATCCTGATGCCCATCTATTTCTTATTCTCTTTCTATTTCATAGGGTGGGACCAAAACTGGGATGTTTGCCAGCAGTTTTTGATCATGCCTGAACATCTGTTCCCTTACTTGTCTGGCTAAACCTGTGAAAAGTAAAAAAAACAAAGACCGCGCACCAGCACCTCGTGTATTACCTAAGGGAGAAACACGATATACAAAAAGCGTCCCTGTAGATTAGATCCTTGCCTTATGTGAGTGATAAGTGTGCTTATCACCCCAAAATCCAAGAAAGGGGTACTTAAGTTTGAGGTAGCCGCTGTGCCTGGAGGGTTGCAGGAAACAGGGGCAACCTGTCCTGAGAGAAATCCATATGAAAGAAAAAAAAAAACGTATTTCCTGGCGCTGCTGCCTTTGTGGTAAAGCTAGGACTCCAGAGATTAAGGAGAACTTCTTAAAACGTTTATTGTAGAAAACAATAAAAGATGCATACAATTACACATATCAGGGCTCACCTCCCCCTTGTTAAGATGGCTTATCAATTATGGTTTGCAAAAACATTTTATATAATGTAAATAATAACATTGTATGTATATTTTGGGTGAAAAATGCTCTCCCTGTAGCTATTGACTGTGTGTCTCCGTGCTAAGACAAAATACAGGAAGTGAGGGCGGGACAAGCAGGGCTCTTTGTAGGTTCCTGGCTTGTTAACAGCCTGCTGTGTGAGCCGAGAGCATGTAACAGAGCCTCAGTGCACAGACCCCTGCTTTTCCTCAGTGCACAGAGCCCTGCTTGTCCTCAGTGTACAGAGCCCTGCTTGTCCTCAGTGTACAGATCCCTGTTGTCCTCAGTCCACAGAGACCTGCTTGTCCTCAGTCCACAGAGACCTGCTTGTCCTCAGTCCACAGAGCACTGCTTGTCCTCAGTCCACAGAGCCCTGCATATAATCAGTCCACAGAGCCCTGCTTGTCCTCATTCCACAGAGGCTTGTCCTCTGTACAGAGCCCTGCTTGTCCTCAGTGTACAGAGCCCTGCTTGTCCTCAGTGTACAGAGCCAGGGCCATCTTTAATGCGGGGCAAAAGGGGCAGTTGCCCTGTCATTCCTAAGGGCCCAAAGCAGCTAGCCCTTTAGCCCCACACTAAAGCAGCTAGCCGCCGCCAGTTCAGGCAGGGCAGGCCCTGCCGCTGCGGCTCACTGTTTGAAACATCCCGGATGAAGCAGGACATTCCTGCTTTTGGGGTGATGTTCTGCCATCCCGGAACAGCCCCCACATATGCCTCAATTAACTGTATGTGCCTAATGCGGCACATACAGTTAAATGCGGCACTCAGTGGGAAGTTTGACAGGGTGAAGAGCCATTGGCTCCTCACCCTTGTATCCCTGGCTACAGTAAGCCAGCAGATGCAAGAGGCAGGACCCTTCTTCTGCACTCCGGAGGAAGAGGAAAGACCAGAAGGAGAGACCGCGCTGAGCTGCAGGAGCCGACAGATGAAGAGGACCGAAAACAGCACGAGGCGAGTGGGGAGAAAAACTGCAGAAGTTGAGTATGCCGGAGCGGGTCGGGGGGGGGGGGGGGGGGTTACCTACAGTGGCAGACCCTGCTGCTACTGCCTACTGTGGGGGGTGACCTACAATGGGGGACCCTGCTGCTGCCTACTTTGGGGGAGGACCTACTATAGGGGAGCCTGCTGCTGCCTACTGTGGGGAAGCCTACTATGGGGGACCCTTCTGCTGCCTACTGTGTGGGGAGACTGCTTCCTCCTATTGGGGAAACTCTGCTGCTACCTATTATGGGGAAAACTCTGCTGCTGCCACCTACTATGGGGGAAACTCTGCTGCTGCATACCACGGGGGGAAGCACTGCTGCTGCCTACTGGGGGGGGGGGGGGCTGCTGCTACTATGAGGGAACTCTGCTGCTGGTTATTATGGGGGAAACTCTGCTGCTACCTATTATTGGGGAAACTCTACTGCTACCTATTATGGGGGTAAACTCTGCTGCTGCCTACTGGGGGTGGGACGGGACTCTGCTTCTGCCTACTGGGGGGAGGGGCTGCTGCTACTATGGGGGGTACTGCTACCACTATTTAGCAAACTCTTGCCTACTATGGGGGACCTCTGCCTATTATGGGGGAAACTGTTGCCTTGTATGGGGGAATTTACTCAGTACCTAATGTGGGGGGCTATCTACTACGTTCCTTCCTAGCAAATATGGGAGTCTATCTACTACCTACAAGCTATTATGGAGACTAACTACCAACTAATAGGGGGGCTACCTTCATATGAGTTTTTTCATACAGGGGACAGCTATCTGAGGGATTTACCTACTGAGACAACTCTCTCTGGGGGGTACTACCTACTCGGGGCACCTATGTGATGGGGTAACTACCAGAAGAGACCTGTGTACTTACTGGATCAACCTAACTATCCAATGGGAGGGACGTTCTGACTACTAAGGGGGGAAATTATTATAAAATTTGCAGCATTATAGTTGTTGAAAAAGATGCAGAGCTGAAAATGTGTTTTTCCAGCCATGTTCTCCAGAGAGGAGTCGTAACCGGAAGAAATCATCATGGCTTCTGAGCTAGAGAAGAAAAAGGAAAATGAACGACTCTGATCAGAGAAGACGTCTCCTGATATAACTGTTTGTAATCACTTATACGGTCTGTAGTGGTAATGATGGGAGTTGTTGTCAGTCACCTGATATAACTATATGTAATCTCTTATATGGTCTGTAGTTGTAATGATGGGGGTTGTTGTCAGTCTGTCTGTATAGAACGTTCTTCTAAACTTAGGTGACAGCCTGACAATATTATTGCTGTTAAAGGCGTATTCCCATTCTGCAGCTGCAGGCGTGGTTAAGGCGTGACTGAGGGCTGGGTTAGTATGTGATTGAAGGCGGGGTTAGGGTGTGGCAATGGGTGTGGTTAGGGGAGTGGCTTGTCCCTCTATGCTTTCAGCAAAAGTTAGGAGGTATGCTGTTCTAAAGTAGCGCCACGGCCTGCGGCCGGGACTGACGGGGGACATTGTGCAAGTGACGTTCCTCCGCAGACCCGCGCAGGTGAACGTCAGCGACATCACACGTCAGTCGCGGCCGTCGCAGGAAAGAAGAAATAACAGACGACCAGGAGAGTGTGTCTGTAAGTGTATCTGTCTGTAGTGTGTGTATGTCTGTTAGTGTGTGTCAATCGGTCAGGCGGGTGGGGGGAACCAGAAAAATTGCTTGCCCAGGGTCCACTAAAAATTTAAGACGGCCCTGTACAGAGCCCTGCTTGTCATCAGTGCACAGAGCCCTGCTTTTCCACAGTTTACAGATCCCTGCTTGTCATCAGCGTACAGAGCCTTGCTTGTCCTTAGTGTACAGAGCCCTGCTTATCCTCAGTGTACAGATCCCTTCTTGTCCTCAGTGTACATAGCCCTGCTTGTCCTTTGTGCACAGAGCCCTGCTTGTCCTCAGTGTACAGAGCCCTTCTTGTCCTCAGTGTACAGAGCCCTGCTTGTCCTCAGTGTACAGAGCACTGCTTGTCCTCAGTGTACAGAGTCCTGCTTGTCCTCAGTGTACAGAGCCCTGCTTGTCCTTTGTGCACAGAGCCCTGCTTGTCCTTTGTGCACAGAGCCCTGCTTGTCCTCAGTGTACAGAGCCCTGTTTGTCCTCAGTGTACAGAGCCGTGCTTGTCCTCAGTGTACAGAGCCCTGCTTGTCCTCAGTGTACAGAGTTCTGCATGTCCTCAGTGTACAGAGTCCTGCTTGTCCTTAGTGTACAGAGTCCTGCTTGTCCTTAGTGTACAGAGTCCTGCTTGTCCACCCACAGTTTCTGTATTTTGTCTCTGCGCAGAAACACACAGGCAGTAGCTGCTGGGACATGAACCCAAAAAAATACACATTTTTTAAAGCACAACTGTCACCTCCCTACAGGTATTGAGGTGCAGTTACCATTGCATAGAGCAGAGTGTGAAGTAAAAGCGGGTGCTTTTACTCACATTCGCCGCGGTCTGTAAAGGAAAATACATACTTTATTCTGACGCCGGGCCACAGTCGGATGGGCTGGCTGACTCCCGCAGCGGCACACCCCCTCCCGGCTTCCTCTCAGACAGGGAGGGGGCTTGCTACTGAGGGAGTCAGCCGGCCCATCTGACTGTGGCCCAGAGTCAGAATAAAGTAAGAATTTTTCTAGGTGACAGTTTCGCCTCAACTAATGTATATTACAAATATACATATAATGTTATTATCTACATTATATATTTTTTTGCAAATGACAGGTACATGTTGGCATTTATTGATATATTCATTGAGACATTTTTCATATGTAAGTGTAAAACAGCATTAGTATTCAGTATATAGCAGCATAATTGGTGTGTAGAGTATTTGGTAGCATCATTTGTGTGTACAGTATATTAATTTTTTTTGTGTATAGTACAGCAATGTTTACATCTTTGTACAGTATGCCAACATTATGTATACTGTGCAGTAGGGTTATTTATGTATACAGTGTAGTAGTATTATATAGTATATACTGACAATATTCATAATTCACATCCTGCATCTCTTATGCCATATCAACAAAGAAAATGTGCCTTTCTTTACCTGTAACTATATAAGACCAAGTTTTCCCCAAATAGCCACATGCTTGGTGCATCTAGAGCAGTGATGGCGAGCCTGTGGCACGCCGAGCCCCCTCTGTGGGCATGGGCCATAGTTCGCCATGTGACCCGTGCAGACTTGCGACCGCTCCTCCGCTCAGCTCAAGTTTCCGAAGCTAGAGCTGGGGGGAGCGAAAGTGTAGCAGAGGACGCAGGTCTGCACTAAGCCGCGCCCCACCCTCATTTCCCCCTCCCAGAGGATGGCACGGGAGAAATAAGCCATGCCCCAGGCCACGTCCCTTCATCTCCCCCTCCCGGAGGACACAGGTCTGCAAGGCAGACAGAAGGCAGAGCAGGGCAGAGAGGTCGTACACAGCTTCTCATCTCCCTGCCTAATGATTTCTATGTGTGAAGGGGGACATACTGCACGGGCTGGGGATAAGGGGGGCATCACAGACTGGGGATGATTTCTATGTGTGAAGGGGGACATACTGCATGGGCTGGGGATAAGGGGGGGACATCACAGACTAGGGATAATTTCTATGTGTGAAGGTGGACATACTGCACGGGCTGGGGATAAGGGGGGGACGACATCACAGACTGGGGATGATTTCTATATGTGAAGGTGGACATACTGCATGGGCTGGGAATAAGGGGGGGGGACATCACAGACTGGGGATGATTTCTATGTGTGAAGGGGGACATACTGCATGGGCTGGGGATAAGGGGGGGACATCACAGACTAGGGATAATTTCTATGTGTGAAGGTGGACATACTGCACGGGCTGGGAATAAGGGGGCGGACATCACAGACTGGGGATGATTTCTATGTGTGAAGGGGTACATACTGCACGGGCTGGGGATGGGGGGGGGGCATCACAGACTAGGGATGATTTCTATGTGTGAGGGGGGGACATACTGCACAGGCTGGGGATGGGGGGGACATCACAGACTGGGGATGATTTCTATGTGTGAAGGGGGACATATTGCACGGGCTGGGGATAAGGGGGGGGACATCACAGATTTGGGATGATTTCTATGTGTGAAGGTGGACATACTGCACGGGATGGGGGGGGACATCACAGACTGGGGATGATTTCTATGTGTGAGGGGGGACATACTGCACGGGCTGGGGATAAGGAGGGGGGGACATCACAGACTGGGGATGATTTCTATGTGTGAAGGGGGACATACTGCACGGGCTGGGGATAAGGTGGGGGATGACATCACAGACTGGGGATGATTTCTATTTGAGTGCATTTTGAAGGAAAATAAGTTGGCGTGCATTACGGTTTGGGCACTTGTGCTCAAAAAGGTTCGCCATCACTGATCTAGAGGAAAAAATTAATCATACAGCCCCCTCTTAGATGCAATATCCAGTATTGTTTTGTGCACTGTTTTGCAAGCCAATGGAAGTCCTATAACAGTACATCTAATATTGCAATCACTGTAGAGTAAACCCTCACAGTCAGTGATACTGGTGGGCCCTGCCACTGTCCCTTGATCATTTCTGGGTGGGGTTTCGTATAAGTTGGTCCAGTGAGGCTCACCCATTGTCCTTTGTTTGGGGGGGGGGGGGGATGGATTTTTGCTTCAGTCACTTTCCCAGCTGTATGACATGCATTGAACTATATTTAGAACAGGCTGCAGCAAATCACACATCAGCTGCCTGTTAGTTTACACTGAACATCTCTGGATCAAGCTGCTGGCCAGGGATTAAAACTTCACATCTCTCTTCCTATCACCCCCTGGGCACATTTCTTTCTAACTGTCTCCAGCTCCATGTCAGGCCAGACTGGTTTTATTCTTTTATCTTTTTGTTGTCTCTTTTCCACCCCACTCTCTCTATTTCCTGTCTTACATTTCCCTCTCTCTTAATTTCTTTTTAGTCAAAGTACCAAAGTATTCCCATATTCCGCACTCTCTTATTTAGTGACTTTTCCTGCTTATGTATATGAACAGTCTAAACAAGATTGCTATCGCAGTTCCTGATGAAGACTATCAGTACAAAGCTATTAGAACCTCTTTTTCATTTTCTTTATACTTATGGTTCACAAATGGGTCCTCTGTAAGTCTCAACTTATAGTGGATAACACATGGCAGATTAAGGTGAAGGCTTTGGTGTGCTGTATAAATTTTGACATGGTTATTAGAGTGAAAGTGAAACCAACAGAGAAAAGGTTTGTACCTTTGGATGTGTTTTGAACCCCCTGCTGGTTCGCTTCAGAATACTGACCAAGATGAGCTCCAAAATAAAGCCCAGATATGGACAAAATACCAAAATTACTCATTGTGTGTTTACAGTTACTTTGTAGAGTCTCTCTGTCATCCCTTTCATGCTGCCTGAACCACAAGTCAACAGGGCAGACCCTGGCAGCTTCTCCTCACCCTACCAGCCTCATGGCTGACTTAGCACTGCATCCTCTTCTAATTTTTCCCTGTACATGGGTGCGTCCAGCCATCTGTCTGTACTGGAAACCAGAGCCAGTCCCATTTTCTTGTACTGGAACACTACAGTTCCTTGCATAGCTGGGGGCTCGGGTACCACTCTGCAGCAAGAAACAGTTAAAGCCATGATGAGCCAAATCAGTGCCGAAATCCCTTCATTCTCAGGGTCTGTTGGAGTCCCACGGGTGACATCTATGGTTATAAAATGATGGCATGTGATATCACATGGGAATACCCTTTTAAACAAATATCAGCTGTTTATTACTGAATTATTGCTTTGCTTTGATCTAGGGTATTTTGTGAATTATTAATTTAGTACCTACCTTCACATTGATTTAGAATTCTTAGTACAAATAGTACTTATTGTTGTACATTTTGTCTACCTTATTGTATTTTTTTTCCTTTATTGCTTGAAATAAAACTATTATTGTTATTGTTTGTGTAGTGACAAAGGGAATTTTTGCCCATAATACAAAGTTTTGGTTTGTGTTAAAAAAAAAATTAGAATATTTTAACATAAGGACCAAACACTTTCTAAAGCACCATAAATCAGTGACTTTATATTCTTGTTTTTTCTATGGAAGAGTTAAAACATACATCCATACTAGTAACCTGATCACTAAAAGCAATCCCGGCAGGCCTTTATGTCACTCTGCACCTAATAGTGCTCTTCCCTATTCAGTTAAAGTGCAATCAGGTTAATAGTCCCTGAGTCAGGAATACATGAATAGTAAGTAGACTGAATTTAAGGTCACATTACATCTTGAAAGCAGCAGAAAAGCAGATAGGGTCAGGGGATGAGATGTTCTATCGTGTGTTTTACATTTGTGAAGACATCTTTCAGAATAAAAGTCAGAGACCACACGTACAGTTGGTTAGTATTTATCTGCATTTTTGTACTGTCTGTTTTTAGTTAAGAGAGCATTAGTAGAAAAATAATGTATATTTTTATGCTTAGTGAGGTATTGGACAAACTGGTATAATATAAATATATATTAAAAAAATGAGAAAAATAGGGAACCTTTTAATGCTATAAATTTATTTCGTCCTTCTTAAAATAGTAGAATAGAAAATTATGTTAAATATATAAACAATGACCGTCACCAGTGTTAGGGAGTCAAACACTCCCTAACACTTGTGGCCATCATTGTTTATATATTTAACATAATTTTCTATTCTACTATTTTAAGATGGACAAAATAAATTTATAGTTTTAAAAGGTTCCCTATTTTTTCTTATTTTTTCATAAGTTTTGGGAGACCTCATCTTGGTAAGTGGACAGTACCACTATTAGTTGTCTAAATATATATATTTATATATATATATATATATATATATATATATATATATATATACATATATATATATATATATATATATATATATTTCCAAAATACCAACAGAGCAGCACATCCAAAAGGTAGATAAGTAAAACGGTGCCAGCGGCAAAATAGCCCGGTCAAGGCGGTCACAGATTCAAGCTTGAGAAAGGCTGCATGGCAGCTGAAATGTTGCTCTGTATTAGTATGGAATAAAGCACTTTATTTTTGCACCTACTCCTGGAGTGCTGCGGATTACTACCTTGTATATATATATATATATATATATATATATATATATATTCCAGTGTATTGCTTATTGTGATAAAACTCACCATTTCCTACTGATAGTGCTGTTACTTCTATGCTGTATATAAATATTTTCTGATCGCTTAATAACATAAAAACGGTTCCTAAATTCCTTAAAGGGATATTCCAGTAATTTTTTTTATTTGACTATGCTACAGGGGCTGTAAAGTTAGTGTAGTTCATAATATAGTGTCTGTACCTATGTGTGATGGTTTTCTAACAATTCTTATGTGATTTTTCACCCCAATATTTATTTTTAACAGCATACAAAATGACGGTTGTCTCAGATTTTTCCCAGGTTGCAATGCAGCTGGGACCTGACTGACTAGTCAGCTGATGAAAGTTCACAGAAAGAGAATTGTTAGCTCATTAAAACGTAACCTTTAATTATAATGTATATGATAAAATAAATCATCCTCAAAAATATAAAAATGATTCAATTATTAAACAGTGTAGGAAGGGTAAAGAACCTAACCCGATACCATCCTAGTCCTAAACCATCACCATGCACAGCGAATGGACTTCCTACAATGCACAATGTTGTGTCAATAGACACAATAAGTAATTCTTATTCTCGACACGTTTCCCGTCCTCCTATCTGGATAAGACAGAGCAATGCAGGATTCATCACTGGAAGTAATAGTAGGAAAAACAGAGACATGCAATATGCAATGAACATGCGATGTGGCTGGTCAATATTTACTCCCAACAATAAATTGATGCATGGTCCAATGAGGACCACTCACTCAGACCCATTGGTGGTGTCCTTGGTGTGGATGAAGTGAGGGGGTGGCCAGAAGATAAAGGCTGGTCCCCTACTGGCAGCAGCAGCCATGGAGCTAGGTGGGAGAGAGATTAAACTGCAACTAATGCAACAGCTGTAGGCACCCTGATTGAAAACCACAGGTATTTTGAATGGATGCAGCTCATTTATGTTTCAATGGGTGGGGTGGCTGATGTGTGGGAGGGAGGAAAATTGAATTATGGGATTTGTAGGCAAAAGAAGAAAACTCAAACAGGGAATACCAGTTCACTAAACGCTAGACACAGTGTTATGGTAATCTCACAACATAGCCGTTTAGCCCCAAGACAACCAAACAAATATTATTTATGTGGGAAAACTGAAAAGAAAACCGCAATTTAGCAGTTTTGTTTTCATGCTGTACACTTTCCGGTAAAAATGACATGTTTTCTTTATTCTGTGGATCACTATGATTAAAATGATACCCATGTTATATGCTTTTCTAAAATTTACCGCTTGTAATTGTACCGGGGCGATATGAGTGCTAATTTTTTGTGCCATGATCTGTAGTTTTTATCAGTACCACTTTTGCTTAGGTTTTACTTTATATAAATTTTTTATAAATTTTTTTGGGAATAAAATGTGACAAAAAACAGCAATTTTGGACTTTTTTTAACGTTTACGCCGTTCACCGTACGGGATACTTAACAATATATTTTAATAGTTCAGACTTTTACGCACGCGGTGATACCAAATATGTGTATACATTTTTTTTACGCTTTTTTGGGGTAAAATTGGAAAAACTGGCGTTTTACTTTTTTATTGGGGGAGGGGATTTTTCAAATGTTTTTACTTTTTATTTGACATTTTTTAACTTTTTTTTTTTTTAATGTCCCCATCGGGGACTATTCATAGCAATCCTTTGATTGCTAATACTGTTCAGTGCTATGTATAGGACATTATCAGTATTATCGGTGATCTTCTGCTCTGGTCTGCTCGATCTCAGACCAGAGCACAAGACCCCGGGAGACGGCCGGAGCCAGGTGAGGGGACCTCCGGCCGCCATGCTGGATGATCGTATCCCCGTGGCAAGGCTGCGGGCGATGCCATCATCCATTCAAAGTACCGCACTGCCGCAGATGCCATGATCTGTATTGATCACGGCATCTGAAGGGTTAATGGCGGACATAGCGGAGCGTAAATATATGTCATGGTGCATTAAGTACCACGTCCCCATGACGTACATTTACGTCCATTGTCGTTAGGGGGTTAAGTTTGGCATTAGTAAATGAAAATAACCAACTAATTTGAATCTTTCATATAGTATCACACACACTCAAATATCTGGAAAAAAAAACTTAGCCACTTGCACACCTTTTTGCATCATTACATACTTCGAGAACATCATATATTGTTATTAGTTAGTCAGCTCCATTAGAACAGAGCTGTGATATGCGACTACAGGTTAGCTACAGCCTCTACAGAAAGTCTAAGGTAGTCTGAGGCAAACCTTGTGCCTTATCATTTGTTCCGGCTACTGCCCTCTCCTTCTACAGCTCGGCATCTTCAGATTGGCTGCTGTGTACACAAGTCTATTACTAAGGGCAGAATCAATACAGCAAGGACAGAATGATCGTAAAATGGAGACCACTAACCCACCAGGGATGATAAGATGGCAAAAAATTTAATTAGTATTCTCACTCTTTTAGAAGCAACGTGGAATCGTTGTTTCATATGTGGTGGAAATGTACCATGTACCTCGGTAGGCTGATGGAGTCCTCTTCCTCTGATTTCCTTTTTAAATGGCACTCTCACTACTAATTTTAGTATCTGAAGGGCCTTTTGTATGAGCCATTTAAAGGCTGAAGAGGTCAATTACTGCTCCCTGTAAAAGGCCCAGTGATCCTTCCTGCATCCCTGGCTGCACAATCATTAAGCAATGTAAAATACTTTTTAAGCAAACGCTGATCTACTAGATCAATGCCCATATTGAGCATGGGTCTACCACTTGAAGTATCCTAGGTGTTACATTGTCAAGGTCAAGTTCCTTCTATTTCCCTGTTTTCTGACCCCCCCCCCCCAACAGAGCCCTTCTGTCCACCCCTTTCTCTAACAGAGCCACTGCTATGTTTTGTTATCCATGTCCCCATCTCCTCTAACATGCCCCATCCATGCATCCCAATGGGAGAGCTGAAGATACTCAAGCACTGTGGGATGTTTGGTTAGGTTGCAGCAGTTGGACCCCCTGCGATCAGACTCTTATCCTTTAGGGTCATGTAATATTTAGATGTAGCTATTCAATGGACCCCCAGAATTAATTGTAATGTTATGCCTAGGCACCCCAGGCTGACACTGCTGCTATGCTCAGTGTGGTAACAGTGGTCACACACTCATATGAGTGACCATGGTTTCTAATAACTTTTAATACACACAAGTTCAAACTAAACTGTAGAACCTTGTTGCCAGAGAATTACCATAATCTACAGATCTACATACAATAGAATTTCTGACCTATAAGAATTACACCGTAGATTATCGGATGACAAGTGCTAATATTTAGCATTTTCCTATTTACAGTTCAAACATAACTTTAGCTATTTGTAATAGAAAGGGTTAACAGTTCCATTCACAGACTGGTCTATTACAGTTTGGTGACCTTTTCAGCGTCAGGAGGGTTATAAATGCTTATCTATTGTTGCACATATTTTGCTCTCCAGCTGTGTAATTGCTTGACTTCATTTCAGATCCCTGTTAGGCTCTACTACTAACAACTTATCTCTGTTTGTATGTCCACATCAATGTATTTGTGTGACCTGTGGTGTAAGTGACGTGTCCCAGGAGATTCCTCCCACCACACATCAACCCCCTCCATTTCTGTCATGTCATCATTGATTTCTCATGCACTGCCACAATGAGATCTCTCGTTTCTTTTGTTGCAGCCAGTATTGTCATAGTGAGCATAGTTCTGGGAAAATAGAAAGTGGTTATCTGGACTTTAGAATCAGTCAGTGGGGTGTCATAGTGGCATGGTTTTCTTGTTACTGCCTGATCATTGGAAATACTGTTCATTCAGCTCCCTACTAAAACATGTTTTTAACATAGTGTAATGATGTTTTAGCATATCACAAAATCTTGTTTGTATGGTAAGTGCAGGCATTCTAGCTATCCTGCTCTCCCCCTCCTGCTGGATCTGTCATCTATCCTGAGTCTGAGCAAACATCTTATGAGAATGTAATTCAAGGTGACAGCTGACTCACACTTATATCTTTCACACCACCTCCAGTCACTAAGGTTTCAAAGTCCCCCTTCTAACCCTCCTCAATAAGAACTGACTGGCATATACCTGGGGCCTGTCCATTGAAGTTGCTTGATAAACTATCCCTTCAAGGGTAATTCAGAAAATACAAATCAAACCCTATAGAAAATGTTTAGGTTTTGCATAAAATATTTTTACTCTCTCCTCATCCAATTTAGCCTTCATATTTTTTTTTTAGCATACCGTTTACAATTCATTTAAGGTTATTTTGGGGAGATTTATCATTAGGTGTCTATTGTAGACATAGTTCTACCCCTTTACACTGCTTGTCTAATTTACATTCTTGCTCGAGCTTTACAAAAGTTGAGCACTCCTTTGATAAATGTCACAGTCCGTCAGATGGCAGGAGGTGGATCCACTGGACCAGAGGAGAGATGGTGTGGGCCGTACCACGGGAACGGAGTCTAAGGGATTACTGGTTTTCACCAGAGCCCGCCGGAAAGCGGGATGGTCTTGCTGCGGCGGCAATCCCCAGGTCGTTCCACCCGGTAGCGACTCAACTCCTCAGGTTGCTGAGATAGACGTGGTACAAGAGGGATAGGCAGAAGCGTAGTCAGACGTAGCAATGGTCAGGGCAGGCAGCACAGGTTCTAAGGCGGTAGTCACGGGCAACAGGTCGGCAACAGGCAGGGTAACACTGGAACAACAGGTAATGCTTTCTCAAGGCACAAAGATCCGGCAGGAGGCTGTGAGAGGAGAAGGTATTTATAGGCAGTGCACAGGTGAATGTCTAATTAAGTCCAAACAGCACTGCCTCTCACAACCCTTAACCCTTAATAACCACTTTGGGCCAGGCACCCATCACTGGTGCATTGGCGCTTTCAATGTAAGAGTCCCGGCGCGTGCGCGCCCTAGAGAGCGGGGACGCACACACCGAGATGCCGGAACGCTGCCTGGGGACACACGCTGTGAGCGCTCGGAGGCCAGCAGGGGGCCTGGAGCGCTCAGCGTAACAATAATTTTGTGCAAATATAGAAAAGCCCCTCCCCTCGCTCTATCGTACACTCCTTCTTTACCGCACACTTCACAGAGCTTTGGCATTTTCCCGCTGTACACTGCTTACATAGCCAGTGCCGTAGCAGCAGTGTATGCCGAACAAAACTCTGCACAATAGTAAAATCAGGACATCAAAGAAAAAACCAGGGTATTCAGGGACACAAATTTCAAACTTTATTGTTTTAGAAAAAAGGACATACATTTAAAAACATTTTAAAAAAAGGGGTACAAAATACCAAGATGGTCCTACAGATACACAACCGGAGGTCCATAGAACAAGGGGTTAATCACCAAGGAAATACCTATATATGCAGATGGCTATAAAGAGCCTACTTTGTAATAGCAAAAGTGTCCCAGCTAGTGGCTATATTTAGTAAGGTAACAGCCATATACATTTATACACATAGCAAGAGGTTGTTAGTTTCACCTTCTAAGGACACACCAGGACCTCCGTCACCCAACGTTTCGCAATTAGATGCTTCTTCTGGGGCGTCGGAAGAAGTTTGAAATTTGTGTCCCTGAATACCCTGGTTTTTTCTTTGATGTCCTAATTTTGCATGGTATGGGAACATACAAATAAATGTTGGCACTTTATATGCACAATAGTAAAATCATAAATCTTTATAAAGTACACAGAGGGGGAGATTCTCAAAGACTTGCGCCAAAAAAAAAAAAATCATTTTGGTTCGAAAAGTATCTACCACATTTTCAAAGAGCTTTGTGCTGCACTGTTCACGTCAGTTTTGTAAAAGTGGGCGTTTCCATGTATATTGTCTGCTTTACGTGATATTTTCAAAGGGGTGAGAGTCCAGTTAACATCAAAAATTTCACACCAACTTTTTGATAGTGTAGAAATCACAGAAATGGTTGTAGTTTTATTGTTTTTGTTTTCTTCTCATTTTAGATACGTGAATGCGGAGGACTACGTCAGATTAGGCGGATTGGAATGATGAACAGCGTTTTTTAAATGTCAATAAAAGGGTTGACGAGGGCTGTGGGGAATGTTATTTTTTTTAAATAAAACATTTTTTTCAATGTGTTGTGTTTTTTATAATTGAATTTTCAGGCTTAGTAGTGGAAGCCGTCTTGTAGACAGAATCTATTACTAAGGCGGGGCTTAGCGTTTGCCCCCAAATCAGTTAGCGCTAACCCCCAATTATTGCTCCCCGGTACCCACCGCCACAGGGGTCCTGGGAAGAGCTGGTACCAACAGGCCCAGAGCATCAAAAATGGCGCTCCTGGGCCTAGGCGGTAACAGTCTGGTGTTATTAGGCTGGGGAGGGCCAGTAACAATGGTCCTCACCCACCCTGGTAATGTCAGGCTGTTGCTGCTTTGTTGGTATCTGGCTGATAATGAAAAAATGGGGGAACTACACACCTATTTATTTAAAAAAAACACATAGGGTTCCCCCTATTTTCAGTATCAGGCAGATACCAACCAAGCAGCAACAGTCTAACGTTACCAGGGTGGACGAGGACTATTTTTACTGGCCCTCCCCAGCCTAAATACCACCTAGGCCCAGGAGCGCCATTTTTTGACGCTCCGGGCCTGTTGGTATCGGCTCTTATCGGCACCCCGTGGCAGTGGGTACTTGGGTTATAATTGGAGGTTAGCGTTAGCTGATTTTGAGGCTAACGCTAAGCCTCGGCTTAGTAATGGTTTCCTTCTATAAGACAGCTTGCACTACAAAGCATGAAAATTCAATTAAAAAAAACACAACACACTGAAAAAAATCTTTTATTTCAAAAAAACACTCCCCCACAGCCCCCATTAACCATTTTATTGAAATTAAAAAAACGCTGGTCATTGTCGCAGTCCACCGAATCTGATGTAGTCCTCTGCATTCAGGTATCTGAAATGAGAAGAAAAGAAAAAGAAGAAATATGGGTTAGTACATTTTTTGCGCTCTCCCCTGGGGAGAGCGCACATAATGCAGCGTGTTCATAAACAGGGAGCCTCCAATTGTTGCTAAACTACAACTCCCATCATGGGGGCTGTAGTTTAGCAACAGCTGGAGTGTCCCTGTTTGGGAAAACACTGACAGAAAGGCTATGTTCCCATTATGCAAAACGCATAATGAGAACAGAGTCAGGCCTGGTCTGTGTAGCTCGATCTGTCCCTCTGCCCTTGGACTACTACTCCCATCATGGGGCAGAGTCTGTCCCATGATGGGAGTAGTTGTAGTACCGCAGTGCTGAGGGATGGCACTTGCACATTCCCCGGGTGCGGAACTTTTAGGACTAGTACTCCCATCATGGACAGACCCTCGTCCATGATGGGCGTAATAGTCCAGGGGCTGAGGTGCAGATTGCAGCAGGTCATACTGCTGAGACCCACTGCGATCCATATTTATTAAGTTAACAAGCCGGCGGCACATACAGCTATACTGCACTCCCCGCCGGCTCCAGGCTCCTGTATAATTCTCTCACAATTCATAATCGCCGCCACCGGGAGACCAGAACTCTGATTGGTGAATAGTTTATTCACCAATCAGAGCTCACATCTCCCGGCGGCGGCGATTATGAAATTATGACAGTGTAGCCGCATGTGCCGCCGGCTTGTTAACTTGAGGGGTCAGATCGTACCGGGTCATTCTCCAGAGACCCGCTGCGATCTGCATTTATTAACTGTGAAAGCCGGTGGCACATGTGGCTACACTGCACTGCCTGCCGGCTCCTGTATAGACCGCTCATAATTCATAATCACCGCCGCCGGGAGACAGGAGCTCTGATTGGTGAATAGCTATTCACCAATCAGAGCCCCCATCTCCCGGGCGGGGATTATGAAATGTGACAGCTGTATACAGAAGCCCCCACAATAAGACATCTTATCCCCTATCCAAAGGATAGGGGATAAGATGTATAGGGGTGGAGTGCACCTTTAAACCACGGTTGTCTAAGCAGGATTATTGGGACAAGCAGGTGAATTAGGGCTACCTCCAAGCCTGTGGGTATCAGCTGGGGGCAAAATAACCTGCTGGTATGGAGAGGGGGACTGTTAGTGGCTGTCACCCAAACCTTCTAGAATGCAATTTGGTAACAGTAAATTAACAGTACTCTGAAATTTACCTGATTATGTAGACTTTTGGAATGATTTGTTTAACTCCCTTAATATGCTTTTATGACCGTTCTCAAGGTGCTTTATTTTGCATCACTGTAGAAACACATGTAAGTGCCTAACTTCAAGCAGCCCGTCACCCAATAGAGAAGGCAGAAATGTTTTTATTTATTAAAGGGGTTATCCAGGAATAGAAAAATAGAGCTAATTTCTTTCAAAAACTGCTCCCCGTCTGTCTCCAGGTGGGGTGTGGTTCTGCAGCTACATTTTATTGAAGTGAAGGGAGCCAAGTTGTAATACCACACACAACCTGGGCACAGACAGGGAGCTGTTTTGAAAGATATTAGCTCTGTTTTTCTATTCCTGGATAACCCTTTTCTGTTTCAATGTTTTTATTATTGTTAAGATGATCAAAAATGAATAAGCATACAAAACGTATAACGTCAGCAGTACACATTATGCCAACTGTGAGGAATTGTAAACTTCAACAAGTAATTAGCAAAATATTAAGCGTAAGCCCAAAAGGTTCGGATCGCAAAGTCACAAATCAGTTGTGACTTCTCATTAAGGGATTCCTATGAAGGCTCCTCCGCTTCAACAAGAGACACAAGATGAGCCTTTGGAAGGAGCCAAAGCTACCTGAATCAACCAGTATATGATCAGACAAATTAGCCCGGTGACACCGGGTTTTAAACAATACAAAGACAGACACACAAGGGGAAACAGCACAAGGAACGAAACAGGGGAGGGAGAATAGTTCCAGTAGGAGAAAAGGAAAGGAAGGTAAGAGGAGAAAAGAACAGAAACAGAAACTTCAAGAAGGATTACCCAGATTGTCCACCCAAGGTTGCCAGGTAGCCTCAAACGACTGTTGGGAATCATTTAAAAGACTCGTCAATTTGTCATTAGACATTATCCAATTTAACTTATCAGCGTATCAGCTGAAATTGTATAGAACTTGATTTCCAATTAGTCGCTATGGCTATCTTAGCGGCTAGAAAGATGTAGGAAATAAGTTTGCATAGTCCCTTTGAGATATTCGGTATTGGGGCATTTGGTAGAGCTTGCTCCGGGGATTTCACAAGGTTCACACCTGTTACCGACAAAATAAAATAATAGACCCGTATCCAAAAGCGTTTTACACGTGGGCAAGCCCACCAAATATGAACCATAGTTCCCATCTGCTGGCAATTACGGAAGCATAATGGAGAAGCTGTGGGGTACATTTTATTTCCTACATCTTTCTAGCTATCTAAGATAGCCATAGCGTCTAGTAGGGACCAAGTACCATCGAAGGAGCACTTTCCAGCCCGATGTGTTAATGGAGAGTTTGGAGTTGACAGAGGCGCTAAGGATCCCATCTTTCAATTCAATTTCCTTCCCCAGGTCCTTCTCCCAGGCAATCATGTACGGCAATTTGGTGGGGGTAGACAATAAGGTATCATAGATAGTGGATATAATGCCCCGGCTATCAGAAGCTCTCAGGCACAATGATTCATAAGAGGTGCAGGAAGTTATATCCGTCCCCGTCTTCTTAAGACCCGACAAGAAATGAGCAATTTGATTGTAGCGGGTAGCTTATAGAAGGCGCGGAAGTAGGCAATTGGTTTGATACCTAATCTATCAATAAAGTCACCTATGCGAAACAATCCCTTATTCGTCCACCAAGAGAAAGCCAGCGAGACCATGCCAGGAGGAAATTTTGGATTACGCAATAGAGGCGCCACCGGGGTATGGATTGATTGTAGAGAGAATCTATTGCGAAGGCTATCCCATAATTATAGCGATTGCGATAAAATAGGAGGGAGGATTGAGGGCCTTTCCTTTGCTGGGAGCCAATGTAAAAGTGATATAGGGACGGTGGGTGCAGCTAACTGTTCAATAGAAACCCATTGGGGGCTAGAGTGGTGTATGTGAAACTTGGTAAGCTGACCCTGCCTCGCTGCTTGATAAAATTTCTTGAGGTTTGGCACCCCTAAGCCTCCTTGAGAATGGGAAGTCAATGGCGTCCCACGTCCCACTCTGCTACCTCTAGAGCCCCAAATAAACTTGAGCAAATCAGATTGCAAGCAGTCTATAGCTTGAGAGGGAACAGAGATTGGTAGGGCACGGAAAGCGTAAAGTACTCTAGGTAAAAGGTTCATTTTGACTGAGGCAATTCTACCCAACCACTATAGGGGGAAGCTAGTAAAAGTTCGTAAGTCACTCCGAATGTCACAAAACAACTGGGTAAAGTTGGCTGAGTATAAGGAGGAGATCGAGGGGGTCAAATTGATATTTAAGTAAGGAAGACTATGTGTAGTCCATTGGAAGTAAAAGTTAAGTTTCAGTAGTTTAACCGTCCTGTCTGGCAGATTTATGTTCAGAGCTATCGACTTGGAAGAGTTTTATTCCAAACTGGATATCTATGCAAATATGGATAAAACATGGAACAAGTTAGGGAGAGAGGTCAAAGGGGAGGCTGGATAACCCTTTTAATCTTTACTGTTTTTGCCGTCTAAGGCTCTGCGAAGAGAGCATATGAGGAGGCATGGTGCATGAAAATTATGCTCGCCTGAACTAGCTGTGCATAACTAGGCTTATTGCCTTCAAGCACTTCAAATTGAACAGAATGCAATGGTTGCAGCTCCCTAAGGTTCCTAGCCCAATGTAGGAAAAGCATATATCCAGTATTCCTAAAAAGGAGAATATTGCTGTATATGGAAATGCCACACACCAAGGTATTCTTCAAGACGTAAGTAGTTTATTGAAAAAATGGACAATGCATTTTGGTACTGGATTTGTCCCTTCATTAGGCCCTGAAGAGGACCAGATGAGGGGACTGATAGAGCCCTGAAACACATTGTCCTTTTTCTGTAATAAACTACTGATGTCATGAAGAATACCTAGGTGTGCGGTGCTTCCACAGAGCAAACTTCTCCTGTTTTTCGACTACATGTACACTTGTCAGGTGACAGTGCTTATACGAAAAAGCACTGCTCAGATTGTGACATCTGTGCTGCCATCTTTTCTCACCTTTGTACAAGGTAAACAAAAAGTAAAAATAAAGTATCAATAAGCTCATAATAATTATATAATTAAAACCCTAAACACCCCTACCAACAATATTAGAATCCTTGACCAAGCTGTGTTATATAAAATGACCTTAGCGGACACAAATATGTAAAATCCAGGTTAGGGTTCCTTTATGCTGTAAAAAATAAATTGTCACACATTAAAAGCAACACATGTTAAAAGATTCAGAAGTTCTAATAGTTAAAAAAAAAATGGGGGGTATTAAATAGTCTCTGTACAGCCTTGTGGTATATTGGCACTATATAAAAAAAAAAGCCCATAGAAACCAATGAAGTTTTGTATGCATTTTCCATCTCTGATCATGTGAGTCTCACTGACAAGTGCATCGGGTAACATTGATGTCCAATTTGCACAGCTTGATTTGAGCTAAATTCATCTGTTAGTCCGTCTCCAGCACAGCAGCCTCCCAGCACCATTGTCTGTAATGAAGATATTTGTAACAAGGAGAGTCTAAGAGAGTTGCGATGAGAGAACTTCAAGACACTGGGGCTGGCAAGCATTGTCACCTCTTGTTAGGGATGTGATTGGTGCAAGCGAATACTGGCACCAGTATCTTTGTCAGATGTTCTGCTTTCTGTCACTGTGCACAGCTCCTGTCCTGTCTATATTTTTGACAGTGTCTCCTCCGATTATGGCTGTAATGTAACTTGCAGGGTGGCTCTGTGTAGTCTTTCTTTATTCAAAGTCGATCAATGATTTTCTACTCTTAACTCCTTTTGATATGCAGCTCCATGCTTCTTTTGACTTTTCCGTTTTGAAAGGAGTTGTTTCTTCTTGTTATGTTCATATTTAAAGGTTTAGAATTCTGGCAACTAAGACAGACTTATGTTAAATACATGGCCACATCCCTTTTTCCTGATTGTCAGGAAAAATAGGAAAATTCAATGGTTCGAACAGGAACAACAGATCCTTATAAAAGCTTATGTTAAGCATGTGTCCAGAAGGCTGTTCTGCTGCACATGGTGCAACCTGCATGAACCATGTGTGGTGTTACACCATACACCACAGTGCTCTGTAATGCATACCACTACTGAAAAAAAACGTTTGTATGTGTCAACATAAATTGGAGGCATTCAGAGGTACAATAAAGGCTACACCTTAGCAGGCGCCCCATTATGGGTCCATACACAACTGAGCCATATAATAAACATGTGCAGGAGACTTTATACAGAGTCAGAAATTGAATTTTCATTATGTTGTGATGGTACTGTACCTTGATATTGGACCACAATCTTGCATCCATCTGCAGTACCTTATAAACATGAATTTATGGGAAACAATATGTCCATTCTACTCCACCCATAGTAGTAGTAGCAACTACATTGCCCAGAGACTCTTAAAGAGGACCAGCAGTTTTGGAGACAGATGTTGCAGAGAGGAGTCCAACTATACCTGATGTCTCGGTCATGCAGCTTGCCTGACCAAGATACACATTATTGAATCTACTGGCCACCACACATGTCAAGGAGGCAAGCTCTTATTGTTAGGTGCACAGCACTCTCAGTATTTAGGACATTCCCATCTCCTTCTCTCAAGGACAGATAACTCTAGCATCCCATCTATAGCCCTGTGTATAGCAAGTGGGAAAGAACCGGCACTGTGTTCAAGACTCCTGGTCCAAATGGGGCTCAGCGACTGAAGGTAAGACTCAATTCCCTATAGATTTCATATCCACTAGATAAAGAAGCTGCACTCCAAAGTAAACGTGAAAGCAGCGTGGTTTTATTCACCCATCCAAGTTACAGTGCTATGTTTCGGCCTTCACAAAGAGACCTTTCTCAAGGGATTGAGAAAGGTCATCATTGTGAAGACCGAAACATTGCTCTGTAACTTGGATGGGTGAATAAAACCATGCTGCTTTTACATTTACTTTAGAGTGCAGCTTCTTTATCCAGTGGAAATGCCATCTATAGCCAAGAAGAGCTTTCAGTTATAGAATAGCCTTTTTACCCCTTTCCCAGACATAGATACGCAATAAAAGGTCCCACACCATATATAGTGTTTGTCAGAAGCACCCCTATATATGATGTCATTCATAGTCCCCTCCCACATACAGTATCGGTCATAGACCTTCCAAATATAAAATGTAACATACAGGCTCTAGAAGGTTAGGTCTCTATGTTTTGCTGCTATTATTAAGAGTACTCAGGTACATACATTTGTATGTTTTGTCACCTGCTTCTTAACACAGCTTTGTAATGGACCTCTGGTTACAATTTTGTTCTTGAGCTGAGACCTCAGGGGTCCTCTTCATAGGTATGCTCAATAATAAAGTGGAACATTTTTGAATAACTATAAATGAGTCACATTTTTAAGTCAGTGTCATTATCAAATTACTGTTTTTGTAAATATGTTATCTTTTTATTAGACAACACTGAAGAAATCACACTCTGCTACAATGTAAAGTAGTGAGTGCACAGCCTGTATAAAGTTGTGTCCCCTCAAAGTAACTCAACACACAGCCATTAATGTCTAAACCTTGGCAACAAAAGTGAGTACACTCCTAAGTGACAATGTCCAGATTGGGCCCAAAGTGTCAATAGTTTGTGTGGCCACCATTAATTTTCAGCACTGCCTTATGCCTTTTGGGCATGGAGTTCACCAGAGCTTCATAAGTTGCCACAAGAGTCCTTTCCCTATCCTCTATGACAACATGACAGAGCTGGTGGACATTAGAGACCTTGCGCTTCCCCACCTTCCATTTGGGGATGCCCCACATATGGGTTTAGGTTTGGAGACATGCTTGGCTAGTCCATCATCTCTACCCTCAGCTTCTTTAGCAACGCAGTGGTCATCTAAGAGGTGTGTTTGGAGTCATGTTGCTCTGCGGCCCAATCTCTAAAGGGAGGAGATCATGCTCTGCTTTAGTATTGCACAGTACATGTTGGCATTCATGGTTCCCTCAATGAACTGTAGCTCCCCAGTGCCAGCAGCACTCATGCAGGCCCAGACCATGACAATCTCACCACCAAGCAAGACATACTTGTCTTGTACTCCCATACCTGGTTGCCCTGACACACACTAGACATTATTTGTCCTTAGTCTGCTTGTCTTGAGCAAACTGTTTGCTGGCTTTCTCGTGCTTCATCTTTAGAAGAGGCTTCCTTTTGGTATGGCGGCCTTGCAGAACAATTTGATACAGTGTGTGGCATATGATTTAAGCACTGACAGGCTGATCCCCCTCCCCCCACGTCTTCAGCCTCTGCAGCAATGCTGGCAGCACTCATGTGTTTATTTCCCAAAGGCAACCTTTGAGCATGTGCACTTTTGGTTGACCATGGCAAAGCTTATTCTGAGTGGATCCTGTCCTGTGAGACTGCTACATGGTCTTGCCCACAGTGCTGCGGCTCAGTTTTATGTTCCTGGCAATCTTTTTATAGTGTGAATTCACATTGAAAAAAAAACAGATATGGTCGCACATCTACATCAGTCACAGTGATCTAAGGCTTTTCAGCTAAATTTATTACACTTACAGGTAGTTAGTGTACTTAATGATCATGAAGTGCAAGCCCTCTAGCCACGTCACGCAACCTGTAAGTAGCGGGTCCCCAACATCCCTAGCATAAAATGGCACTGCACTGAGCGGTGACCACCACCGCCGCAACACCAGTGCCCACTGGGGGAAGGACCCACTGGCAGAGCAGCCCCAATGCGGTCCAAACCAGACCTTGGGCCAGACCTCCCACAGACACGTCACCGTGGCAGCAATGGACGCCACACAGCGCAGTAAAGTGTGATCTTTTTATTGTGTAGACCATTTTTTTGTGAAGCAACAATTCTTTCTATCACATCCTTAGAGAGTTCTTTTCTATGAGATGCTATGTTGAACTTCCAGTGGCTAGTTGTAGAGAGAGTGAGAGCAATAACACCAAACTTTAAAAAACCAGCTCCCCACTCACACCTAAGACCTTGTAACACTTAGTAGTCACATGAAACCAGGGAGATAAAATGGCTAATTGGGCCCAATTTAGACATTTCTCCTTGTACTCACTTTTGTTGCCAAGCTTTAGACTTTAAGGCCATGTATTGACTTATTTTATAACATTTATACATGAGCTGTGCTCTCACTACTTTACATTGTAGCAAAGTGTTATTTTGTCAGTGTTGTCATGAAAAGATATAGTAAATTATTTACAAAAATGTAAGGGGTGCTCTCACTTATATGAGATACTGTATATATATATATATATATATATATATATATATATACACACACACGTATAATTTTATATATATATATATATGTATATATATATATATATATATATATATATATATATATATACTGTATCTATACAACAATAAAGCATAATGTTATCATGTTTATGTTTTTGGAAAATGGAATTAATATACTTTATATGATCATTTACACTACTGAAATGACAATCGCCTATTTCTTTTGTGTTCCAGGGGTTGCAGGGAAATGCCGCTATATTTACTATGGAAAGCATTCAGAAGGTAACAGATTCATTCGTGATGACCAACTCTGACCTGAGTAATGCGCAAATCTTCTCTCACCTGCTGTCAGGGAACACTGGAATATGGGGGAGGTCAATAGTGTAACCTTTATACTTGGGCTGGCATCTTGAAATTGTATTATCAGAACTATAAATTCTGCTTTTCCTTATGTGTAACAGAAAATAAATCTATGTTTTAAGAGAAAATATGCATTTTCAGACCCTTTTCTTATGTCTACCCCTTGTTCTACTAAACACACTATTTCTGTTAAATACATAGTTTTCCTTCTTAAAAGATTTGCACATACAATTCCTTGTCCATAGAATTTAAAGGGGTTTTCCAGGAATCGAAAAACAGACCTAATTTCTTTCAAAAACAGCTCCCTTACTGTCTCCAGGTTGGATGTGTTTCTGCAGCTCAGTTCCATTGAGGTGAATGGAGCCAAGTTGTAATACCACACCCAAAGTGGAGACAAACAGAGAGCAGTCTTTGAAAGAAAATAGGTCTGTTTTTCGATTCCTGGACAACCCCCTTAAATAAACATGTTTGTATGGAGGCAGACATGTATCACTAAAGCAGGGTACACAAGACCTGTTCTGGGAGGTAGACCTTAGTAAGGTACTTAAAAAGTATCCTTTGATGTCATACACGTCACCTGAGTGAACTGGCTTTTCAACAGCAAAACAGTACAGGTTGCTCTCCTGGATATGACATGATAAAGAGAAGATTATGTAAAACCCAGGAAGAGGTAGGTGACAGATTATAAATCATACCTAATGATCGAATTTTAATGTCTTTTAATGTCTTCGCCTAAACTAGGGATCCAGATTTCAACTTTTATAAATAATAATATTTTAGCATTGATCTTCATATTCACTCTTCACCATGCTCTGCTAGTGATCCCCATTGGATAGAAACAGAAATGTTAAGCCTTCCTTTTTTCCTGCTATTTGAGAACTGATAAAAGGATAACATTAGAATGAGGACTGGGGCTACAGAGACCCACAAAAATATAGCTGACTCCTCGAAAAGTGCTCTAGATGCAGAGTATACATATAGAAAGAAGCTGAAAGAACAGTTGTGTGGTTGTTCAGAAAGCTCTGTTGAGTGCTGTGCCTCCAGTGCATAGCCGCTTCCGGTAAGCAGACCATATACTCACAAGACATATGGTTGCGCACATGATAAATCCCATTCTACACATTCGCTCTATACGTTTGGCAGCAGCTTACCTTCCTCTTTCCTTTCAGAATGCATGCATGTGAGGCCATGCCAAACAATTATTTGTATGGAGGGATCAGGAGAGATAGCTGTTGACTGAATAAACATTTGGCCAAGTGTTATTGCATGTGTTGCTTTAGACCATGGTTGGAAAAAACCTTTTGCCATACAGAGTCTTGCTTCATGTTTATATTCGAAAATATAGGATAGTATTGGTAAATTGGCAAACTTTCTAGAAAAAATATTATTGATATTTAGTGATCATCCTCAGTATTTCCATACCACCCTTTCCTTCACTTCTAGACCTACTACAAGTTCAATGACTGAAAGGGCAAATGCCACATAAATTCATCTTACTTGCAAGTGAAGAGCCTTACACAACTGTAAATGCACGGTCGAGTTAGTACCTTTAGTCAGTCCAGTCCAGTAAAGATAATAATCTGCAGAGAATGGTCTTTTTGTTCATATAGTTGACAGGTACCCTATATGGTCAAAAGTATCTGAACATCCACATAAATGAGTTTGTACATATATGTGGATGTTCATGGACATTAATATTTTGTGGCTGCAAAGGTTTCAACAAGATTTTTCTGGGTGTCTGGAATGTTTGCCCGTTCAAGAGCTTTGTGGGGTCAGGTACTGATACCAAATGAGAAGGACTAGTTCAAAATCAGCGTTCCAATTTATTCTTACTTTACTTCTTACTTACCATTGACTGGAAACTGTTTTTTTTCCACCATCTTACTAAGATATCACACATCACTAAAATCACTAAACTTTATGTCCATCCATTACGACCTCATTTAATTACTGGGACTTTTTGGGGTCTAACTGCTAAGACCCTTCTCTTTTCTAGAACAAAGGGGCTTTTTTCCCCCCTTCATAATAATACCCCTGGGCATGATTGCAATACAAAGTAGCATAGTTTGGAACATTAAAAAATAAAAAAATAACATACCATGTGGGGAAAAAGAGGCAAAAAGATTGCATTGTACTCAGTTTTCCTTTTTATCTGCTTCTTCATTTATTCATGAAAATGGTCTTACAGAGAACATGTTTTGGTTTTTCCTGAATCTCAGGACAGGCTAAAAGGCATCCTCTGTATGACTAGCATTGATCCATCTTTAGAATCTAGAGAACTATAACTTGTAATACAATAATATACAAAAGTAATATTATAAACTTATCCTATCGTAATGGTTTATCCTAACTAAATGCTTTCACTGGTTATGGGAACAAACTTTGGGATACTATATGGAATCCATTTGGAATAACTGTTAACAAGTTGCTCAAAAATTTCCTTTTATTTATTTATTTCTCTAGATAATTTGCTTATGTGACTATGTATGTTGGTCACGCACATGCATGAATGTACAGGGAATTTTCATGTATAAGCTTGGTTTGTCCCCAGCCATGCCTTATAGGAAGAAATTGTGCCTATAAAGGAGACTGTGATGAGAGCTGAGTTTGTCAGTGTGATGGTGATTTCTTGTGAAACAAACATGACTGGGACTTACTTTGCCCACAGAAATATACGCTCTTTGAAAGCTTGTGAAAAGGCTGATCCCACAGTTCTGGTCACACTGTCAGGGAAATTAAAGGAGGACAGAGAATATGGTCAGAAGGGCTCAACCATCCTATGTCATGTAGTGTGCTAACCCTTTACATAACCAATTTTTCAGCAGTGAAGAATATTCTTATTAAACAACAATCCCTTTAAGGTATGTTTGCTGGTAACCAAGATGCTACGTTACTTAATTATCCTGCCTGTCATATGTGTCAGTGTATCTTGTGCAAGTCAAGCTTCTACACATGTAAAGCTAGGAAAACTTTGGTGATGCTGCAGTCTTATACCTAACCCAGATGTTTTGGAGAAGCTCTAAAACTAGTAGGTGATCTCACAACAGTATATGTTGCATACATGTACATACATCTTACTGTATCTTACATAAACCTGCAATGACAGTTCATGGAAAAGCATTACATGTAAGTAAGAGGTGGGGTTTACTACCTATCTGAAATATTGCAAACACTTTTTGGTGCAAACAGAATCAACCATGCCCTATCGAAATGGCTCTACGCAACAATTGTAATGTGTTTAATTTCTTGCATAGAGACACAATTTATTTGATGGCTATTGCCTTTACAGTTTCTAGAAGAGGGATTACAGCTTATTGGTTGCTTATGTACTTGATGGATGCAGTCTCTTGAACAGCACAACTTGCACAGTCTCTTTTTGAGGCCTAATTGTCAGGTCATGACCAAGATTGCTGCTGGTAATTTCTGAAAGTATGAATATAAAGGAGGTAACCCCCTACCACAGCATACCCCACATGGTGCCATTTATGGGTTTTCAGTAGCCATGGGTTTGATATCCTAGTATCTCAAGGGGTATCTGTATAACCTAAGTCACTATTTACTTCCAGAATTACATTGATCAACCACAGCTGCGTTCACATAGTTTGCGTGCCACTAACTTTATGTAACATTTCTAGAACACGAACCCTTAGTATAATTCAAGGCTACAGTTTGCACAGTCTACACAGGGCCATTGCCACTAATAGTAGAGTACCACTTCAACTTAAAGGGGTACTCCAGTGGCCAATTAGCTTTTTCAGTTTCTACTTACCCTTCCAGGTGAGTTTTCTTCTTATGTCCGGTCTCGTGCTTGATCTTTGTTTGTCCTTCTTTTCCTTTCTTTGCACAAGTGTGTCCATGTAGTGTAGCATATATTTCCGTTTTGCCTTTGTTTAAGAAACTACAACTCCCAGCATGCCTCGTAGCCTGTCTCCTTTTTCAGTGCCTTGCCCAACTTGTTTTGCGTTGCTGCCCAGCCCTGTTTGTAGCCGTTTTTCTTTTTTTTCTCCTTTAGCACGCCCTTTCCCTGCCCTGCTCATTAGTATACTTTTCCTCTTTTATTTTAATATCTGGTCTGGATGTGTGCTTAGCATTGGTTGTGAGGCAAGCACATTGTCAGCTCAATCATCTGGGTCCATGACACGTACCAGGATGTTGGCCAATCAGCATCTGTTACCATGCTTGGCTGTGACCTATTAGATTTGCCCTTGCCGTCTATCTGTGTTTATACCAGTGTAGTGCCGTAGAATGTGCTTTGCCATAGAATGTGATAGGGTGACTCAGAACTATTTAGTGCTTGAGCATCACAGCCCCATCACATTCTATTGGCTGACACTCGCACACCCGCCTCTACCATTGGTTACCGCGGGGGCTGGGGGGGGGGGTGCGAGTGTCACGTGACACATATATTTATCCCCAGACACTGTTCATTGCAGTGCGACTTCAGCTACCACAGCAAGACGATGTCTCCTGTTGTGATAGCCGAAGCTTCATGGGCGGCTCGTGCTCGCTTCGCATGTCAGCCTTGCATCCGCAGCTCACAGTACAAGATGACAGCGGGAGGATGGATGTCGGAAGCCTTGCGCCCACAGCTCACAAATCATTCATTCCCCGATGTGGGGAGAATGTGCAGCGCTGCGGCTCACAGGTAACCTTTTCCCCATCACTTTTGGGGGAGGGGGAGAAGCAGAGCAGTGCCCGGGGGTCACATATGATTACTTCCCCGATGTGGGAACAGCGCGCTGCGGCAGACAATACATTAATTCCCTGATGTGGGGACTGCGGGGTGAGAAGCTGACAGAGGTACACCCACGGGGGAATCATGATAGCACGGCAGCTGACATGTTACTAATTCCCCTACCATGGGTGTTACGCCGAGCGCTCCGGGTCCCCGCTCCTCCCCGGAGCGCTCGCTACACTTCCCTCACTGCAGCGCCCCGGTCGGTTCCACGGACCCGGGGCGCTGCGTTACCACCTCCGGCCGGGATGCGATTCGCGATGCGGGTAGCGCCCGCTCGCGATGCGCACCCCGGCTCCCGTACCTTACTCGCTCCCCGTCAGTTCTGTCCCGGCGCGCGCGGCCCCGCTCCCTAGGGCGCGCGCGCGCCGGGTCTTTGCGATTTAAAGGGCCACTGCACCGCTGATTGGTGCAGTGGTTCCAATTAGTGTTTACACCTGTGCACTTCCCTATATCACCTCACTTCCCCTTCACTCCCTCGCCGGATCTTGTTGCCCTAGTGCCAGTGAAAGCGTTCCTTGTGTGTTCCTTGCCTGTGATTCCAGACCTTCTGCCGTTGCCCCTGACTACGATCCTTGCTGCCTGCCCCGACCTTCTGCTACGTCCGACCTTGCTTCTGTCTACTCCCTTGTACCGCGCCTATCTTCAGCAGCCAGAGAGGTTGAGCCGTTGCTAGGGGATACGACCTGGTCACTACCGCCGCAGCAAGACCATCCCGCTTTGCGGCGGGCTCTGGTGAAAACCAGTAGTGACTTAGAACCGATCCTCTAGCACGGTCCACGCCAATCCCTCTCTGGCACAGAGGATCCACCACCTGCCAGCCGGCATCGTGACAGTAGATCCGGCCATGGATCCCGCTGAAGTTCCTCTGCCAGTTGTCGCTGACCTCACCACGGTGGTCGCCCAGCAGTCACAACAGATTGCGCAACAAGGCCAACAGCTGTCTCAACTGACTGTTATGCTACAACAGTTACTACCACAGCTCCAGCAATCATCTCCTCCGCCAGCTCCTGTACCTCCTCCGCAGCGAGTGGCCGCTTCTGGAATACGACTATCCTTGCCGGATAAATTTGATGGGGACTCTAAGTTTTGCCGTGGCTTTCTTTCCCAATGTTCATTACACTTGGAGATGATGTCGGACCAGTTCCCCACTGAAAGGTCTAAGGTGGCTTTCGTAGTCAGCCTGCTGTCTGGAAAAGCCCTGGCTTGGGCCACACCGCTCTGGGACCGCAATGACCCCGTCACTGCCTCTGTACACTCCTTCTTCTCGGAAATTCGAAGTGTCTTTGAGGAACCTGCCCGAGCCTCTTCTGCTGAGACTGCCCTGTTGAACCTGGTCCAGGGTAATTCTTCCGTTGGCGAGTATGCCGTACAGTTCCGTACCCTTGCTTCAGAATTATCCTGGAATAATGAGGCACTCTGCGCGACCTTTAAAAAAGGCCTATCCAGCAACATTAAAGATGTTCTGGCCGCACGAGAAATCCCTGCTAACCTACATGAACTCATCCATCTTGCCACTCGCATTGACATGCGTTTTTCCGAACGGCGTCAGGAGCTCCGCCAGGATATGGACTCTGTTCGCACGAAGCGTTTCTTCTCCCCGGCTCCTCTCTCCTCTGGTCCCCTGCAATCTGTTCCTGTGCCTCCCGCCGTGGAGGCTATGCAGGTCGACCGGTCTCGCCTGACACCCCAAGAGAGGACACGACGCCGCATGGAGAATCTCTGCCTGTACTGTGCTAGTACCGAACACTTCCTGAAGGATTGTCCTATCCGTCCTCCCCGCCTGGAAAGACGTCCGCTGACTCCGCACAAAAGTGAGACAGTCCTTGATGTCTACTCTGCTTCTCCACGTCTTACTGTACCTGTGCGGATGTCTGCCTCTGCCTTCTCCTTCTCTGCTGTGGCCTTCTTGGACTCTGGATCTGCAGGAAATTTTATCTTAGCCTCTCTCGTCAACAGGTTCAACATCCCGGTGACCAGTCTCGCCAGACCCCTCTACATCAATTGTGTAAACAATGAAAGATTGGACTGTACTATACGTTTCCGCACGGAGCCCCTTCTAATGTGCATCGGATCTCATCACGAGAGGATTGAACTGTTGGTCCTCCCCAATTGCACTTCTGAAATCCTTCTTGGACTTCCCTGGCTTCAACTCCATTCCCCAATCCTGGATTGGTCCACTGGGGAGATCAAGAGTTGGGGGCCCTCTTGTTCCAAGGACTGCTTAAAACCGGTTCCCAGTAAACCTTGCCGTGTCCCTGTGCTTCCTCATGTAACCGGTCTCCCTAAGGCCTATATGGACTTTGCGGACGTTTTTTGCAAAAAACAAGCTGAGACTCTACCTCCTCACAGGCCTTATGATTGTCCCATTGACCTCCTCCCGGGCACTACTCCACCCCGGGGCAGAATCTATCCTCTGTCCGTCCCAGAGACTCTTGCCATGTCTGAATACGTCCAAGAAAATTTAAAAAAGGGCTTTATCCGTAAATCCTCCTCTCCTGCCGGAGCCGGATTTTTCTTTGTGTCCAAAAAAGATGGCTCTCTACGTCCTTGCATTGACTACCGCGGTCTTAATAAAATCACGGTTAAGAACCGCTACCCCCTACCCCTCATCTCTGAACTCTTTGATCGTCTCCAAGGTGCCCATATTTTTACCAAACTGGACTTAAGAGGTGCTTATAATCTCATCCGCATCAGAGAGGGGGATGAATGGAAAACGGCATTTAACACCAGAGATGGACACTTTGAGTATCTGGTCATGCCCTTTGGTCTATGCAACGCCCCTGCCGTCTTCCAAGACTTTGTTAATGAAATTTTTCGTGATCTCCTATACTCCTGTGTTGTTGTATATCTGGACGATATCCTGATTTTTTCTGCCAATCTTGAAGAACACCGCCAGCATGTCCGTATGGTTCTTCAGAGACTTCGTGATAATCAACTCTATGCCAAAATAGAGAAATGTCTGTTTGAATGCCAATCTCTTCCTTTTCTAGGATACTTGGTCTCTGGCCAGGGACTACAAATGGACCCAGATAAACTCTCTGCCGTCTTAGATTGGCCACGCCCCTCCGGACTCCGTGCCATCCAACGTTTTTTGGGGTTCGCCAATTATTACAGGCAATTTATTCCACATTTTTCTACCATTGTGGCTCCTATTGTGGCTTTAACAAAAAAAAATGCCGATCCCAAGTCTTGGCCTCCTCAAGCGGAAGACGCCTTTAAACGACTCAAGTCTGCCTTTTCTTCGGCTCCCGTGCTCTCCAGACCTGACCCATCTAAACCCTTCCTATTGGAGGTTGATGCCTCCTCAGTGGGAGCTGGAGCTGTCCTTCTACAAAAAAACTCTTCCGGGCATGCTGTTACTTGTGGTTTTTTTTCCAGGACCTTCTCTCCGGCGGAGAGGAACTACTCCATCGGGGATCGAGAGCTTCTAGCCATTAAATTAGCACTTGAGGAATGGAGGCATCTGCTGGAGGGATCAAGATTTCCAGTTATTATTTACACCGATCACAAGAACCTCTCCTACCTCCAGTCTGCCCAACGGCTGAATCCTCGTCAGGCCAGGTGGTCTCTGTTCTTTGCCCGATTTAATTTTGAAATTCACTTTCGGCCTGCTGATAAGAACATTAGGGCCGATGCTCTCTCTCGTTCCTCAGATGCCTCTGAAATTGAACTCTCTCCTCAACACATCATTCCTCCTGACTGCCTGATTTCCACTTCTCCAGCCTCCATCAGGCAAACTCCTCCAGGAAAGACCTTTGTTTCTCCACGCCAACGCCTTGGGATCCTCAAATGGGGTCACTCCTCCCATCTCGCAGGTCATGCGGGCATCAAGAAATCTGTGCAACTCATCTCTCGCTTCTATTGGTGGCCGACTCTAGAGACTGATGTGGTGGACTTTGTGCGAGCCTGCACTATCTGTGCCCGGGATAAGACTCCTCGCCAGAAGCCCGCTGGTTTTCTTCATCCTCTACCTGTCCCCGAACAACCTTGGTCTCTGATTGGTATGGATTTTATTACTGACTTACCCCCATCCCATGGCAACACTGTTATTTGGGTGGTCGTTGATCGATTCTCCAAAATGGCACATTTCATCCCTCTTCCTGGTCTTCCTTCAGCGCCTCAGTTGGCTAAACAATTTTTTGTACACATTTTTCGTCTTCACGGGTTGCCTACACAGATCGTCTCGGATAGAGGCGTCCAATTTGTGTCTAAATTCTGGAGGGCTCTCTGTAAACAACTCAAGATTAAATTAAATTTTTCTTCTGCATACCATCCTCAATCCAATGGACAAGTAGAGAGAATTAACCAGATCTTGGGTGACTATTTACGACATTTTGTTTCCTCCCGCCAGGATGACTGGGCAGATCTTCTACCTTGGGCCGAATTCTCGTATAATTTCAGAATCTCTGAATCTTCCTCCAAATCTCCGTTTTTCGTGGTGTACGGCCGTCACCCTCTTCCCCCCCTCCCTACCCCCTTGCCCTCTGGTCTGCCCGCTGTGGATGAAATTTCTCGTGATCTTTCCACCATATGGAAAGAGACCCAAAATTCTCTCTTACAGGCTTCTTCTCGCATGAAGAGATTCGCAGATAAGAAAAGAAGAGCTCCTCCCATTTTTTCCCCTGGAGACAAGGTATGGCTCTCCGCTAAATATGTCCGTTTCCGTGTCCCGAGCTATAAGTTGGGACCACGCTATCTTGGTCCTTTTAAAGTTTTGTGTCAAATTAATCCTGTCTCTTACAAACTTCTTCTTCCTCCTTCTCTTCGTATCCCTAATGCCTTTCACGTCTCTCTTCTTAAACCTCTCATCCTCAACCGTTTTTCTCCTAAATCTGTTCCTCCCACTCCTGTTTCCGGCTCCTCGGACATCTTCTCTGTCAAAGAGATTTTGGCCTCTAAAAAGGTCAGGGGAAGAACTTTTTTTTTAGTGGATTGGGAGGGTTGTGGTCCAGAAGAGAGGTCCTGGGAACCTGAGGACAATATCCTGGACAAAAGTCTGATCCTTAGGTTCTCAGGCCCCAAGAAGAGGGGGAGACCCAAGGGGGGGGGTACTGTTACGCCGAGCGCTCCGGGTCCCCGCTCCTCCCCGGAGCGCTCGCTACACTTCCCTCACTGCAGCGCCCCGGTCGGTTCCACGGACCCGGGGCGCTGCGTTACCACCTCCGGCCGGGATGCGATTCGCGATGCGGGTAGCGCCCGCTCGCGATGCGCACCCCGGCTCCCGTACCTTACTCGCTCCCCGTCAGTTCTGTCCCGGCGCGCGCGGCCCCGCTCCCTAGGGCGCGCGCGCGCCGGGTCTTTGCGATTTAAAGGGCCACTGCACCGCTGATTGGTGCAGTGGTTCCAATTAGTGTTTACACCTGTGCACTTCCCTATATCACCTCACTTCCCCTTCACTCCCTCGCCGGATCTTGTTGCCCTAGTGCCAGTGAAAGCGTTCCTTGTGTGTTCCTTGCCTGTGATTCCAGACCTTCTGCCGTTGCCCCTGACTACGATCCTTGCTGCCTGCCCCGACCTTCTGCTACGTCCGACCTTGCTTCTGTCTACTCCCTTGTACCGCGCCTATCTTCAGCAGCCAGAGAGGTTGAGCCGTTGCTAGGGGATACGACCTGGTCACTACCGCCGCAGCAAGACCATCCCGCTTTGCGGCGGGCTCTGGTGAAAACCAGTAGTGACTTAGAACCGATCCTCTAGCACGGTCCACGCCAATCCCTCTCTGGCACAGAGGATCCACCACCTGCCAGCCGGCATCGTGACAGTGGGGACCGTGCGCCCGTGGGGGGAATCATGATAGCCGATTCCCCTGATTCCTCCCTGCGGGCACACGGTCCCCATGGCGGGGAAAGGGTTAACTGTCAGCTGCTGTGCTAATACTCTGAATCCCCCCATGGGCGCACGACCCCCATGGCGTGGAAGGGGTTACATGTCAGCCGCCGTGCTGATACAGGGTATTAAGTAAACTGTGAGTTGTGGGCACAGGGCTAGCTGACAGCAAGAGGAGACATCCATCCTCCCGCTGTCATCTTCTACTTGTCACGACTCGGCTTACGGGTTGTGGATCCGCTGTGTCAGCGAGGGATTGGCGTGGACCGTGCTAGTGGACCGGTTCTAAGAGGCTACTGGTTTTCACCAGAGCCCGCCGCAAAGCGGGATGGTCTTGCTGCGGCAGTAGCAACCAGGTCGTATCCACTAGCAACGGCTCAACCTCGCTGACTGCTGGGAAGGCGTGGGACAGAAGGACTAGGCAGAGGCAAGGTCAGACGTAGCAGAAGGTCGGGGGCAGGCGGCAAGGTTCGTAGTCAGGATGGATAGCAGAAGTTCAGGTACACAGGCTTTGGACACACTAAACGCTTTCACTGGCACAAGGCAACAAGATCCGGCAAGGGAGTGCAAGGGAGGAGATCAGATATAGCCAGGGAGCAGGTGGGAGCCAATTAAGCTAATTGGGCCAGGCACCAATCATTGGTGCGCTGGCCCTTTAAGTCGCAGAGAGCTGGCGCGCGCGCGCCCTAGAGAGCGGAGCCGCGCGCGCCAGCACATGACAGCAGGGGACCGGGACGGGTAAGTGACCTGGGATGCGATTCGCGAGCGGGCGCGTCCCGCTGTGCGAATCGCATCCCCGACGGCCATGACAGTGCAGCGCTCCCGGTCAGCGGGACTGACCGGGGCGCTGCGGGGAGAGAGACGCCGTGAGCGCTCCGGGGAGGAGCGGGGACCCGGAGCGCTAGGCGTAACAGTACCCCCCCCCCTTAGGTCTCCCCTTTTCTTTGACCGGTAACTGCCTCCCCTGGGATGAGGACACCGGGAAAGAATGGAGGGTTTCCTCAACGGCAGGCAGTACAGCAGGAGTGGGAATGGGGAGGGAGGGCAGAGGGCGAAGCCTGGCACGGGGCAGTGTGACACCAGGACGGGGGCCATGAGGAGGCACTGAGGTTTGCCTGACGGGACTGGGAGGGGGGGAGAGGCACTTCCTATGGCAGGCAGAGTCCCAGTTCTTGATCTCCCCGGTGGTCCAATCAAGGGTGGGGGAATGAAGCCGGAGCCATGGCAGACCGAGGAGGACCTCAGAGGTACAGTTGGGTAGGACGAAGAGCTCAATCACTTCGCGATGGGGTCCGATACACATCAGGAGGGGTTCTGTGCGGTAACGCACAGTGCAATCCAGTCTGACTCCATTGACCGCGGAAATGTAGAGCGGCTTGACGAGACGGGTCACCGGGATGCGGAATTTATTCACAAAAGATTCCAAAATAAAATTCCCGGAGGCACCAGAGTCCAAGCAGGCCACGGCTGAGAGGGAGGAGTTGGCTGAAGGAGAAATCCGCACGGGCACCGTGAGACGTGAAGAAGCAGACTTAGAACCAAGAGACGCCACACCCACGTGAGCTGGGTGCGTGCGTTTCCCAGACGTGGAGGACGGATAGGGCAATCCACCAAGAAATGCTCGGTACTGGCACAGTAAAGACAGAGATTTTCTTCCCTACGGCGATTCCTCTCTTCCTGGGTCAGGCGAGACCGATCCACTTGCATGGCCTCCTCGGCGGGAGGCCCAGGCGTAGATTGCAACGGATGCTGTGGGAGAGGTGCCCAGAGATCTAAGTCTTTTTCCTGGCGGAGCTCTTGGTGTCGCTCAGAAAAACGCATGTCAATGCGGGTAGCCAAATGGATGAGTTCTTGCAGGTTGGCAGGAACCTCTCGTGCGGCCAGCACATCCTTGATGCGACTGGATAGGCCTTTTTTAAAGGTCGCGCAGAGAGCCTCGTTATTCCATGATAACTCGGAAGCAAGAGTACGAAATTGGATGGCGTACTCGCCCACTGAAGAATTACCCTGGACCAGGTTCAACAGGGCAGTCTCGGCAGAAGAAGCTCGGGCTGGCTCCTCGAAGACACTCCGGACTTCAGCGAAGAAGGCCTGGACTGTGGCTGTGGCAGGATCATTGCGGTCCCAGAGCGGTGTGGCCCAAGACAAGGCCTTTCCTGAAAGAAGGCTTACTACGAACGCCACCTTAGACCGTTCTGTAGGAAACAAGTCCGACAACATCTCCATATGCAGGGAACACTGAGACAAAAATCCACGGCAGAGTTTAGAGTCCCCATCAAATTTGTCCGGCAGGGACAAGCGAAGGCTAGGAGCGGCCACTCGCTGCGGAGGAGGTGCAGGAGCTGGCGGAGGAGATGGTTGCTGCTGTAGCAGAGGCAGAAGTTGCTGTAACATGGCGGTCAACTGCGACAGCTGCTGTCCTTGTTGGGCAATCTGCTGCGATTGCTGAGCGACCACCGTGGGAAGGTCAGCGAGACTTGGCAGCGGCACCTCAGCGGGATCCATGGCCGGATCTACTGTCACGACTCGGCTTACGGGTTGTGGATCCGCTGTGTCAGCGAGGGATTGGCGTGGACCGTGCTAGTGGACCGGTTCTAAGAGGCTACTGGTTTTCACCAGAGCCCGCCGCAAAGCGGGATGGTCTTTCTGCGGCAGTAGCAACCAGGTCGTATCCACTAGCAACGGCTCAACCTCGCTGACTGCTGAGAAGGCGTGGGACAGAAGGACTAGGCAGAGGCAAGGTCAGACGTAGCAGAAGGTCGGGGGCAGGCGGCAAGGTTCGTAGTCAGGATGGATAGCAGAAGTTCAGGTACACAGGCTTTGGACACACTAAACGCTTTCACTGGCACAAGGCAACAAGATCCGGCAAGGGAGTGCAAGGGAGGAGATCAGATATAGCCAGGGAGCAGGTGGGAGCCAATTAAGCTAATTGGGCCAGGCACCAATCATTGGTGCGCTGGCCCTTTAAGTCGCAGAGAGCTGGCGCGCGCGCGCCCTAGAGAGCGGAGCCGCGCACGCCAGCACATGACAGCAGGGGACCGGGACGGGTAAGTGACCTGGGATGCAATTCGCGAGCGGGCGCGTCCCGCTGTGCGAATCGCATCCCCGACGGCCATGACAGTGCAGCGCTCCCGGTCAGCGGGACTGACCGGGGCGCTGCGGGGAGAGAGACGCCGTGAGCGCTCCGGGGAGGAGCGGGGACCCGGAGCGCTAGGCGTAACACTACTGTGCGAAAAAGGGAGAGAACGGAGCTCCCAACCAATCACGGAACCACAAAAATTCAATGAATATTCATTATGGGGGTGTGGAAAAGGGGCAAAAGCATTTCAGGAGGAAAAAAAACAGCAACGTTTGCAGCACAGACGTCTTGTCCACAACAGTGAGCAAACATGGCCACGAGTGTGGACGACAATCAAAGCAACCAGAAAAAGTACTGCACTTACGTCACAGAAAAGAGGTCAGTAAAAAACGGACATGCTGTGGACAGATGTATTGACTAGTTGATTAAAATTATTCTGACTGCCGATCAATATATATTAATACTTATATATGTATATGCCATTTCTAATGCTAAAAAAATATATTTGTTCACTACTCTTAACCTATATATCCAGCTTGCTATTTGCTTGCAACTAAGATGAAGACCTTGGAATGATGCCAAGAGGCCCAAGATGAGATGTCAGAAGACAAAATATTTGAAGGAGATCTGGAATTTTCCAGTTTCAGAGAGAAAGAGCCGCATAAGTGAACTTTGGCCAAGAAAGAAATAGATGCTTAAATATGCTAATATACACAGAGACAAAGCTCAAATAACCAATCAAAATGTAACATGATGATTTGGACGTCATAACTAACCTCCCTTTTTAATCAAATGTAAAAACGAATGTGCTTCCGTAAAATAAAGAAGAACTCTCTCGGAGAACTCTCTGATAACACTTGGGAACTCTCTGAGTTTTCTTGCTGAGAAAGAGTTTTATACCAACATTTTTGTCTGGTGTATATTTCTTTATGTCGACACTCAGCATTATACAGCAGCAGTCACACATCTTTTAAGGCCTCATCCGCAACCATCCTTGACAGTATAACGTGTGAATTACAAAGTGCTCAACTAACTACAAACACGCTAGATAACCATAAAGCTGTGGTACAGGAGTACCCCTTTAAATTTGGCACTGTAAGATGTATATGTTGTACATCTTGTTAAAACATTACCCTACCTAAAATACTTCATAAAAATGTTTATTTCCTTTTTTATAGGAATCATGGCTTGTAAAAAATACAACTAGGAGTCCCCATACCATCCAGAAAATAATCCTGTCCGGCTGCAGCATCATCTTTGTCCAAGCTAAAGCACAGGCATGGCAAAGTCCATTGAGTGAGGGTGGGACTAGCACTCCTCTGTGCTCACATCTGTCCTATCAGACTGCAGTATGAAAACAGAGAGGAGGTGGTTACAGAGAAGCCTGCTGTGATTTGGGTTAAGAGACCCAGCACAACAGACTAAGGGAAGAAGATGAGTCATATAGACCGAGAGAAAGAGACAGACATGCCTGTCCAAAGCACAGAATGACAAACCAAGTGAGCAACAGAATAAAGTTATTTGGGAGAGAAATATACATGCTAGACATACTGTATGTATACATATATATATATATATATATATATATATATATATATATATGGGAATATGCAAAGCAGCTCATTACACAACCTTTTCAGGTAGTGTTCCTTGGTATCAGCTTAGCTCCTGTTAAGGAATATAAAAAGCTGAACGGGATATATGCCAAGCCAGACTACTCCCCAAAAGGGACGTTTTGACCCATCTGCAGACAGCTGTTTCGGGGTTTTTGCCCCTCGTCAGTACAGAGCAGGGTGATCTGGCTTGGCTGTGGTGAGAGGCCTGAGGCTTTAAAAGGGGTCAGTACTTTCCTCAGGGAGAGGACACCTCTTCAGGTGTAACGGAGATTCAGGTTAGGCCATTTAGCACTCCGCAGGCATTCTGGGTAGGGGAATATGCAAAGCAGCTCATTACACAACCTTTTCAGGTAGTGTTCCCTGGTATCAGCTTAGCTCCTGGATCACGCTGCTCTGTACTGATGAGGGGCAAAGAAGATCTCCCAGCATTGTGGTAGAGATTTTGCGTAGTACGATTGCAGTACTTTTCGTTCTTATTAGAACCGCAATTCTCAAGAGCATACCACCTGAAGATCGTCTCCTGCCTGCCTCGGAACATCTGAAAAAGGAGAAGATCTTGAATGCTGCAGCTCCGGAAGAAGCCGACGAAGAACCTGGAAGAAGGGAATCGGCGGTGAATTCCGGAACAGCGGCGAAGACGAAGGCGGCGCAGAATCTTTTCGAAGAAACTCGCTGCCTCTGGAGAAGGATTTGCATAGCTCCTCCCACCTGTACCGAATCTGCATAGCTCCTCCCACCCGGGAAAGAAGACTTTGCGAAGCCTCTCTCCACAAGCAAGCAAGGAAGCGGAAAAGAGCCTGCTGGAAGAAGCCATGGCCTCAACCAGCAAGTCCACCCAGGAGGCTGCAGGGCAAGGCCTGGAGGTCCAGCCCCAACCACAGCAAGCTTCAACCTCCACCAAGGCAAGGCAGAAGGGCGGCAGAATTCCCAAACTGGAAGCTCCAACCCTGGAGCCCTGGATGAGTCAGACTGTTGCCTTGAAGCTCAAGCCCGTGGACGGAAGGGTGCCGGACATGTCCCAGGACGTGTTCTGCAAGAAGATGCTGGCGGATCAAGGCTTCCCCACGGCTGACACCCTGGGAATAGCAACCTTCTTTTCGGGAATCTTCTACATCACCTTTGCCACCATTGGGACCTGTAGAAGATACTGAGAGGCGGTGAAAGCGGCGAGTCCCGAATCCCCTTTCTCTCGCTTTGTGGGCAACTGCCTTATTCAAAGAGAGGAGAGGCGGGTGACGGTCTCAATGCGGAACCCACACACCCCAGGCACGGACATCTCGACCTTCCTGAAGCGCTTCTGCACCGTGGTGAGGGAGCCCACCCGCATCCTGAACTCACTCGGATACTGGACCTGCAAGTGGTCTGTGGTCGTCAGACTGAACAAGAACCTTGCTTCTCCAGACGGACTACAGCACCTGCCAACAACATTTTCCTTGGGCAACTCCAAAGGACTTATCTTCTACCCGGACATGCCGCAGACCTGCAGGAGATGTGGCAAGATGGGCCACGAGGGCAAGGACTGTACGGAGGATGCCTGCAGGTTTTGCCGTGTGACAGGTCACAAGACCAAGGACTGCCCCAAGAGCAAGACCTGCAACCTCTGCGGATTGGCAGCCCACAGCTGCAAGGACTGCCCCCAGAGGGAGAGAACATGGGCATCTGTGGCAGCGAGAGCACCGAAGCCAGCCCCAGCTCCGGAGCCAGCACCACGGATGGCCAAGCCGACCAAGGAGGGTAAGAAGGCGAAAGCCACCACCCCTGCCCCGTCCCTCCCGCCCCATCCCCTGCCCCTCCCGCCCCATCCCGTCCCACCCCTGCCCCATCCCGTCCCACCCCTGCCCCTCCTGCTCCATCCCGTCCCACCCCTGCCCCATCCCGTCCCACCCCTGCCCCTCCTGCCCCATCCCGTGCTCTATGTAGCGCTGGGTGACCTGATCTGTCCGGACCTGTTGGAGGTGTACGAGGAGATGGTGGTGGGGGGCAGAATGCCTACGTCGTTGAGGGAAGGGATGATCACGATCTTGTATAAGCGGAAGGGGGAGAGATGTGACCTGAAAAACTGGCGTCCCATCTCTCTCCTGAACGTGGACTACAAAATCCTCGCCAAGGTGCTGGACAACAGGCTGAAACCTGTCATGGGGCAGATCGTCCATCCGGACCAGACCTGCGGCATTCCTAGTCGCAGGATTGCTGACAGCCTTGCCCTTGTGAGAGACACGGTCCATTACATCCAGGACCGCGGGGGCCGCGCCGCCCTGGTCAGCTTAGATCAGGAGAAGGCGTCTGACCGTGTCTCCCACGCATTCATGGACAGGGCTTTGCACAGGCTAGGTCTGGGGAAGATGTTTTGCTCTTTTGTTAACGTCATGTATTTTGATATTTACAGCACGGTGTTGGTGAATGGCTGGAAGACTAACCCCTTTCCCATCCTTTCCGGGGTTAGACAAGGCTGCCCTCTTTCACCTCTTTTTTTTGTTTGTGTTATAGAGCTCTTCGCTGAGACTATCCGGCAGAATGGAGAGATCAGAGGGATCACCGCACCAGGACCAGATCGCTACGAGGTCAAGTGCTCGCTCTACATGGACGACGTGACCGTCTTCTGCGCTGACCAGCGTTCGGTGACTGCACTCGTCCAGACCTGCGAGGACTTCGGCAGAGCTTCGAGGGCAAAAGTCAACTGCGGGAAGTCGGAGGCCATGCTCTTCGGGGAATGGCACCTGGCTTCTTCCGCCCCCTTCCCCTTTACTGTTAAGCCGGACTTCATTCAAATTCTTGAAGTCTGGTTTGGGAAGGAAGGAGCGGCCCTTAAGTCTTGGCAAGACCGACTAGGAAAGATGAACTCGAAGATCGGACTGTGGAGCTCCAGAAAGCTCTCGATTGAGGGCAAGGCACTTGTCCTGCGGAGTGAAGTTTTGCCTGTGCTCCAGTACACCGCACAGGCCTGGCCTCCCCATACCACCGTTTGCAAGGCCATCACCCGGACAGTGTTTTGCTTCATCTGGGGCAAAATGGACAGAGTCAAGAGGACTGTGATGTACAAGGAGCCCCGCAAGGGTGGGAAGGGAATACCTGATATCCCCACTTTGCTGAGGGCCTCCTTTGCATGTGTCACCGTGCATCGGACTCTTGTTGAAAAGACTGGCTCAGCGGGCAGGTCCATGTCTCGCTTGTTTCTCATGCCCCTCTGGAGACAGCTGGGCTGGGACAAGTGGGACAGCTCCATCCCTTACAACTGGAACACTCCCTGGTTCTACGGGGATGTTGTCCGGTTTGTGAGGGAGCACCAGCTGGAAGGACTGAAACCCGACCTATGGAAGCCGAAGACAATCTACAAGCTCATCCGAGCTAAGGACTTGACCGAGCTGGTTCCGGGACTCCCCGCAGCCACTGCAGAGACAGTTTGGACTAATGTGGCCTCAAAGCGGCTTACCAATGGACACAAGGACTTGTCGTGGATGGCCGTCAAGGGAGGACTCTCTCTCAGGTCATTCATGCATGCCCGCAACCTGTGCACAACCCGGTACTGCCCCCGGTGCCCCTACGTGGAGGAAACATCTTTTCACGTGTTTTGGCAGTGCCCCTTTGCACAGGGTCTGTTGGATGCCCTGGAACATGAACTCAGAGACTCTGTACCCAGGAGCTGCCTATTGTACCATTCGGTGCTTTACGGTCTGTTCCCTGGGACCCACGACGTGGAGGCCATCCAGGAGGCCTGGCGCCTTATGAACTGTTTTAAGGATGCAGTGTGGCTTGCCAGGAACCGCCTCGTGATCAACAGGGAAAACATGTCCGTCCGGGACTGCCGCAGGTTCATCAAGAGCCTGCTTAGAGACTATTCCATCTTGGACAGCCCGGCCGTTGATGAGGAAGAAGAGGAGTGAAGACCCCTCTCCTTCTCCCATGTCTCCCTGAAGATACAGCCCAGCAGTTTGGCCCTGTGATCTGCCCCCTCCCCACCCCCACATAGTCGCCCACACCCCTACCCCGATCCCAGATTGTATTGTTTTGTTGTTCGATCTCTTGTGCTTTTTATTACAGGATTGAGCGGAGTGTTAGAGTAGCATGATGTGCGATGTATAGCTTAGGGAACCTTTGCTGTCTATTGTACTGTCATGCTTTTAGTGACTGTAATTTATTGTATGACTTGTAATGACTGAACGGACAATAAAGCTCTTTCAATCACCCGAAACAGCTGTCTGCAGATGGGTCGAAACTTCCCTTTTGGGGAGTAGCCTGGCTTTTTATATTCCTTAACAGGAGCTAAGCTGATAAAAGGGAACACTACCTGAAAAGGTTGTGTAATGAGCTGCTTTGCATATTCCCCTACCCAGAATGCCTGCGGAGTGCTAAATGGCCTAACCTGAATCTCCGTTAGAGGTGTCCTCTCCCTGAGGAAAGTACTGACCCCTTTTATATATATATATATATATATATATATATATATATACATACATATACACATATATATGCACATGAGTGGGATTAGGTACTGAGTAACATATTACCATATTTATCGGCGTATAGAAGCATTTTTTAAGCCCAAATTTTAAACTAAAAGTCTATCTGCAAGTTATACGCCGATAAACTCTTTCTGGCCCCAGCGAAGCTGCTGTGGTTCAATGATTTAAAGTGTCCACTTTAATTCATTGAACTGCAGCAGCTTCTGCTGGGCAAGAAATATTTATCGGGGTATAAACGCATTTAGGCTAGGATTCCACTTGTTTTTTTCCCTGCATTTTTTTCACAGAAAAAAATGCCAGAAAAAATACCAGTGCAATTTTCTGCATCTGACGTATTTTCTGGCGTTTTTGCATTTGATTGGAAATTGCATTTTTGGCCCCTTTGGCGTTTTTCAAAATTTGTTGGGTACCCAAAAAAAATTATGTATTTTTATTCATTTTCAATAAAGTGTGTGTGTTTTTCACTTTTTTTCTAATTTTTTTAATTTATTTTTTAGATAGTACTACTACTCCCAGCATGGAAGAGACTGTTCCATGATGGAAGTAGAAGTACATGTACTAATAGACATATCGCCCTGGATGTCACTCCTGACACCCGATGCGATCGTCCATAATATAGCAGAGATGCGGCACTCACATCTCTGCTCTGTACTTGCAGCCAATCACCACTCTCAGCGGGAAATATGAATGAGTGATATTCATATTACTGGCCGGCCGGAGTATAGTGCGGAGATGCGGAGTGCAGGAGAAAGCCGCTCCGCATCTCTGAAATAGATAGGATGATTGCATCGGGTGTCAGGAGTGACACCCACTGTGATCTGCCCTTAACTGCAGGTACTACTACTCACAACATGGAGCACACTGCATTAATAGACAGATTGCAGTGAGTGTAACTTCTGACACCTGTTGCGATCTGTCTATTAATGCAGGTACTACAGCTCCCAGCATTGAGCAGAGTGTGCTCCAAGTTGGGAGCAGTAGTACCTGCAGTTAAGGAAAGATCACAGCGGATGTCACTCTTCTATGGTCCCCAGCACTGACGTATATATACAGTACCTATTCATATTTCCCACAGAGAGTTGTTATTGGCTTGAACCATCTGGCCAATCACAGCTCTCTGTGGGAAATACGAATAGGTGTGTATATACGGCAGTGCAGGGGACCATAGAAGAGCGGCCGGCCGCATCTATAAATTATACAGAACGATCACAATAGACCCGGGGTGATCTGTCAATTAGTACATGTACTACTACTCTCGTCAGTAGTAGTCAAAAAGAGTGAAAAAACGCCAAAAGGATTTAAAAAACGGCAAGCTGAAAAACACAAAGTGGAAAAATAATTTTGCGTTTTTTCATTGATTTACAGCTAACATCTGGCCGCAGGATTTTTTGGCCGAGAAAACGCCATGTGGCAGAATCGGCATTTTTCTTGGCGTTTCCTCCCCCCAAAAAGACAACTGAAATTCCAGCCTTACACACAAGGATATTTGGTTAAAAACATTTTTTTTTGTGGTTTATGACAGGTACTTTTTAACTTTATTTCTATATAGCCTTTGTGTACAGTTCTGCATAATTGGCATATAGCTAGCCAGGAAGGAAGAAGCCCAAAGTGCTGTCTTCTAGGAAGGTCTGGCTGAATTAAAGTGGTATTCCAGGATCTTTTTTTTTTATTTGACTATGCTACAGGGGCTGTAAAGTTAGTGTAGTTCATAATATAGTGTTTGTACCTGTGTGTGACTGTGGTTTCACATTTCTTCTGTGATTATCACCCCAATATTAAATTTTTAACAGCATACAAAATTACTCATGTCTCGTGATTTCCCAAGTTGCAGTGCGGCGAGACCTGACATCACTAGTCAGGTGATTAGAGGGAGCCTGTCCTGCTTTAATTTTGCAACAGCTGTAGGCCCCCTGGTTAGAAAACATTGTGTTTCAATGGGTGGGGTGGCTGATATGTGGGAGGGAGGAAAGGGATCTCAAACTTTCAAGCATGGAACTCTGGGATGTGTAGTTTAGAGAACAAAATCCAACAGGAAATACCCAGTTTTGACAGGTAAGTACTAAAATCACCTTATGGTGGATAACCCCTTTAAGGACAAGCTAGTAATCAACTGTTCTACTTAACTATAGATGCCCTGATCTCCCTTGTTCTTAACATTGGTATGAGCTTCACAGAACGTTAGAGAGACTGCTCATATAAATAGGGCACTTAAAATTGCACCCTTGTTCCAGAGGCCTATGCTCATTCTCTCTTCCATGTGTTTTAAAGGGGTACTCCCACCCTAGACATCTTATCCCCTCCCATAGACTTGCATTGAGGGGACGGGAGTGACATCACACGGGGCGGAGTCCTGTCGTCACGGACTTCAGTTCCCGTAGTCGCGACTCAGACCCTCCAGCGGTTCCGGTGAAAAAACAGGTGGGTGCCGCATGCAATAATGCGGGGGTCCCCAGCGGCGGGACCCCCACGGTCAGACATCTTATCCCCTATCCTTTGGATAGGGGATAAGATGTCTAGGGTGGGAGTACCCCTTTAAGAAGCCAAGGTAAGTGAAAATCTTCAAGCTCACAGAACATAAAATTCACAAGCTCACAAACCATTGTTGACTAGTAGAATACCTGTGTTTGTATTATGGTGGCAAAGCACAGTTGTCCTCTTAAGTAAAAAAAAAAATCCCTACATTTTTAACTACGTTGAAAAATAGATGCCTCTCCAAAACTGCCTGTTTCTGTGACGCTCACCTATGGGAGAACCAGCATCTGTGTACCTGCATTCCTGGACTCTGGGTCAGCTGCCAACTTTGTCAGGCCTTAGTTGCTCAGTGCCAGCTCCCTGCTGGCCACCTGGAGAGCTCAATGCTGGTGGCATTTATTAATGGACAGACACTCCCAGAGCCTATCCAGTATGTAACCACCCCTCTACTTGTCCTGATCTGCCCATATGACTTCACGTCACACAGGAAGCATGTCTGTTAAGTCCTACAGCAGCTGAGGTAGAATAGACTTTGCTAAAGAAATTCTGGGCTTTGACAACTTTTACAAACAATTCATTCCAACCTTCTTTTCACTCACTGCCTCAATGTCTGCTTGGACGAAGTAGGGGGTGCTCAGAACTCCATATGCTCCACTTTTCTACAGCAGAAAGACTCTTTAGGTTCTACTCTGAAGACCTATTCACGTAGCAGAATTTCCGTACATCCACACCAATTCCGCATTCATTTAGGTGCTTTCTGGCTTGTGCAGATTTTGTGCGGAATCTGTGCAAAATCTGCATACGGAGATTCAGAAGTGTGAATGGGAGTGCAGAATCCCATAGAAGTCTATTGGGCTTTAATTTGAGGTGGAATCCGAATGCAGAATCTGTGTGGAATTCCGCATGCGGAAATTTTCCCGTGTGAATAGACCCTTAGGAGTCAATTCACTCGGGCGGAATTTTCGCCGGCGGTATTCTGTCTGAAATGAAAGCCCATACACTTCTATTAGTTTCCGCACTCCCGTTGACACTTCGGAATTTCCACTTGCGGAATTCCGTCAACAGGAGTGCGGAATCGCATAGAAGTGTATGGGCTTTCATTTCAGACAGAATTCCGCCGGGGAATCAGCCCGTGTGAATAGACCCTTACTCTGCAACTTCTAGATGTTTCCAAGTAGTTCTTCCTTGATGTGGACACATTAGTATTTGGAACAGGAGCAGCCCTTTCTCAAAAGAATTCTAAAGGAAAGTTGGTCATCTGTAGATACTTCTCCAAACTCTTTTCTCCCACTGAAAGAAACCATACCATTGGAGATAGAAAGTTGCTCACAATCCAACTGTCCCTACAAGAATGGAGGTATCTTCTTGAAGCTGCTTTGCATACTATAGTCATCTACATGGATGTCAAGAACTGACCTGTTTGGAGTCTGCCCACGAGGCCAGGTGGGCACTCTTTCCTGCCCATTTTAATTCTTTCAATATTTTTGCCCCACAGAAAAGAACATTAAAGCGGATGTGATCTCTTGTTCCTTTTACTTTGTCCCTTCTGCTAAAAGCATCTACTTATCTGACAAGACAACTCTTAAATGCTGGTCACACTGGAGTCTGCAAGAGACTCAACTTGCTCTCTAACCAATACTGGTGAGATTCTCTTTGTATAGACGTTTGCTTGTAACACCTGTAGACTTTTGCTTGTAACACCTTTTCTCATAACAAGGTTTCTAAATCTAAACCTGCTGATATTTTGCAGCCACTACCTGTTCCTGACATGCCCTGGCAACCCTTTACTTTGGACTTTATTACCACTTCACCGATTTTCATTCTTTGGACCATTTTTTGATAGGTACTTATCACTGAATAACAGGAACAACCAACATAAACTGCTATATTTTAGATGCTCTCACCCAATAATATAGCCATCATATTGGGGCCTGTTATGTTAAGCACTGACCGTGAGCGCATGGTCCCGTTACTTGCTGCTGCCGGCAGGGCTGGGACTCGCATTATGTAGGAGGCGCCCGCATGCGAGCCCCAGTCTGGCACTCACCACCTGCCGCCGCCTCTCTGCTCAGGCGTGCGTGTCCCCATCCCCTAGGGCGCGCACGCGGGGGTGCTTTAAGATTTAAAGGGCCAGTGCGCTCATTGATAAATTCCTCCACCCTGATCACTGCCCTGCCGGATCTTTGTTGCCTTGAGCCTGAGAGAAAGCATTCCTGATATTGCCTTGCTGTCTATCTGATCCTTTGCTCCATGACATGACCTTGCTCCTTGCCGCCTGCCTACTGACCATTTGCTACGTTCCTGACTACACTACTGTGCTGCCTGCCCTGACCTTCTGCTATCCTGACTACGAGCTGTATTATCCCTCCTGTGCCTCAAATCTCCTCTGCCGTCTGTGTTGGCAAGCCGTGACAGGGGTAGCGACCTGTGTGCCGCCTGCCGCAGCAAGTCCATCCCACTTTGTGGCGGGCTCTAGTGAAAACAAGCGGCACCTTAGACTCTGCTCCCTGGTACGGTCCGAGTCATCTGCCACACAGGTCCAGCGAATCCACATCCACCGGGGTTCCTGTCTTCTGAAACGTGGCCATCAATCCGAAAGGCACAGCAACTTTCTCAACTTTCTGCTATGATGCAACAGCTTTTGGCCTTACAACAGCAGCAGGTACCGCAACCTGGCCAACTCCCACCACCGTTTCCTGCATTGTCTTCTCCCAGCTATGTCTTCCGTTACTTCCAAGTATGATGGGGGTTCCAAGTCATGCAGAGGCTTCGTTACACAGTACTCCATGCACTTGGAGCTCATGTCTGAACAGTTTCCGACGGAATGTGCTACGGTGGCCTTTGTCATTAGTCTACTGTCCGGAAAAGCCCTGGTCTGGACTTCACCCCTTTGGGACCATGGTTATCTGGTATCCTCCAATTTGTCAGCCTTCTTGGCAGAATTTCACAGTGTCTTTGACGAACCCGCACTTGCCTCTTCTGCTGAGACGGCTTTGCTGAACCTTTGTCAAGGGAATTCTTCTGTTGGTGACTACGCGGTTCCATTCTGCACTCTTGCCTCTGAACTTGCATGGAATGATGAGACCTTTTGTGCCACATTCAAAAAAGGACTGTCAAGCAGGATTAAAGATCGTGATCCTCCATCCTCTTTGACTGAACTTATCCACTTGGTCACTCCCATTGATATGCGTTTTGCTGAGAGACAGGAGGAACTGTGCTTAGAGAGGGAACCTGCCCAAACAAGGAGATATCTTCGTCTAGCACCCGTGTTTCAACGTCCACCTCTTCTGTTTCCTGCGCCTCTTGCCGGAGAGGCTATGCAAGTTGATCGTTCTCGTCTTATGCAACAGGAGAGGTCACAAGGACGTAGTGAGAATTTGTGCTTGTATTGCGCTCACCCGGAGCACTTCCTCAAGCACTGTACAACTTGCCCACAGTGTCCGGAAAACACTCATACCTAGGGTTTTTGGGAGAGGCGTCCCTGGGTGTGAATACTACCTCTCCATGCTTAACTATTTCTGTACAAGTGTTCGCTTCAGCCAAGTTTTCCTTCAGTGCTACAGCATTTTTGGATTCTGGATCAGATAAAGGGGACTTTATTGATGCTTCTTTGGTCCACAAGTATCCTCTTCCTCTTACTCGGCTTGCCAAGCCCTTGTTCATCTCCTCTGTTTGGACAAAATCTGGACTGTATGGTTCACTTCAGTACTGAATCTCTTGTCAAGCAAGTGGGAGTATTGCAAGAAGAAAATATTGAATTCTATGTTCTGCCACACTGTACTTCAGAGATTCTTCTTGGCCTTCCTTGGCTGCAACACCATTCTCCGCAACTGGATTGGAGAACTGGAGAGATTATTCATTGGAGACAATCCTGTCAAAATCTTTGCCTCCAATCAGTTCAGGCTAAAATTGTTTTTCGTCCTCCTCCTTTACCTGGCCTGCCACCACCCTACCAAGATTTCTCTGATGTTTTCTGGAAGAAACAGGCTGTGTCTCTGCCTCCTCATTGTCCTTACGACGGCCCTATTGATCTTCTGCCTGGTATCACTCCTCCTCGTGGAAGGATAAATCCTCTATCGGGTCCTGAGACCAAAGCCATGGCTGAGTATATTCAGTAGAATATCCAAAAGGGATTTATCCGTAAGTCCTCTTCTCCTGCTGGAGCTGGTTTATTCTTTGTTGGAAAGAAGGATGGCTCACTCTGTCCATGCATTGACTACAGGGGACTTAAAGGAGAACTCCAGAATATAAAAATTGTCCCCCATACTGCCGTCAGTAAAAAAATAAAGATGTACATACCTTCTTTCGCTCCCCGGGGCCTCCGGTAACCGGCTCCGGTCTCCGCCACAATCCTCTTCCTGGTTGCCGGTGGTTGGTGAGTCATACTGCGCTCAGCCAATCACCGACCGCAACGAAGTCCCGATTTGGACGGCAATAGGCTGAGCAGCAGTTTTCGGCCACGGCAGCAGGTGCCCGTGTAATGAAGAATTGTGTGTCTTGAAGCGTTCTCACACTGCCGCTCAGCCTTTTGCCAGCCGAGTTGGGACTTCACTGCGGCCGGTGATTTGCTGAATGCAGTATGACTCGCCGACCACCGGCAACCAGGAAGAGGATCGTGGTGAAGACCAGAGCCGGTTACCGGAGGCCCTGGGGGAGGGAAGAAAGGTATCTACATCTTTATTTTTTTTATAAGAACCGTTATCCTCTAATCTAGTCTTCGGTTTCTTGGCTACATTGTCTCTCATCAGGGCCTGCAGATAGATCCAGTCAAATTGTCTGCAGTATTGGATTGGCCTTGTCCTTCGGGCCTACGTGCTATTCAACACTTTCTGAGATTTGCAAACTATTATCGTCAATTTATCCTACATTTTTCATCCTTGGTTGCTCCAATTGTGGCTCTCACTAAGAAGGCATCTAATCCCAAGTCTTGGCCTCAAGAGGCTGAAGAGGCCTTCTCCGGTTTAAAGTATGCATTTGCCTCTGCTCCCGTGCTCACATGACCTGATCCGGAGAGGCCCTTTGCTTTGGATGTTGATGCCTCATCTATTGGAGCGGGTGCCGTTCTTACTCAGAAATACGCCAAGGGCAAGACTTTTACTTGTGGGTTCTTCTCCAAGACCTTCTCTCCTGCTGAGAGGAATTACTCCATTGGAGATCGTGAACTCCTCGCTATCAAGCTAGCTTTGGAGGAAAGGCGACATTTATTGGAAGGTTCTTCTCATCCGGTCAACATCTACTCCGGCCATAAGAATCTTCTATACCTTCAGTCTGCTCAGCGTTTGAACCCCTGCCAGGCAAGGTCACCGTTCTTTTCTAGGTTCAACTTCTTTATTCACTTCTGTCCAGCAGACAAGAACATCAGGGCTGATGCTCTCTCCAGGTCCTCTGATGTCATTGGTTTGGACTCACGCCTCTGCAAATTATTCCTCCTGACTGTTTGATTCCTGCCGCTCCTGCCGAGATTCAGCAAGTTCCTCCGGGAAAATCCTTTGTGCCCGCCAGATTGAGATGCAAGGTCCTGAAATGGGGTCATTCTTCCTTGACAGCAGGACATCCTGGAATACTTCTTATCTCTCGGCACTACTGGTGGCCCCATCTTGAATGTGATGTTTCTGATTTTGTTCATTCCTGTGAAACTTGTGCCCGTGACAAAACTCCTTGACAGAGACATTCAGGACTCTTACAGCTTTACCCATTCCAGAGACACCCTGGTCCCATATCACCATGGATTTTATCACCTATTTGCCTCCATCTCATAATAACACTGTCATCTGGGTCATTGTAGATTGGTTTTCCAAGATGGTTATTTCATTCCTCTACCAGTCTTCCTTCTGCCCCCCAGCTGGTGAAGTACTTCTTGTTGCATGTCTTTGGTTTGCATGGTCTTCCTCTGCATATCGTTTCAGATCATGGTGTACAGTTTGTCTCTAAGTTCTTGCGAGCCCTTTGTAACCATCTGGACATTATTCTGGACTTCTCTTTGGCCTACCACCCTCAGTCCAATGGTCAGGTGGAGAGGGTTAATCAAATACTAGATTCTTATCTTCGGCATTTTCTTTCAGCTCTACAAGACAATAGGGTTGACCTTCTCCCCTGGGCTGAATTCTCATATAATCATAAGGAGTCCACGATGTCGTCCCCCTTTTTTGTTGTCTAGGGACTCCATCTCCGTCGTCCTCTTCCTCTCCCAGTTTCCTCTGGTGTGCCTGCTGTTGATGAACTGGTCCGTGAATTCTCTACCATCTGGCAACAGGCCCGACAGTCGTTATCCCAGGCTTATTTACGCATGAAGGTGCAAGCGGATAAAAGTAGAAGACCACCTCCATCCTTCTCTCCTGGTGACATGGTGTGGCTTTCATCTAAGTACATCCGCTTCAAGATCCCCTGTTACAAGCTCGGTCCTCGCTACCTTGGTCCCTTCCAGATTCTACAAAAAAATCAACCCTGTCTCCTACAAACTCTGTCTACCTGCTACGTTACATATTCCCAATTCCTTCCACGTCTCTTTCCTCAAGTTTCTTGTCATAAACTGGTTTTCTCAGACGAATCTTGTCCCCACACCTGTCTCCGGCTCTTCTGACATCTTCAAGGTTAAAGAGATTCTTGCTACAAAAACTGTGAGAGGTAAACAATTATTTTTTTTTGGTCGACTGGGAGGGTTACTGTCATGACCGACTGGGGACAGGGAGAGTAAGCCCTAAACTGACCCTAAAACCGCTCTCCCTACCCATCCATCCTAAACGTTGGATCGACAACTGGGCGCCGGTCCCTTTCTGCGCTAAAGGGCAGTGACGTAAAAACACATAATATACATAGTCGGTCACAGGCCAGAAACAGAAAACTACTAGACAACCAGATATAACAGACAGAATACAAATACTAACAGGGCAGAATATAAACCTACATAGTGTATTCACAAACAGTTAATTAACAAACAGTTCATAAACTCGATATCAGATAAACAGCAGGCATGATAAAATGAACAAGACTAGGCATGATAAGAGTATACAGCAGATTCCAGGAGATGAAGGGGATAAAAAGAAGAACTGAGAGCCAAAAAACTAATCTGAACAGGTAACATAGAACACTGTTCACAAACAGGTACAAGTACAAAGGTCAAAGATCAGATCAACCAAACAGGATATAAATATAGGACACTGTTCACACTGGGACACAGAAAATACAAACTGGACTCCCCACTCCACTATTATAGTAGCCATTAATAATAAAGCCAAATAGGCTACTGGCCAGCGGACACACTCCACCGTGTGGACAAAATGCTGACCCAGTAAGAAAAACCAAACAGGAATATAACATACAGAGCACAGGGTACAAGCAAGACTCAGACAATGTGAACATAGACAGAGCAGAATGAACAAACATAATCCTAAAACCGACTAATGAAACACAGACTAAAATACAAGGAGCATGCTATATAACCATGGCTAAAAACCCATATAAAATGGCAAGATAAATACAAGGTAAATGCTCAAGTAGACATAGTCAGAATATAGCACAAACAGACATAGTAGTATTGCACTCAATAACCCGCACTAGAATGTAGGAGAACTCTGGCTAAATAACTCCACCCGAGTTCTCATTCGCTCAGAGCACTAACTATTCCCTATCCTGGTGGAATAGCAAACTGCTTTGAACAAACTAGTGTGTGAATACACACCTAAACAGAAAAACACAAAAACAGATTAATGGACATTACAGTTACAGCCCTGAGGAGATATCTTGGGAGCCTGAGGAGAATATCCTGGACCGTGACCTTCTCAGGAGTTTTCTAACTCATAAAAGGAAGGGCAGACCAAAAGGGGGGGTACTGTTAAGTTATGCACTCCGGCCGCATGCGCTGGCCGTGAGCGCATGGTCCCGTTACCTGCTGCTGGCAGGGCTACGACTCGCATCGCAGTCACCTGGTGCTTCTCCTGCCCCGCCTCTGCCCCTCTGCTCCGGCGCGCGCGCCCTAGGGGACGGGGACATGCGCGCGCGCTGGAGCTTTAAGATTTAAACGGCCAGTGTGATCATGAGTGTAATTCACCTGTGGTTCATTGATAAATTCCTCCACCCTCCTCACTTCCCTGCAGGATCTTTGTTACCCTGAGCCTGAGAGAAAGCATTCCTTTTATTGCCTTGCTGTGTATCTGATCCTTTGCTCCGTGACCTGAACTTGCTTCTTGCCACCTGCCTACTGACCATTTGCTATGTTCCTGACTATGCTACTGTGCCGCCTGCTCTCACCTTCTGCTATCCTGACTATGAGCTGTCTTATCCCTCCTGTGCCTCGTAACTCCTCAGCCGCCTGTGTGGTCGAGCCATGCCAAGGGTAACGACCTGGGTGCCGCCTGCTGCAGTCCATCCCACTTTGCGGCGGGCTCTGGTGAAAACCAGCGGCACCTTAGACTCCGCTCGCTGGTACAGTCCGAGTAATCTGCCACACAGGTCCAGCGGATCCATATCCTTCGGGGTTCTTGTCTTCTGAAACGAGAGTGTCACAGTGCCCTTGGGTTGATCAGATCCTTACACTTGCCTATTACATTATGTATCCCACTCCTTGAAAGATGCCATTGCAGTATATTTACAATAGATAATTAATGTGGAACGTTACATAGTTGCATAGTTAGTACTGTTGAAAAAAGACATACGTCCATCAAGTTCAACAAGGGAATTGAAGGGTAGGGGTGTGGCGCGATATTGGGGAAGGGATGGGATTTTATATTTCTTCATAAGCATTAATGTTATTTTGTTCCAGGAATGTATCTAACCCTGTTTTAAAGCTGTTAAATTTTCCTGCTGTTACCAGTTCCTGAGGTAGACTGTTCCATAAGTTCACAGTTCTTATGGTAAAGAAGACGTGTCGCCCCTTGAGACTAAACCATTTCTTCTCCAGACGGAGGGAGTGCCCCCTCGTCCTTTTGGGGGGGGGGGGGGTTTAACCTGGAACAGTTTTTCTCCATAATTTTTGTATGGGCCATTAATATACTTGTATACATTTATCATATCCCCCCTTAAAGGGGTACTCCGGTGCTTACACATCTTATCCCCTATTCAAAGGATAGGGGATAAGATGCCTGATCGCGGGAGTTCCACAGCTGGGGACACTCGTGATCATGCATGCGGCACCCCGTTTGAAATCAGTCCCCGGAGCGTGTTCGCTCTGGGTCTGATTACGCTCGACCGCAGGGCCAGCGGCGTGTGATGTCACGCCTCCGCCCCCGTGTGACGTCACGCACCACCCTTCAATGCAAGCCTACGGGAGGGGGCGTGATAGCTAAACAATTGTAACTCCTTTAATTGCTCCTCATAACTAAGATGTTCCATGCCCCATATTAGTTTAGTCGCGCATCTCTGCACCCTTTCCAGCTCCACAGTGTCCCTTTTATGGACTGGTGCCCAAAACTGAACAGCATATTCCAGGTGAGGCTGTACCAATGCTTTCTAAAGGGGGAGTATTATGTCCCTGTCCCTCGAGTCCATGCCTCTTTTTATACATGACAATATCCTGCCGGCCCTGGAAGCAGCAGCCTGACATTGCATGCTATTCTGTAGTCTGTGATCTACAAGTACACCCAGATCCTTCTCTACCAGTGACTCTGCCAGTTTAATCCCCCCTAAGACATACGACGCATGAATGTTATTAGTACCCAGATGCATAACTTTACATTTATCCACATTGAACCTCATTTGCCAAGTGGATGCCCAGACACTTAGTCTATCCAAGTCATCTTGTAACTTATGTACATCCTCTATAGACTGTACCGTGCTACAAAGCTTGGTGTCATCTGCAAAGATAGAAACAGAGCTGTTAATGCCATCCTCTATATCATTGATAAATAAATTAAACAACAGCGGGCCCAGTACTGAACCTTGGGGTACACCACTAATAACTGGGGACCAATCAGAGTACGAATCATTGACCACCACTCTCTGGGTACGATCCATGAGCCAGTGTTCAATCCAGTTACAAACTAAAGTTTCCAAACCCAAAGACCTTAACTTACCTCTCATATGTCTATGTGGGACAGTATCAAATGCTTTAGCAAAATCCAGAAACACTATATCCACAGCCATTCCTCTGTCAAGGCTTCTACTCACTTCTTCATAAAAGCAAATTAGATTGGTTTGACAACTTCTATCCTTAGTAAACACATGCTGGCTATCACTTATAATACAATTATCCCCTACGTATTCCTGTATGTAATCCCTTATAAGTCCTTCACACAATTTACCCACAATGCACGTTAGACTTACCGGTCTATAGTTTCCTGGGGAAGACCTAGAGCCCTTTTTGAAGATTGGCACCACATTCACCTTGCGCCAGTCCCTTGGCACAATACCAGACACCAGTGAATCTCTAAATATCATGAACAGGGGTGCAGATATTACTGAACTTGGTTCTCTAAGAACTCTTCGGTGCAATCCATCTGGCCCTAGAGATTTGCTTACATTTATATTACTTAACTTACCTTGTACCATTTCTACATTAAGCCAGTTCAGTACATTACATGATGTGTTACCAGCACTGACCTGTCCAATGTCAGCTCCTTCTTCCTTAGTATATACAGAACTAAAGAACCCAATCAGTAGCTCCGCTTTCTCTATATCGCCTGTGACAACCTCCCCATTATCATTATTAAGGGGTCCTACATGCTCTGTCCTTGTTTTTTTTGCATTTATATATCTAAAAAAAAAAATGTAGGGTTAGTTTTGCTTTCTTTGGCCACCTGTCTCTCATTTTGAATTTTTGCTGTTTTTATTAAATTTTTACAGATTTTATTAAGCTACTTGTACTGTTTAAATGTTATAGCTGACCCATCAGATTTGTATTTTTTTAAAGCTATTTTTTTGTTGTTCATTGCTCTTTTAACATCATGTGTCAGCCATGTAGGATTTAGTTTTAATTGTTTATATTTGTTCCCCTTTGGTATATATTTAGCTGTATAGTTATTTAGAGTTGATTTAAGGATGTCCCATTTACCTTCTGTATCAGTGTTTGACAACACCTCCCCCCAGTCTATGTCCTGTAGTTTGCCTTTTTAAAGTTAGATGTTTTTGCCTTCCCCGCCTGTCTTTGTTTTCTACATTTTAAGTCAAAAGTAACTATTTTGTGGTCGCTATTACCAAGGTTTTCCCGCACAGTTACATTACCAACCAGCTCTGCGTTGTTGGAAATGATCAGGCATCACTTCTTGTTGGGTCCTCCACAAACTGGCCATTAAAATTATCCTGCAATAAATTTAGGAATTGTCGCCCCTTTGTAGTTTTAGCCAACCCCGGACCCCAATCTATATCTAGATAGTTAAAATCTCCCATTATTACCACTGTACCTGCCCGGGCGGCCCTCTTTATTTGTTTATGCAGCCGACCTTCTATCTCTTCAGTGATATTAGGGGGTCTGTAGATTACACCAAATATTATTTTTTCAGTATTTCCCTCCTTTCGTAATTCTACCCACATCACATACTATGGCATCGTTCACACTGACTTTCATACCACTTGTTACATACAGACAGACTCCACCACCTTTTCTGTTCATTCTATCTTTGCGAAACAATGTAAACCCCTGCAGATTGACAGCCCAGTCATGCGAGGAGTCCAGCCATGTCTCAGTGACCCCAACTATATCAATATGTTCCTCCAGTATCAAGGCCTCAAGCTCCCCAATTTTATTTGGTAGGCTTCTGGCATTTGTGAACATACACTTTACATTTCCATCCTTTATGTTATTGGGGTTAATGGGATTCAAGGGTGTAAGTTTTAATTTCCTATGAAGCCTATTCTTATTAACTATTCTAACCCCTCCCTCCGCACCACCCCCAGGTACATTATTAAGTCCCCCCTCTCTATCTACACTATCTTCCCCCTCTTTGCTGTAGGTTCCCTCCCCCCAAGTCCCTAGTTTAAACACTCCTCCACCCTTCTAGCCATCTTTGCTCCAAGTACAGCTGCACCCTCCCCATTGAGGTGCAGCCCGTCCCTTCGGTAGAGCCGGTAGCCGACAGTGAAGTCAGCCCAGTTCTCCATGAACCCAAACCCCTCCTTCCTACACCAGCTTCTGAGCCACTTGTTTACCTCCCTAATCTCCCGCTACCTCTCTGGTGTGGCTCGTGGTACTGGCAGTATTTCAGAAAAATACTACCTTGGAGGTCCTTGCCTTAAGCTTGCGGCCTAAGTCCCTGAAATCATTTTTAAGGACACTCCACCTACCTCTTACTTTGTCATTGGTGCCAATATGTACCATGGCTGCTGGGTCCTCTCCAGCCCTGCCTAGCAACCTGTCCACCCGAACCGTGATGTGCCGAACTCGAGCGCCAGGCAGACAACACACTGTTCGGCGATCCCAGTCTTTGTGACAGATCGCCCTGTCTGTCCCCCTAATAATTGAGTCCCCCGCTACTAGTATCTGTCTTGCCTGAACCTGCACTCCTTCCTCCCTCCTTACTGGAGCAGGCACACCCCTGGTGGTCAGAGGCAGTATCCTGCTGCAGATCTGCTAGCTCTGTAATGGCATCCCCCTCATCTGCCAAGCGGGCAAACTTGTTGGGGTGTGCCAGTTCAGGACTAGCCTCCCTGACACTTTTTCCCCTACCCCGCTTTCTAACTGTAACCCAGCTAACTGCCTGATTGTCCTGCACCTCCGTCCCACTATCCTCCCCCGCCTCTACCCCAGAGAGTACTTGCTCAGTGAGCAGAAGACTCCTCTCCGGGTTGTCAATGCGTCTCAATGTTGCAAGCTGTTCCTCTAGATCCAGGATTTGGGCTTCCAAATGAACAACTCGCTCACATCTCACACAGCAGTATGCACCCTCGTACTGCTGCTCAAGGATTGCATACACCGGACTGCATTTTCCAACATAGAGGCCATCTAGTTGTGGGGACTTCACAAATGTATAGGCAAAAACAGACAGTCAAAATTACACTTCAAATTTTTTGTAGACCTTGTGGGTTCAGAAATTAACACTCACAGCGATCTCAGCCTCATGCTTTCAAACTCCTGTTTTTGAAACTCCTCTTTCAAGCCCACTCTTACACAGCAACACTCAGAAAGACCAAGCTCAATAAAGAGTCCCAAGCTAAGATTTATACACCTGTGCCCAATCAACTCCTCCCCCTAGAGGTGGAACAGAGAAAAAGAGAAGAAGAAAAAAAAAGCAGAAAAAGGGTGTTTAAACTCTAACAGTTATCCCACTATGTGCAAGAGAAAAAGACTTACCCAAAATATGAATGAGGACTGTAGGCAGACACACCCACTCCACACAGATTCACTTTGCACAGACACACCCACTCCACACAGATTCTCTCCGCACAACAGATATTCACTGTTTTTGAAACTCCTCTTTCAAGCCCACTCTTACACAGCAACACTCAGAAAGAGCGAGCTCAATAAACAGTCCCAAGCTAAGATTTATACACCTGTGCCCACTCTTAAACAGCAACACTCAGAAAGAGCAAGTTGCACAATCCAGGCCTACTACAGATAAATGTTAAATGAAAAGTCACCAACACTTGTGAGGAGTACTATGAAAATTAAAGGAGTATATATTATAAATAAGATACTCTAGAAAATGGTGGTAAAGCGTGCAACTGAATTAGTGATTGTCAAGTCCAACAGCTATCATGATCAGGGATTGAAAAGAGGAACCTCTACCAGAGTTTCTCTTGCCCCTGATATGGGTGCATGTATAGTACAGATCTTAGGAGGAGAAGACTGTATTCTACATGTAAATACAAATGTAATTTTGTCACACACAAGATTTCCTGGGATAAATTTTTAGATAAGCTACGATGGCAGTTTAAGTAGTACGAGTACCGATACTTTTTTTTTTTAAAGTACTTGCCGATACCAATTACCAATACTTTTTTCAATATCACGGGAGAAAAGTTTTATTTTGTATTTATAAGAGAAAGGGTATATATATATATATATATATATATATATATATATATTTTTTTTATTATTATTTTTTTTTATTTAAACTTTTTGAAAAGGGGGGTGATTAAAATTTTTATTAGGGAAGGGGTTAGTTCACATTTATAATTATTATTTATTACACATTTTTTTCACAAGTTTCTTAGTCCCCATAGGGGACTATTACATGCAATCTGTAGATTGCATACACTGATCAATGCTATGCCATAGCATAGCGTTGATAAGTGTTATCGTTGCTCCTTTTCTACTGCCTGCAATGGATGGCTGCAGTAAAGGAGTAACGATCGGACGGCATGGAGCATCGGGAGACCGCGATGATCCCGATCAGCATCCCAGAGCTAACCGGCAGTTAATCTCAGGACGTTTAGACTCCGGATTAACTTTGATCATGGCATCTAAAAGGTTAACTCGGACCCCAGATAAGACACGCGCTCAGCTGCTGAGTGCTTTGCATAGCTTGGGAGTGGGCACAGAACGTAAATGTATGCTCTGTGTCCTCTAGGAATTGATCTGTACTGAGAGTGCAGGCGGCTTACAGCACCTCTGTGACACCTGCCGGCAGGAGTCCCACTGGCAGGTATCGGATTATCAATCGGGGACATTTGCACAAGTACAAGTACTCGTGCAAATGTCCAGTACCGGTATTGGGACATCCCTACTGCAGAGCGCCAATATTACTGATCAGTACTATGTCATTGCATTGTACCGAACAGTACAAGCAATTGAAAGATTGCTTATAATACTCCCATATAGGCACTTTATTATAAGTTTATATAAAATAGAGAAAATGAAAAAATATATTAGTGAGCCCCTTCCCTAATAAAAAGTTAAAATCCCCCCCCTTTCCCATTTTTCAAACAAAAAATGTAAACAAAAAAAACATAGTGACACTCATGTGGATGTGGATCCGCTGGACCTGTGTGGCAGATGACTTAGACTGTACCAGGGAGCGGAGTCTAAGGTGCCACTGGTTTTCACCAGAGCCCGCCACAAAGCAGGATGGACACTTGCTGCGGCAGGCGGCACCCAGGTCGCTACCCCTGGCATGGCTAGACCACTCAGGAGATGCGAGGCACAGGAGGGATAAGACAGCTCTTAGTCAGGATAGCAGAAGGTCAAGGCACACAGCACATTAGCATAGTCCGGACGTAGCAGGAGGTCAATAGGAAGGCAGCAGAGGAGCAAGGTCAAGTCATAGAGCAAAGGATCAGATACACGGCAAGGCAACTCTCAGGAATTCTTTCTCTCAGGCACAAGGAAAACAAAGATCCTTCAGGGAAGTGAGGAGGGTGGAGGATTTTTTCAATGAGCCACAGGTGTCCTAAACTAATGGGCACACTGGCCCTTTAAATCTTAAGCAGAGAAGCAGGGGCAGGAGAAGCACCAGGTGAGTGACAGACTGGTGCTCGCATGTGGGCGCGTCCCACGATGCGAGTCCCAGCCCTGCCGGCAGCACCAGGTAATGGGGCAATGCGCTCACAGCAAGCGTGTGTGGCCGGAGCGCATAACGTAATAGTAACTCCCCCTTTGGTCTCCCCCTCTTTTTATGAGTCAGAAAACTCCTGAGAAGGTCACGGTCCAGGATTTTCTCCTCAGGCTCCCAAGATCTCTCCTCAGAACCATAACCCGACCAAATAAAATTGTTTACCTCTCACGGTTTTTGAAGCAAGAATCTCTTTAACCTTGAAGATGTCAGAAGAGGCGGAGACAGGTGTGGGGACAAGATTCTCCTGAAAAAAACAGCTTATGACAAGAAGCTTGAGGAGAGAGACGTGGAAGGAATTTGGAATACGTAATGTAGCAGGTAGACAGAGTTTGTAGGAGACAGGGTTGATTTTTTGTAGAATCTGGAAGGGACCAAGGTAGCGATGACCGAGCTTGTAACAGGGGATCTTGAAGCAGATGTATTTGGATGAAAGCCACACCATGTCACCAGGAGAGAAGGATGGAGGAGGTCTTCTACTTTTATCAGCTTGGTCCTTCATACGAGAAGAAGCCTGGGAAAACGACTGTCGGGTCTGTTGCCAGATTGTGGAGAAGTCACAAACCAGCTCATCAACAGCAGGCACTCCGGAGGAAACTGGGAGAGGAAGAGGAGAACGGAGATGGAGTCCGTAGAAAACAAAAAAGGGAGACGACCTCGTGGACTTATGATGATATGAGAATTCAGCCCAGGGGAGATAGTTGACCCAATCGTCTTGGCGAGTTGAAACAAAATGCAGAAGATAAGTCGCAAGGATTTGATTAACCCTCTCCACCTGACCGTTGGACTGAGGGTGGTAGGCCGAGGAGAAGTCCAGCTTGATGTCCAGACGGTTAAAAATGGCTCGCCAGAACTTAGAAACAAACTGCACACCACGATCCGAAATGATATGCAGAGGAAGACCATGTAAACGAAAGACATGCAGCAAGAAGTACTTTGCCTTCGTGGAGCGGAAGGAAGACCTGGTAGAGGAATGAAATGAGCCATCTTGGAAAACCGATCTACAACGACCCAAATGAGAGTGTTATTATGAGATGGTGGCAAATCGGTAATGAAATCCATGGCAATATGGGACCAGGGAGTCTCCCAAATGGGTAAATGCTGTAAGAGTCCTGCAGGTCTCTTCGAGGGGTTTTGTCACGGGCACAAGTATGGCCACCAGTAATGCCGGGAGATTAGAAGTAGAGTCTTGCGTATTCCAGGATGCCCTGCTGTCAAGGAAGAATGACCCCATTTCAGTACCTTGCGTCTCAATCTGGCAGGCAAAAAGGATTTTCCTGGAGGAACTTGCTGAATTTCGTCAGGAGTGGCAGGAATCAAACGGTCAGGAGGAATAATATGCCTAGGCGTGGAGTCCAAACCAATGACCTGGAGAGAGCATCTGCTCTGATGTTCTTGTCTGCTGGATGGAAGTGAATGAAGAAGTTGAACCTAGTAAAGAACAGTGACGACCTTGCCTGGCAGGGTTTCAAACGCTGAGCAGACTGAAGGTATAGAAGATCCTTTTAATCGGAGTAGATGCTGACCGGATGAGAAGAACCTTCCAATAAAAGTCGCCATTCCTCCAAAGCTAGCTTGATAGCGAGGAGTTCACGATCTCCAATGGAGTAATTCCTCTGAGCAGTAGAGAAGGTCTTGGAGAAGAACCCACAAGTAACAGTCTTGCCCTTGGTGTTTTTCTGAGTAAGAACGGCACCCGCTCCAATAAATGAGGCATCAACCTCCAAAGCAAAGGGCCTCTCCGGATCAGGTCTTGTAAGCACGGGAGCAGAGGCAAATGCAGACGTTAAACGGGAGAAGGCCTCTTCAGCCTCTTGAGGCCAAGACTTAGGATTAGAAGCCTTCTTCGTGAGAGCCACAATTGGAGCAACCAAGGACGAAAATTGTGGAATAAATTGACGATAATAGCGAATTCCAGAAAGCGTTGAATAGCACGTGGGCCTGAAAGACGAGGCCAATCCAACACTGCAGACAATTTATCTGGATCCATCTTCAGGCCCCTATGATAGACAATGTAGCCAATAAACAGAAGACCAGACTTCTTGAACAGACATTTCTCCAGTTTGGCGTAAAGATGATTCTTCCGTAGTCACTGAATAACCAGACGAACATGAGGAATATCTTCCATGATCTTCTCTACACCTGTGTTGTCATATACCTAGATGACATCCTGATCTTCTCTTCCAACTTAAAGGGGACACATGTGCCGGAGCAGAGAGGCAGAGGCGGGGGCAGGAGAAGCACCAGGTGAGTGACGGATTGGGGCTTGCATGCGAGTCCCAGCCCTGCCGGCAGCAGCAGGTAACGGGACCATGTACTCACGGCCAGCATGTGTGGCCGGAGCGCATAACGTAACACATATTTTGCATTGCTGCATAAAATATAACGTTAATCAAACCACACGGTGAATAGTGTAAATGTAAAAAAAAATACCACCAGAATTGATGATTTTTGGTTACTTCATATATCAGAAAAAAAATTTAAAAAGTGATCAAAAAGTCTTAAAAATAAATATGGTACTGATAAAATCTTCAGATCTTGGCAGAAATAATGAGCCCTGAAATAGTTTTATATACAGAAAAATAAGATAATAAGTTGTTGAGGTCAGAAAAGGGCGATTTTAAGGATACTTATTTATTTATTTTTCTTTAAAAGTAATTTTTTTTTAAAGTAGTAAAACTTTGGTATCATTGTAATTGTATAGACCTACAGAATAAAGATGACATGTTAGTTTTACTGCAAAATGCACTGTGTAGGAGGAAACCTCCCCCCAAATTTTCCAAATCTGACCTCTATCACTTTATGCATTATTAACTCTGGAATGCTTTTACTAGTAAATTCCGATACTTGCATCATTTCTTGGTAAAAAATGTCAAAATTTCAGGAAAAATTTAGCATTTTTCTAACTTTGAAGCACTCTGGTTGTAAGGAAATGGGACATGTCAAATAAATTACATATTGATTCACATAAACAATATGTTAACTTTATGTTGGTATCATAAAGTTGACATGTTTTTACTTTTTGAAGACATCAGAGGGTTTCAAAGTTTAGCAGCAATTTTACAATTTTTCATGAAAATTTCCAAATCAGAATTTTTCAGTGACCAGTTAAGTTTTGAAGTTTTGAAATGGTTTTTGGGGGGCATATCGCATTTAGGAAGCCCCAATGATGCCAGAACAGTAAAAAAATAACCACATGGCACACTATTTTGGTAACTGCACCCCTCAAGAAACATAACAAGGGGTAAAGTGATCCTTAAAGGGGTACTCCGGTGCTTAGACATGCACCCGTTTGTAATCAGTCCCTGGAGCGTGTTCGCTCCAGGTCTCATTACGGGTGATCACAGGGCGGGCGGCGTGTGACGTCACGCCTGCGCCCCCGTGTGACGTCACGCTCCGCCCCTCATTGCAAGCCTACGGGAGGGGGCGTGATAGCTGTCACCCCCCCCCCATAGGCTTGCATTGAGGGGCGGAGCGTAAAAAAATATGTCAGACACCTGTGGGGTGTAAATGCTCACCATACCCCTTGTTACATTCCGTGAGAGGTGTAGTTTCCAAAATGGGGTTACATGTGTGGGGGTCCACTGTTCTGGCACCATGGTGGTTTTGTAAACACAAATTCCAGCCTTCAATTCCAGCCTAATTCTCTCTCCAAAAGCCGAATGGCGCTCCCAAGGTCCGTGGGGTGTTAAGGCTCATTATAACCCTTGTTATGTTCCTTGAGGGGTGTAGTTTCCAAAATGGGGTAACATGTGGGTGTGTTTTTTTTTGTGTGTGTTCATGTCAGAACTGATGTATCAGCCACTTCTGTGCAAATCACCAATTTAGGCCTCAAATGTACATGGCGCTCTCTCACTCCTGAGCCCTGTTGTGTGTCCGCAGAGTATTTTAAGTCCACATATGGGGTATTTCCGTACTCGGAAGAAATTGCGTTAGAAATTTTTGGGGCCTTTTTTTTCTTTTACCTCTTATGAAAATGAAAAGTATGGGGCAACACCAGCATGTTACTTTAAAAAAAAAAATTTTTACACTAACAGGCTGGTGTAGACCCCAGCTTTTCCTTTTCATAAGGGGTAAAAGGAGAAAAATCCCCCCAAAATGTGTAACACAATTTCTCTTGAGTACGGAAATACCCCATATGTGGCACTAAACTGCTGCCTTGAAATACGACAGGTCTTTGAAGTGAGAGAGCATCATGCGCATTTGAGGCCTGAATTAGAAATTTGCAATAGGGGTGGACGCGGATACAAAGATGGCGCTTGTCTCCACCAAAACTCTACGGCAGTGTTTCCCAAACAGGGTGCCTCTAGCTGTTGCAAAACTCCCAGCCTGCCAGGACAGTAATGGCTGTCCGCTAAGAGTTGTTGTTTTGTAAAAGCTGGAGGCTGCGTTTAGGAAACACTGCTGAATGAGACATTTTCTTAATTTTTTATTGGGGAGGAAGGAAAATGTAATGGTGTATATGTAGTGTTTTACTCTTTATCTTGTGTTAGTGTAGGGCAGTGTAGTGTAGTGTTTTTAGGCGGGGGTTCACAGTGAGTTTTCCGCTGGGAGTTTGAGCTGCAGTGGAAAATTTGCTGCAGCTCAAACTAGTAGAAGGAAACCCACTGTAAACCTCCACCCGTGTGAATGTACCCTGCAAACCTGCAAAACTGCACCTCCCAGCATACACTGACGGCCGAAAGGCATGCCAGGAGTTGTAGTTATGCAACAACTGGGTAAGAACAGTTGTCTCCAAACTGTAGCCCTCCAGATGTTGCAAAACTACAACTTCAAGCATGCCCAGACTGTCCAGGCATGCTGGGAGTTGTAGTTGAAGGGCCAGATATTGCAGAACTACACCGCCCAGCATCCCTGACTGTCTGGGCATGCTAGAGGGCTACAGTTGGAGACCACCAGTTTGGAGACCACCGTATAGTGGTCTCCAAACTCTGCCACTTCAGATGTTGCAAAACTAAAACTCCCTGCATGCCCAGACAGTCAGTGCATGCTGAAAGTTGTAATTTTGCAACATCTGGAGGACCACAGTTTGGAGACCACTACACAATGGTCTCCAAACTGTGACCCTTCAGATGTTGCAAAACTACAACTCCCACCATACCCAAACAGCCTTTGGCTGTCTGGGCATGCTGGGAGTTGTAGTTTTGCAACTTTTAGCAGGCCACAGTGAAGATCACTTACCAGCGATCTTCACTGCAGCCTCCTCCACCGCCGCACTTTTCGGCCTGCCTCCTCCTGCCGCCGCCCGATGTCTCTGCCGCTGCTCCGGTAAGCTGGCCATGCTTCCCAATTCCCCCCCCCCCCCGCCCCCCGCTCTGCCTGGACTTCCATCGGTGGGCAGAGCGGGGGAAATTAACTTTAACCCCCCTGCCCCCAACTGCCATTGGTCGGTTAGTCCTGACCAACCATTGGCAGGGGATAGGAGGATCACTCTGATCACTTTTATTTTCCGGGCGATCGGCCAAAGCCAGAAGTGTATTAAAAAAGAATAGGACATATAAAGGAAGGACTTACGCTTCTCCTCCGTTATGGATCTACTTCTGACTTTCGCTCAAAAACTGCAGTGGCAGTTTTCCAAAAACTGCTAGAAAAAAAAACAAGTGAAAACTTAGCCTATTGCAGCACTGTAACATCTGTGCTCCGGCCAGACACGCTGGCCGTGAGGTCTCTCTTGTCATGTCCCTGCTGCCGGAAGGTCTGGGATTCGCATCGCAGGACGCGCCCGCATGCAGTCCGTCACTCACCTCCCTGATCTTTCTGTTCCCGTAGCCCCGGAGAGTGTGCCGCTGCCTCTTAGGGCGCGCGCACCAGAGCTCTTACATTTAAAGGGCCAGTAATCATTTAATTAATTGTATTCATCTGTGCTCTTGTTTTAAATACTTACTCCTCCCTTGTTTCCCTGCCGGATCTTTGTTGCCTTTGTGCCCTAGAGAAAACTACTGTGTTTCTGAGTTCCTGATATCTGTGTACCTGATTATTGTTCCTTTACCTGACCCTGCACCTGTGCTGCCTGCCCTGACCTACTGCTACCTTGAACACGTCTTGCCAGTTTCCTTTTGTGCCTTGCCACATGCCAGCTACCTGTGTCAACGAGTTGTGCCAGGGGTAGCAACCTGGGTGCCGCAGCACCTTAGTCTCTGCTCCCTGGCATGGCTCACATCATCATCCACACAGGCCCAGAGGATCCACCACCTGCCGTGACCCTTACAAGCACCTAACCAACAGATTTCTTTTTCACTCGCACAATAACCCAGTTTAGTGCGGGTGAACTAGCTGTCAGATTCTCTTTAAGGGGTTAAATAATAAACAAATGACCTTTCATGAGTACACAGAAAAAAACATTTTAATATGAAACTTAGGTCCAACAAAATATTGTAACGGCGTGCGCTCCGGCTGCTTCTCCTGGCTGCGAGCGCACTGTCCCTCTCTCCCCTGTTGCCGGCGGGGCTGGGATTCGCATTGTGGGACGCAGTCTTCCAGGAGTTCGTTAATGACATCTTTCGTGACCTCTTGTACACCTGTGACGTGGTCTATTTGGACGATATATTTATCTACTCGCCCAATCTTCGAACACATCGTTCTCACATTTGCCAGGTCCTGCAACGTCTCTGTGACAACCATCTTTATGCAAAACTGGAGAACTGTGTTTTCGAAAGAGCCAGTCTTCCTTTTTTGGGTTACATTGTCACTAGTCAAGGTCTCCAGATGGATCCTAACAAGTTGTCTGCCGTACTGGACTGGCCTCGACCTACCGGCTTAAAAGCTATTCAGCGTTTTCTTGGGTTTGCCAATTACTACCGGCAATTCATACCTCATTACTCCACCTTGGTAGCACCCATTGTCTCACCAAGAAGACTTCTAATCCCAAGGTCTGGACTCCAGAGGCTGAAGATGCCTTTAAACAGTTAAAGTCCACCTTCGCTTCGGCCCCGGTCCTGTCTAGACCCGACTCAGGCAAGCCTTTTGGAGGTGGATGCATCACCTGTTGGAGCAGGAGCTGTCTTAACGCAAAAGTCCTCTAAGGGAAGAACTGTAACCTGTGTTTTTTTTTTCTAAAACCTTCTCTCCCGCAGAGAAAAATTATTCTATAGGAGACCGTGAACTGATGGCTATAAAGCTAGCCTTGGAAGAGTGGCGTCATCTCTTGGAAGGTTCAGTACATCAAGTTACAATATATTCAGATCACAAAAACTTGCTTTACCTTCAGACAGTCCAATGTCTCAACCCCCGGCAGGCCTGTTGGTCTCTATTCTTCTCAAGATTTGACTTTTACATCCACTTCCGTCCTGCAGAAAAGAATCTTCATGCTGACGCTCTTTCCAGATCTTATGATGTGCAAGACCGAGAAACCTCTCCTCAGCATATTATTCCTCCTGAGCGTCTTATCTCTGCAGCACCAGCTAATCTTCAGCTCCTGCCTCCTGGAAAGACTTACGTGTCAACCCGCTTAAGACTCCGAGTCCTGAAATGGGGTCATTCCTCTCTTCTGGCTGGTCATTCTGGAACTCGTAAGTCCTTACTGCTCATCTCAAGACATTACTGGTGGCCTAGTTTAAGACAGGATGTCATGGATTTTGTTTGTTCCTGCTCCGTCTGTGCCTGGGATAAAACTGGGATTCAAAACCTGCAGGTCTTTTACAGCCTTTGCCTGTTTCAGAGCAACCCTGGACTGATATCGCTATGGATTTCATTACTGACCTTCCGTCTTCTGGAGGCAATACTGTCATTTGGGTGGTAGTGGACCGCTTTTCTAAAATGGCTCATTTTGTGCCGCTGCCTGGACTTCCATCTGCACCACAGCTTGCCAAACTGTTTCTTTGCCACATCTTCCATGTGCATGGTTTGCCCTCACATATTGTATTCGACCGTGGAGTCCAGTTAGTCTTTAAGTTCTGGCGGGCCCTCTGCTCACGTCTCCAAATGAAGTTGGATTTCTCCTCAGCCTACCACCCTCAATCCAATGGACAAGTTGAGAGGGTCAATCAGGTCTTGGGAGACTATCTGCGCCATTCCGTTTTGGCTCGACAAGACGACTGGGTCGAATTACTTTTGAATTACGAGTTCTCGTACAATCATAGGAATTCTGAGTCTACTGGAACATCGCCTTTTTTTTGTAGTTTACGGACTTCACCTTTGTCCTCCTCTTCCTCTGTCCTCTTCCTCTGGAGTTCCTGCGGTTGATGAGCATGTACAGAAATTTTCCACCATCTGGCAGAAGACACGTTCATCTCGTTTACATGCTATAGGTCCTATGAAGTCACAAGCGGACAGGAGAAGACGTTGCACTCCTGAGTTCTCTCCAGGTGACAAAGTGTGATTAGATGTGTTTTGTACTTCACATAAAGAGACACTCTTTGTTTCCGTTTAATGAACACTAATTGATAGAGGCCCTGCATGAGCCCCTCCCATGTTTTTACTGAGAATACATTAAAGGGGTAATAAAAATAGGTTTTCATTTGGGTTACAACTTACTTCTGAAACAGTCTTTGTATTTTATCACAAACTATTCTGCTTGTAAACTCAGAATTAATTGAATTAAAAAAATTGAATTAAAAAAATCTGCTTGCATAAGTATTTAACCTATTTAGACTTGTAAATCTTTTTCTGCAGTTAAAGTTTTGCATACTGTTTTGGCACAATTTTCATCAGTTGTGCTACATTTGTTCTATCTTTTTAAAGTTGGCAGGATGACATTTTTGGACTGTATTAATAAATAAGGGTATGAGGTAATGTAAAAAGGATTGTGCAGCTTGACTGGAGTAAAAATTAGATTACTGAGGTTAACTGTATAGCACTTAATATAAAAAAATGGGAGTCGGGGGGCTTACACTATGTAGAAAATAGATATATATATCGAGGTACTTGCACGTAACCATTCGTGCCAAAAAATAGGAATAAAACAAAATAAGGGACAGACCTCAAGATATATATATATATATCACCCTGCTCTGTACTGACGAGGGGCAAAAACCCCGAAACAGCTGTCTGCAGATGGGTCGAAACTTCCCTTTTGGGGAGTAGTCTGGCTTGGCATATATCCCGTTCAGCTTTTTATATTCCTTAACAGGAGCTAAGCTGATACCAGGGAACACTACCTGAAAATATGTATGGGTAGAAGCTGACAGACTAGTTGTATGTAACATTTGAAATGCTGTACATATTTATTATGGTTTAGAATAAATGTCCAAGTAAGGGCCCTTTCTGTGGACTAGAACATATATAGATAATACAATAAAATAGTATAATAAATACATTATTGCACAATATGTAAGGATAAAATGTCAATAGAAGACAATAAAACAGCCACCTATTGCATGATGTTACTGTTACTGTAGCCAGTTGTTGAACAGTCAATTAAACAGAATCATATTTCACTCTAATACTGTTACTGTTTGTAACTGAATAGCAAACAAAGAAAGTTATGTTGATACAGTTATGCCTGTAATGTATTAAATGATATACTGTATCTTGCTAATGGTTCGGTGCTCTGCACAACTCACTGCCCCGCTGTATGGGGAAAGGTTCCAGGATGACAGTCCTGCAGGGTGGTGGACTTCGTGCCGCAGACTTGCACGGCTAAGTAGCCGTCCTGATGGAGATGTCCGCGTGGCATTTTAAACCCGATATCCTCCCGAAGTGGCACTGAGTTGCGTCCGGCCAACTGGTGGTAAAGGATGTGGTGTGGAGGCGGTGAGTGTGGATGCAGGCAAATGATGATGCTGACAGGCGGCGTGAGGGGAGATAAAGAAAAGAGAAGGGGGATCAAAGAAAGTGGTGAAAAAAAGAGAGTAGATCATTGGGTGAAAGAAAAAAAAAAGAAATAACATTCAAATAGGGGTAGGTGTGCACTGGAGGGGGTAATGCAGGGCTCTTGCAATTCCCCTTCAAAAATGGGAAATTAATAGGATAAAATTAATAAAATAAGCAAGAATAAAATGTCAATTCTGAAATCCCCAGATGGTGAACAAAATGTCCTATAGATCAGAGTTCATTGATGTGTATACACATTCAAGTGCAAAAACTTTAAAGGCAGATATAAGGTATGATAAAAGGCACAGTAATTTGTGGCTGTGTTTATCCTGTAAAGAAAATGCTGTTCTAAACATCCGTATAATAGTTACAGAAGGAAGGTATGGGTCCTGTGAAAGAAAAACAGGGCAATGTTGTGTATCAATATTCACAGTCCTGCAGGCTAAAAGGTATTCTGCAAGTTCCTGTTAGACAGTTATATCCATAGAATCCTGTGGAGGAATAACGGTGGGACTATGTCCCTCTCACCCTGTCCAGCTGGGCAACAGCCTAGTGTCTTCTCTGCTCGCACGGCTTCTGGCACTTTTAGCTGTGCGGGGCGGCTGCTTGTTAGGCAGACCGTCTCACCCAGCGAGCGCACAGGAGCAGGAACATGTTCGCAGTGGTGAGTGGGTTCGGCGTCCTCATTGATCTGGCTCCGATCCTGCATGATGCAGAGTGATGCTTAGCGTGCTCAGGGGGAAAAAAGCGCTAAATGTGAATACTGGTCAGTAATGTCAGTCTCTACAGGTGGTAGGTAATCCATATCAGATTCTATAGGGCAGTAAGTGATCTGTGGTATAATCCTGGGGAATCAGACGAAAAATTAAGGCTGGACGCTTTTCAGGAGACTACTCCTTTCTTCAGTAGCTAGGTCTAATTAGGGAAAAGGGGAAAGTGCATTGCAGGATTGGAGTACAGAGAGAGAGAGAGAGAGAGAGAGTACAGGGTGGGCCATTTATATGGATACACCTGAATAAAATGGGAATGGTTGGTGATATTAACTTCCTGTTTGTGGCACATTAGTATATGTGAGGGGGGAAACTTTTCAAGATGGGTGGTGACCATGGTGGCCATTTTGAAGTCGGACATTTTGAATCCAACTTTGTTTTTTTCAATAGGAAGAGGGTCATTTGACACATCAAACTTATTGGGAATTTCACAAGAAAAACAATGATGTGCTTGGTTTTAACATAACTTTATTCTTTCATGAGTTATTTACAAGTTTCTGACCACTTATAAAATGTGTTCAATGTGCTGCCCATTGTGTTGGATTGTTAATGCAACCCTCTTCTCCCACTCTTCATGCACTGATAGCAACACCGCAGCAGAAATGCTAGCACAGGCTTCCAGTATCCGTCGTTTAAGGTGCTGCACATCTCGTATGTTCACAGCATAGACAATTGCCTTCAGATGACCCCAAAGATAGAAGTCTAAGGGGGTCAGATCGGGAGACCTTGGGGGCCATTCAACTGGCCCACGATGACCAATCCACTTTTTAGAAAACTGTTCATCTAGGAATGCTCGGACCTGACACCCATAATGTGGTGGTGAACCATCTTGCTGGAAAAACTCAGGGAATGTGCCAGCTTCAGTGCATAAAGAGGGAAACACATCATCATGTAGCAATTTCACATATCCAGTGGCCTACATGATGATGTGTTTCCCTCTTTATGAAGTGAAGCTGGCACGTTCCCTGAGTTTTTCCAGCAAGATGGTGCACCACCACATTATGGGTGTCAGGTCCGAGCATTCCTAGATGAACCGTTTCCTGGAAAGTGGATTGGTCATCGTGGGCCAGTTGAATGGCCCCCAATGTCTCCCGATCTGACCCCCTTAGACTTTTATCTTTGGGGTCATCTGAAGGCAATTGTCTATGCTGTGAAAATACGAGATGTGCAGCACCTGAAACTATGGATACTGGAAGCCTGTGCTAGCATTTCTCCTGCGGTGTTGCTATCAGTGTGTGAAGAGTGGGAGAAGAGGGTTGCATTGACAGTCCAACACAATGGGCAGCACATTGAACACATTTCATAAGTGGTCAGAAACTTGTAAATAACTCATGAAAGAATACAGTTACGTTAAAACCAAGCACATCATTGTTTTTCTTGTGAAATTCCCAATAAGTTTGATGTGTCACATGACCCTCTTCCTATTGAAAAAACAAAAGTTGGATTCAAAATGGCCGACTTCAAAATGGCCGCCATGGTTATCACCCATCTTGAAAACTTTCCCCCCTCACATATACTAATGTGCCACAAACAGGAAGTTAATATCACCAACCATTCCCATTTTATGAAGGTGTATCCATATAAATGGCCCACCCTGTATATTGATGACATTGTTTTTATTTGGGAGGGGCCTTAGACTGAAATGTATGATTTTATTGCTGCTGCTAATGATAACAATTTAAATGTAACTTTTACCCCGAATATCAATAAAGAGAAAATTGAATTCCTGTCTAGCCTTAGTAATCTAGCCTTAGTTTGTCATCTGATTCCCCAGGATTATACCACAGATCGCTAACTGCCCTATAGAATCTGATACGGATTACCTACCACCTATAGAGACTGAGCGCTTTTTTTCCCCTGAGCGCGCTCAGCATCACTCTGCATCACTCAGCATCACGCAGGATCGGACCCGGATCAACGAGGACACCGCACCCACTCAACGTTGCGAATACACTCCTGCTCCCGTGCACTCACTGGGTGAGACAGTCTGCCTGACAAGCAGCCGCTCTGCACAGCTAGATGTGATGGCAGCAGTGCGAGCAGAGGAGACACTGCACCAGGCTGTTGCCCAGCTGGACAGGGTGATAGGGACATAGTCCCACCGTTATTCCTCCACAGGATTCTATGGATATAACTGTCTAACAGGAATTGCAGAATACCTTTTAGCCTGCAGGACTGTGAATATTGATGCACCACATTGCAGTGTTTTTCTTTCACAGGACGCATACCTTCTGCAGCTATTATACGTATGTTTGGAACAGCATTTTCTTTACAGGATCAACACAGCCACAAATTACTGTGCCTTTTATCATACCTTATATCTGCCTTTTAAAGTTTTTGCACTTGAATGTGTATACGCATCAATGAACTCTGATCTAGAGAACATTTTGTTAACCATCTGGGGATTTCAGAATTGATGTTTTATTCTTGCTTATTTTCTTAATTTTCTCATATCAATTTCTTATTTTTGTAGGGGAATTGCAAGGGACCAGCACTTACCCCCTCCAGTGCACACCTACCTCCATTTGTATGTTATCATTTAATTTTTTTTTCACCAGATGGTCTAATCTCTTTTTTTTTCACCACTTTATCGGATCCCCCTTCACTTTTCTATCTCTCCCCCCCCCCCCCCCCTTCTCACCAGACTACTTGGGGACTGTTACCTTGTTTTTTCACACTTTATGTACTCTTAAATAGTGATCCATATTCTTAATTGGATTAAAGTGGTTATCAACGATAAGGTGATTTTAGTATGTACCTGCCAGACACTAATGGACTTGCTTAGGAAGGATCTGTGCTTGTTTTAGGGCTAAATGGCTAAATTGTGAGAGTATCATAACACTGACGCTATTGTAATGGTCATTTTTCTGTTTTTACATTTTCCCATTTTAGGCCCTGTTCAACGTTTCGACCTAACAATAAGGTCTTTATCAAGCACACTGTGTGCTTGATAAAGACCTTATTGTTAGGTCGAAACGTTGCATCATTCTGTATGTATTGGGATCAATAAACCACCTTCTTTGAATTTGGACACCAATACCGGAGTGCCGTCTTCCATTTCTTTTATTTGATACGTTTGCCTTGGTCAAGCTTGAGGATGGGCACCCACTAACCCTTGTAAGGGTTTGAACACTGTGCATCTCCCATCTTTTATATTGGTTCCCACACATTAGGTGCAGGATAATATGTTCCCACATTAGGTGCAGTATAATGTTCCCACACATTAGGTGCAGGATAATATGTTCCCACATTAGGTGCAGTATAGCTCCCCCACATTAGGTGCAGTATAGCTCCCCACATTAGGTGCAGTATAGATCCCCCAAATTAGGTGCAGTATAGCTCCCCCACATTAGGTGCAGTATAGATCTCCCACATTAGGTGCAGTATAGATCTCCCACATTAGGTGCAATATAGCTCCCCACATTAGGTGCAGTATAGATCTCCCACATTAGGTGCAGTATAGATCCCCCAAATTAGGTGCAGTATAGCTCCCCACATTAGGTGCAGTATAGCTCCCCACATTAGGTGCAGCATGTTCCCCCACATTAGGTGCAGTATAGATCCCCCAAATTAGGTGCAGTATAGATCCCCCAAATTAGGTGCAGTATAGCTCCCCACATTAGGTGCAGTATAGCTCCCCACATTAGGTGCAGTGTTCCCCCACATTAGGTGCAGTATGTTCCCCCACAGACATACAGCCTCCAGCCATACAGTGTATAGCGGGAGGCTGTATGCCTGTGTTCTGCCCCACTTCAGTGCTCCGACCACCGCTCCTCCGGTCCAGACATAGCAGTAAGTTCGGGGACCGAAGGAGCGGTGGTAACACATACCTAGCTGGCCAGCGCACGTCTTCATCGCTGCCCCGCTCCTCTGCGTCAGTGACGTCCCTGCGTGCGCTACCTTCCTGGCGGCCCCTGCGTTTTTAAAGTAAATGCGGGGTCTCTGAGAGCGCATCCCTGTGTCCCGAAAACATCTTTCGGGACACAGGGATGTCCCAGGCAGCCGCGGGCCGGATAAATGTCCTCGGCAGGCCGCATGTGGTCCGCGGGACGTAGTTTGAGGACCCCTGCTCTAACCCCTTAAGGACTCAAAACAATCTTTGTTTTTGCACTTTGTTTTTTTTCCTCCTCACCTTCTAAAAATCACAAGGCATTAAATTTTGCACCTACGGACCCATATAAGGGCTTGTTTTTTGCATCACCAATTGTACTTTGTATTGACATTACTTATTTTATAACATATTCTGCAGTAAAATTATTTGTGGGGTGAAATGAAAAACACCATTTAGCAAATTTTTTGGGCTTCTGTTTCTACGCACTGCACTTTTTCGTAAAAATTACACATTATCTTTATTCTGTGGGTCCATACGGTTACAGGGATACCCAATTTATGTAGGTTTTATTTATTTTACTACTTCAATAAAATTAGAACTACATGCACCAAAATTGGTATGTTTAAAATTGTCATCTTCTGACCCCTATAACTTTTTTATTTTTCCGCACATGAGGCTACATAAGGGCTCATTTTTTGCACTGTGGTCTGTAGTTTTGATGGGACTTTTTGATTGCTTTTTATTAATATTTTTATGGTATATGAAGTGACCAAAAATTCACAATTTTGGATTTTGGTTTTTTTTTTTACGTGTAAACCATCGACCATGCGGTTTAGCTAACCTTATATTTTAATAGTTTGGACATTTACACACGTGGCAGTACCACATATGATAATTATTTTTTATTACATTATTTTATTAAAAAAATAGGAAAAGGGGGTGATTCAAACTTTTATGGGGGGGGGGGGGGGTTATTCACATTTATTCTCTTATTTTTTTAACCACTTTTTACAAATTTTTTTTTAACCCCCTTAGGGGGCTATACCGTGCAATCTTTTGATTGCATATACTGATCAATGTATGTTATAGCATAGCATTGATCAGTGTTATTGGCCCTCTGCTGCATTGAGCAGTAGATTGACGATCGGATGACAAAGAGGCAGGTGAGGACCCTCCCGTCGTCCAGTAAGCTCATGAGGACATCAAGATTCTGTCGCGATAGTCCCGATCAGCTCCACTGAGCTGCCTGGATAGTCTTACTTTCACTTTAGACACTGCTATTAAAGGTTCTAAAGGGTTAATGCTAGGCATTAGCCATGGGTCCTGGCTGCCCGTAGCAACTGGGACCCATGGGGTTTAACCCGTTCTCTGCTCGTGAGAATGGTTTAAACACCTGTAACAATTCGGCTAGCTGGATGTGGATCCTCTGTGTCAGCGAGGGATTGGCGTGGACCGTGTCGGTGGACCGGTTCTAGATTGCTACTGGTATTCACCAGAGCCCGCCGCAAAGCGGGATGGTCTTGATGCGGCGGTAGCAACCAGGTCGTATCCACCGGCAACAGCTCAACCTCGCTGACTGCTGAGAAGGCGTGGGACAGTAGGACTAGACAGAGGTAAGGTCAGACGTAGCAGAAGGTCGGGGCAGGCGGCAAGGTTCGTAGTCAATGGCAATAGCAGAAGATCTGGAACACAGGCTTTGGACAACACTAAACGCTTTCTCTGGCACATGCCAACAAGATCCGGCAAGGAAGGGAAGGGGAAGTGAGGTTATATAGACAGGGAGCAGGTGGAAGCTAGTTAGACTGATTGGGCCAGGCACCAATCATTGGTGCACTGGCCCTTTAAATCTTAGAGAGCTGGGGCGCGCGCCCTAAGGAGCGGAGCTGTGCGCGCCAGGACGTGACAGCCGGGGACCGGGACAGGTGAGTGACTTGGGATGCGATTCGCTAGCGGGCACGTCCCGCTATGCGAATCGCATCCCCGCCGGCAGTGTCAGTGCAGCGCTCCCGGTCAGCGGGTCTGACTGGGGCGCTGCAGAGAGAGGAACGCCGCGAGCACTCCGGGGAGGAGCAGGGACCCGGAGCGCTCGGCGTAACAACACCTTTAGCGTGACTGAGGACGTACAGGTACTCCCTAAGCCCTTAAGGACTCGGGAACGGAGGCGTACCTGTTTGCCCTGCATCCTTAAGTGGTTAAACATGACAATGAACCTAAGCACACAGGTTAGACAACACAGGACTGGTTTAGGGACAACTATGTAAATGTCCTTGAATGTTCCAGCCTGAGCACTGACTTGAACCCTATGGAACATCTCTGGAGAGACCTGAATCCACAACAGTCCCCATCCAAGAAAAACTTACAGAGTTTAAGATCATCTACAGATAAGAATCCTTGAATGCAAATGTACAAACCTTGTGACATCATATACAAAAAGCACCATTGCTGTTGGGTTCTCATAAGGCATCCCTTAGTAATCTGTCAACCCAAGCCATGATATGTCAGTCTCAAGCTCATGGAGGAATACATTGATTATCCTGTTGTGATGTCTGTTCCTCCCAATGACTGAATCCCACATTACCCGCACCTGTATGGCTAGCCCTGCACTCTGCAGTTCTACCCTAGAACTGACATCCTCACATTTGCTAACTTGGCAAATGTTTTGAGGATGTACCAGATCAGGACTAGCTTCCCAATACTCTTCCCTCTATCCCTGCCTTCTATCATCCAGCTCACTGCCTCATTTTCTTGCACCTTCCATCCACCTCCACATCTGCCCCTGTAAGTGTCTCTACAGGGAGAAGCCAACACTTCAAGTTGTCAGTGTATCTCAGAGTTACAACTTAATCCAGAATCTGGGCTTCCAAACATGCAATGCCTGATAAAAAACTGCCGCACTGTCGAGTAGCTGATTTTCCCACGAACAGTCCGCACTGATTGACTGCTACTGCGGCTGACTCAAGGAACCCCTGTTTCACGACCTCCAAGGAAGGTAGGCTGTCGCAAAGCAGGTGATCTACCCTGGGCACGTTTGGCTCCAGACTTTCCACTTCTGCCACCATGCTGACTGCCAACCATGCTACCACCTTGCTGGTTCAGCTGCTGCCTCACGGGCAACCTGCAACCCTCTACTCCTGATGATGATGAAGCCCGTTCGGCGCCCGGCTCCCAAGTGCAACCAGCTTCATCATCATCGAGTTGTGTCTGCACATCACTGATGTCCTCCTCGGGTTCCTCAACAGTGTCTGGTTAAGGAGCCTGAATGCTCGCAACACCACCTCCCATGCCACTCTCCTCATCACTACTTGCCCACCTAGTGGAGGAAGCAGCGGATGTCTCCTTCACTTCTTGGCTGGGCAGTAGCTGCTGACTGTCCTCTAGATCCTCCTCAGTGAATAGTGGAGCTGAACCCACAACATAAGATACTTCTGTTGGGGAGGGAACAGCATAGGACAGATTCAGTGGGAGGACAGGGACTGATCCTGGGCCGTGCCAACTGAGGGTTGTGTCTGAGGAACCCACCGACTGTTGACTGGGGGTGTCAGATATCATTCGTGATGTAGTGGATGACCGTGTTAACCAATCGATGATGGCAGATGGGTTGCTGGTCAAGACACGCCCGCTAGCTGATACCAGGAGCTCATGCCTCTCGCTGCGACTCCTGCTGCCACTCGCCTCTAGGCTGCAACCTCTGTCTGATGAATTTAGGCCTCTGCCACTCCTCTAGGCTGGATTTGGGCTTGAGGTGAATCGCTGTTGTAAATAAGCTTTTCTGTGCAACACACTGCTCTCTGTACCTCTCTGTAATAGAACGCTGTAGTGACTGAGAGGTGAATCACTGCTGTAAAAATGCTTTTCTGTGCAATACACACTGCTCTATATCCCTCTCTGTGCAACAGAATGCTGATGTGACTGGGAGGTGAATCACTGCTGGTGAATCACTGCTATTTTCTGTGCAACACACAGCGCTGTCTGTCCCTCTCTCTCTTTCTCTCTGCAATAAAGTGCTGAATTGACTGGCTGCAAGATGGCTGACGATTATATAGGGCTGTGACATCACAGGGGGGACTGGCTGCTGATAGGCTGCATGCTGCATGTGATTCAGGGTCATCCCACCTACCCTTGTTCCCGCCTTCCCAGGATTCCTTGCCCCATGTCCTCACATGTGGATCTGCCATTTTAGATGCCCTGGAGTGCAATAGTTTAATAAAGCTATTCGCGTGATCGAATTACAGCGATATTCGCATTTGTTGCAAATTGAATTTTTCCTGAATTTCGTAACGAATTCGGATTCGTCAGATTCGATTCGCTCATCCCTATATGTCTATATGTCAGTAAACATTGGATGCTTGAGTACGACTAGGTTATCCTCGAATACTAATATTGTTGCCCATGTTAATAATTTTCCTGTAGTTCCACAAACTGTGTTATTTTTTTGTTTGAGCATTTTTATTTAACCTCTAAAAATGTTAAGTCCAAATACCCACCTCAATTTTACAGGACCCCCCAGTGTTCTCTATATGCCAAATCATTCCAGTTTGATGAGAAGAGGGAAATTGTAGGGTCTTCTGTGCATGGCACTGTAAGCATCAATTTTCAAAGCACCGAATCCTAAAAGGTCATCTATAGCCTGCTGTTTATAGCAATTTTTCCCATTCCTTGTTTATTTTACAGAGCCCTTCCTCCTCCCGCACCACAAATAAATAAATCACTGTCTTTTTCTTTAATTTTTTTCTTGTTCTTCTTAAGGTCGGAAGCAATTGACTAGTACGTGGATTTGGACCTGACAAAACAGATTGGCTGGCGGCATGACATGGTTCGAAGAAAGTGCTTTTGACAGATGAAGGGGGTGGGAGGAAGATATGGGCAGCAGTGCCCCTGCCCGTCATGAAATGCCAACTCCCCCACTCAAGTCCTTCTCTGCCCTGTAAGTGTATCCTGATTAGGGTGGGTGGCAATGAAGAGAAGTATGTGTGTATGCTGAAGGGGGAGGTTAGTAAAGAAAGAGTAGATATTTAAAAGTTTCTGACATGTGTCAGAGGCTCAGCCATTGAGACAGTGCAGCGTGATGTACTAGGACATGACATTAGCGGAGCCATCCATGATAGCTTCGGGACATGTGGAGTTTGGTGTGTGTCACATTGCATTCACATCAGGGCACGTCCAGAGGAAAGGGGAATAAAGCTAAAATGGACGAAAGAAGCAGGTTTAGCTAAAAAAATAAAACTTAAAATAGTACAAAGTTATTGAAATTATGGCTCTAAAATACAGGTTAATGTTACGTCATCGATTCAAAATTTTCTCACTATAAGGCATGTCATGATTGCTTATTCCAATGATATCTGTTAGCTCTATTTATCTTACAGCATTTCCCAAAATGCCCATTATAGAGGGTCTACATAAAACTGTAGGTGGAAGCAATTTTTAACTGTTGAATTTGAGAATGTAATGTAATTTCATAATATTTATCATTACTTCCATTACAGGGATTGTTGTAGAGTGCTTATGGGTATTGCAATAGCTCCTTTGAGAACTCAATGGTAAGGTATTTGATGTCTACCCAGTCCTGCAGAATTCTTATTATACTTGCTTCTATTTATAAATGGCTTATAAGTGATTGACTGTGTATACTGTGAGGTATAATCTGCAGCTTCATTTAGTTTAGTGTTATTATTGGTTGAAGTTATGGGAGCATCTCAGTTTAAATCTGGGAGTTCACAATCACGTTCTTGTGTTATTCATTTATTGTATTATTTTTCTTTCAATAATTCTGTAAAATTTACATTTGGTTCTTCCAATAGATCCATAGCTGCCTTAATATTGTCTTTTGTCCCATTTTTACATTTTCTAGCGTATATTCTGTTGGCCAGATCATGTTGTTTTCCAAAGTTTTACCTTCTTTGCGTCTATAATGAAATTTAGAAATTTAACAAAGTTTGGTGAATTGGAGGCACTAAGTAATAAACTCCTTAGTTACTGCTGCTCCTAATCTGTAATCTGCACTGTGCCATCAGGTAAGTGCCCCTGTATTATACAGCTGGTACAGAGAATGGAGGGTTGTAGAATATACACTGGAATAACTTATTTGGAATGGTATCATGTGGAATATTCCTAAGTATTCCGTAACTAGTTTCATGTAGGTATGAGTAAGGTCCGGTGATCGGAATGAAACGCGTCACCTTGGCCCATGTCCTGTGTGTATTGGAATATGTAATAAAAGCTTGACATTCTGCAGATTCGTGCCGTGCTGGAAATCTTCTTTCTTGATTGTAAATAATTTTTAAAGCATTTATTTTTCAAAATGTTTTCTCTCAAGTGGGACTAATATTGAAAACTGTTAATACTGCATTTCTCTTTTTACACAACATTTCATTTGTATTCAATAAAGATCCCACTTTTACATATACAAATATAGAATGTCAGTGGAGATTAGCATCATGTGGGGATTAGCATCATCGTGGCTTTGTAAAAGAATTAGATATACTATAAACTACCTAGGGATAACAACATTTATAATATGAACTGGAATATGGACCACAAATACTGATGTTTAAAGGAGCCTCAGGGGTCATGCACGTGGCTGTTTAATGGTTCTGTACAACACAACTTTTGAGTTGTATGATGCAATAGTAGGACACGCCTAAACTGCAGTGAGGCCCTACTGTACCTATTTTCAGTTTCAGTCTAGTTTCATATTGAGGCATTTGCTTGATTCTGAAAATAGTGCCATTCTTCTTCGGTGACTATAATGTAACACCCCATTTGAGCTCCATGTAAGATTCCTTTGAGCTCCATATAGCCCTCTGAACACATTTTGGTCATGTGCACAAGGTCTGAGATCAATGGTTTCCATCTTAGAATGTTACAAACAATAAGTCACATTTGCAGTTGAGAAAGAAACCTTGTGAGATTCCACTAATCCACAACTATTGCTAGCTTTATTCCGCGACAGCAATAACTTACCTGATAGTCCGCCACTAGACACCCTCCCAGGCTCCACTTAGTACCTCAGCAGTCAGTTCCTGTAAAACACAGATTTATCATTAGAGAAAGAAAGAGAAGCGCTCACCATTCCGTAGCAAACCGGTCACTTCAATAAGGTGATCTTTGGACCGAACATGGATCCATGCAGGGAGGCGGCAGACGAAGCACCTAGGGGCATGTAACAGTTCGTGGCCCGTCTCCTGAGCTCCCCTCTGTTACCATCTGCCGCCTCCCTGCATGGATCCATGTTCGGTCCAAAGTTCACCTTATTGAAGTGACTGGTTTGCTACGGAATGGTGAGCGCTCCGCTTTCTTTCTCTTCTATTGTGGAGTTGTATGCATTGCTATGTTTTCCAGCATGTAGTGCTCATCTGAGTTCCATTACATGCACCTGAGTGAGTCATCCATCAGTCATATATACGGCATATACAAAATACGGTGGTGCTGGCTTTCAGTATTTTCTTGGTGATAAGAGAGACAGATTTATAATTATTCATACTTTTTCATCCCACTACATTTTGTAGATGTTATGAAAAGTTTAACAATTCTCACCTTGTATGACATTTAGCAGAACACAATCTATGCCCAAACAAGTTGTGTTCCTATACTTGGTATATATCATACAACAGGTTCTTTCGGCATGGGCAGAGTTAAAGAGGAAATTACTCGAAGCACCGCTAGTTTAGAACAGCACGGAGACATTTCCAGGGTGACATATTGCATTGTGACAGTGACTGTCATGCTTAGTTAATCACTATAGAAATGTCCTGCATCTCCTGCATTTGAAAAGCTGGACTTCTGAAATAATATGCTCCATCAGGACGGCAGGGATCAGACAGAGGGAGAAGTTCTCTGTGGACATTTTGCTTATACCTGGAAGGGGCGCCACAATCCCTGAGTCCTCTGTTCTAAACACTTATCAGCTATCTCTTCATCTTTAGCGCCAGTTTCTTTTATTCGGCATGATCTCACACCTGTGATGTTGCTTCAGATGTGTTAACCCTTTGTAGAGAGCAGAATATTACTAATTACACATACACAAACACACATATACAGTACACACAAATATATATATATATATATATATATATATATATATATATATATATATATATATATATGACGTTTCTTCTTTGAGAGATAAATTATTCAGACTGGAGAACAGTTTCTTACAAATCCTAAAATGAAGTTTATTGCAATATAGTTGTCTGAGTTTGTTGAATCTTTCTATCATCTATCTGCTGCATAAGTATTCTAATATACACAAACATAGTGAAGGAAAAGTGAAGAAGTTGCCCATAGCAACTAATCAGATTGCTTCTTTTATTTTTTAAAGGCCTTTCTAAAAATGAAAGAAGCAATATGAGTGGTCTATATGTTATACAGTATATTCACATAACTTGGTGTATTAACATTTATACAAATATATATTGCACGTTATTTATGCAAAATGATTGACACCAGGGACAAACTGGACTTTAAGGGGTACTTAGAATTGTTTTTTTAAATCAACTGGTGCCAGAAAGTTAAACATGTTTGTAAATTATTTATATTTAAAAAATCCTAACCCTTCCAGTACGTATCCGCTGCTGTATGCTCCAGAAGAAGTTCTTTTCATTTTGAATTTATTTTCTGTCTGACCATAGTGCTCTCTGATGACACCTCTGTTCATGTCAGGAACTGTCCAGAGCAGGAGCAAATCCCCATAACAAACCTCTCCTGCTCTGGACAGTTCCTGACATGAACAGAGGTGTCATCAGAGAGCACTGTGGTCAGACAGAAAAGAAATTCAGTAAGAAAAGAATTTCCTCTGTAGTATACAGCAGCTAAATGTAAACTGGAAGGATTAGGATTATTAAAGTAATTTACAAATCTCCACCGGTGTACCCCTTTAAAGGAAATCCGTCAGCACTTGGACATACTCCGAACTGTTGACAGTGGGATATAGCTGCCTGTATAATAAAGTGAATAATGCCTTTGTAGTAGCTATGAATAATACTATTGTTGCGATGTCAAAACAGAAAATTGCACTTTATATCTTCTATATAGAGTCAAAGAGGCGTTCACCAGCTGCATCAGTGCCATGGTGTGGCACGCCTCACTTCCCTGCTCCTTCTCCTACCTGAGTCCCACATCAGAGTATGGCGCCAGCACCTGAAATTAAAAGGGTAGCACATGTGCAGTGCCTGAGGCTGTCCAACTCACAATACTGCCATATAAGGTGTGAAGCTTGAATGCAGGGCTCAGTGCAGGCGGTGGAGTCATGCATATTAAGCAAAGAAGGAAGGGGCGGTGAGGCATTCCAGACTGTAGCAGTGATGCAGATGGCGAATGCCTCTACACCTCTATGACCTTTCATAGAAGATATAAAGTGCAATTTTCTCTGTTTCAACAACACAAATTGCTACCACAAAAGTATTATTACTACATGCAGCTATATCAGACTTTCAGCAGCTAAGATCATGTCTGAGTGGTAACAGATTTAAAAGCTATGTACACATAGATAAAAATGTCCTGCGTGGGTAAAGTGGGTAAAGTGAAATAAATCTCTTACTCTTTATTGAATAAAAGCCAGCATACTGGAAAAAAGTGACGCGTTTCAGGTGTCAATCTGCACCCTTAATTATACATAGTATAAAATGTGACACGATACACACATATAAAGAGAAACGCTAGGTCAGCCCGTTCCAGGTGAAATGGATTAGGGTGGACCTCTCGTTTTAACCCTTGACATGATAAAAACATTATTCTGCTATAGTAGTACAATAATATATAAATAATTCACAGAGAAAGTGTATCCAAATACAACAGTAACAAATAACTTCATTTACTGTAAAAAAAAGAAGGGAATAAAGAACAACTCTAATACAATAGTACACGGAGATATGATATATATGAAAATGCAATACAAATGAATACAGAAAAAGACATATCATGTATGTTACAAAGTCTCATGGGAATTATAAGCTAAAAATAAAAACAAGCACATAACTTGAGTCTTAATTGTTGGCAAGTAAATGGTATATGATAGACTTCCTATTCACATAACAGATTGATGAAGTTAATAATGCAATATGACGTCTGTTAAAACCATGAGATATATGTGTAGCTAATTTGAGTATCCAAAAAACGTCTCTATTAATAAGTATTTTTTTATCGGCTCCTCCCCGATATGGCAAGTTCACCTTCTCTATGCCCACAAGTTGGATAGTAGATGTGTCCCCCGCATGTCGCTCCACACAATGTTGAGAAACAGCTGATACATTTCTGGAATCGAAATGTTTGACATCAGAGAGATTCTTCCTAATACGGTCTTTAAGAGGATTAGTCGTGCATCCTACATAGTTAGTACGGTTGAAAAAAGACATATGTCCATCAAGTTCAACCAGGGAATTGAAGGGTAGGGGTGTGGCGCGATATTGGGGAAGGGATGGGATTTTATATTTCTTCATAAGCATTAATGTTATTTTGTTCCAGGAATGTATCTAATCCTGTTTTAAAGCTGTTAATTTTTCCTGCTGTGACCAGATCCTGAGGTAGACTGTTCCATAAGTTCACAGTTCTACATACTGTACCTTGATATACAACAAAGGATGTCTTACAATTAATAAATTGCTTAATATCAAATCTTTCTCCTGTAACATACGATGCAAAGTTAGCAGAGGAAGACATGACTTGGCAGCACGCAAATTTATTGTGTCTGCAGTAGTAACAACCCTGATATCTTAGCCACGTTGGTGGGGAAGGAATACGGTCCAAAATAAGGAAGGTGACACTAGTTGTCCAATAGTGGGCCCAGGTCTAGTAATGCACTTAACTTTGCTAGGAACCTCATTGCTGAAAAGGGGGTCAGTCCAAATAATAGGCCCATATTTTTTGAATTATACTGGATACCTTAGAAAATCTATACTATATGTAGTGGAAATAAACGCTGCGTTAATAGCAGCCGTATCAACCATTGACATCCGTTTTTTAGAGAAAGAGATTAAATCAAACAGTTCCTAGCTGATGCAAAGTGCCTTTCTCTATCAAGAGATCATTTAGGATAGCCACGATGTTTTAATCTTTTAGTAAGACAATCCATTACTTTATTAAAATCAACAGTGGTACTACAGTTTCTCCTAATCCTAATGGCTTCCCCCACGGGAAGATTTTTAATAATGTGCGGAGGATGACAGGACATCACATGGAGAGTGCCATTCACAGCTGTCTCCTTGCCATGAGGGGTGGAAAGGACTTTTCCATAGACAGAATTGCCAGAAAGGTTGAGATCCAGAAAAGAGATGACTCGCTAATGGTGTGCAAGGGTGAATTTAAGATTATTCCCGTTATCATTAAGATAATGCTCCAGCAAGGGTACCCGACTATTGTCCGATTTCCACACCACCAGCAAGTCGTCTATATATCTACTGTACCAGGCAATCTCAGTACTGAAAGGGTTAACATTAGATAAAAAACATTCCTTCTCCAAGAACCCCATATAGATATTAGCTAAAGAAGGGGAAAAACGTGGGCCCATAGTGGCTCCGCTCGTCTGCAGGAAAAAAGCATAATCAAATACAAAAAAATGTGGTGTAAGTAAATATTCAATAATGATGATGATGATGATGATGATGAATTCCTGCAGACGATCGGAGTCCAGAAACCATTTTAAAGCTACAAGTGCTGTAGTGTGAGGTATAACAGAGTAGAGAGAAGTCACGTCAGCAGAAATCCATGACGTGTTCAGTCCACTCAAGATCTTCCATAGCAAACAATAAATGTTTAACCCGGTATGTGAGGAATGAATGGCTGTAAAAGACTATCTACCCACGCTGACAAATTTTCATTTAATGAGCCTATACCGGCAACAATTGGCCTTAGGAAAGGAATGAAAAATGGCTGGGATAGGATGTTTAGGTAAGATTTATTCAGCTTTCTGAGCTGTAAAAAAAACCTTCACTTTGCCCAAGACTCACAAGAGTGCTTAACACTCGACTGAACTCTCGATTGAAATGTGGGATTACTTGTTAGAGGCCTATATGTAGATGTGTCACCAAGTAATTCCGAATTGAGTTTTTTTTTTATATAGGCCTGTGTCAAGCAAAACAACCCCCCCCCCCCCCCTTATCCGCTTGGCGGACTATCAGATCTGTCATATCCATTATTTCTTTTAAAGCAGTCCGCTCCTGTTTAGTGATGTAACTAAAATAATGTTTCTTAGTGTTAGACAACAGGATCAACTCCTTTTCCACAGCATCTTGGAAAAAATCCAAGCTCGGAGTGCGAGACATGAGTGGATAAAAGTGAGAGTTGAGTTGCGTGTTTGAAAATTAGTTGACTTCGTGTCTGTGGACTGGGAATTTGTAATGATATGTTGTAAATCTGATGTAGTACATAATTCACTAAATGAACAACAGATATTTTTACCCAAAACCGTAGAATCAACAGTAAAATCAATTTGATTGACAGGGATTACTTGAGACATGTCACGTAGGCCTATGTAAGAGGACTCTGAATTCTCAGATTCCATAATGTTGGAGAAATGTCTCTTCACAGTAATCCATCTTATAAATAAAGTATAGTAGAAAACTAATCAAAGGTCTTGGTAGGGGCAAAGGACAAGCCTTTAGAAAGACAAGCCTTTAGAAAGACAGGTGATGTGTCGAAATAACCTTTGCTGATAAGCTGTACTCAGGTTAGTTTCTCTTGTATTGTCGATGAGGATTTCTTTTTCGTTGCGTGGTGTTTTCTAGCTGCCTGTGGTTTTTTGTTGAAGCACAGGTAGTAGCTCCTCTGGTCTGGATGGATGGCGTTGCCCTTCGACCTCGTGGCAGCTGGGCTGATACTTATGACATCCCATTAAAGAGGTTATCCAGGAAAAAACTTTTTTTTATATATATCAACTGGCTCCAGAAAGTTAAACAGATTTGCAAATTACTTCTATTAAAAAAATCTTAATCCTTTCAGTACTTATGAGCTGCTGAAGTTGATTTGTTCTTTTCTGTCTAAGTGCTCTCTGATGACACGTGTCTCGGGAGCTGTCCAGAGTAGAAGCAGATTCCCATAGGAACTGCACAGAGCAGAATACGTTTACTATGGGAATTTGCTTCTACTCTGGACAGCTCCCGAGACACGTGTCATCAGAGAGCACTTAGACAGAAAAGAACAACTCAAATTCAGCAGCTGATAATTATTGGAAGGATTAAGATTTTTAAAATAATTTACAAATCTGTTTAACTTTCTGGAGCCAGTTGATCTAAAAAAAAAAAAGTTTTTCCTGGAATACCTCTTTAACTGTTTTTTCCGGAGCAGAATCAGAAGAGTCAACATCAGTGGAGCTAAAATTAACCCTTGCTACAGGTTTATTGCGTCACTGCTTGTTTTTTTTAATTTAAATGGACTGTAGGGTTCCAGATTGTTTATCCAACTGAGGCCAAGTATACGTGGGAAGCCTATCGGCTGAATTTGTGGGAGGGGCCAGGGGTATTTAACGCCCGGCCTCTCTGCAGCCGGGGCGTACGTCGTACAGCGTTGGTGGACGTCGGAGGAAGGTGACGTCATCAATCAGGGACTTCCGGTTCTGACAGCGGCGCACAGCGAGCGGGCGGTGTACGTCTCCAGACTCTAACTAGAAGATCGGGTAAGTGCCGGGTCCCGGCACCTGTCAAAGCACGTAGTCCGCTGCAAGGGCATCTGACGACCGAGAGTTAATCCACGTATGCGGTGGATTCGTGGGATCCTTATGTATACTAGAGTTGGGTAATGAATAGCGATCATGATACAGGGGGAGGGGGGCGGTGGGTTCGGCAGTGCCGCGGGGGTTTTACACCACAGACGTTACGACGGGGATTTCTGTAATAAGCGCAGCATTTGCACCAGGATGCTGTTAAATCATTGAGCCGCAGTTGTCATAAATGTTATAGGGGTAATATCAATTGGCAAGGGGTTGTCATGTCATTTGTACTTCACAGGTACAAGAGTACTTGGTACAAGTCCTGTCGTCATTCTAGACTGGTAAGTATGTTTTAAGAGTATTTAACAGCACTTGGGGTAGAGGTGGTTATAATTGATGCAAGGTTGTTGTCCATTCTGACGCACGCGGATGGATCGGGCGGTGCGCGTGCTGTGGTTGTTCTGGGGACATGGCTATGGCAGGACCGCACAGCTAGGCCGTGGTCATGTTTCCAGAGCAGCCGTCAGCCGTGTCTTCTTCGAGCAAACGTTAGTGTTGTCATAAACAGTGTATGGATCGGACTCCGAGGCAAATTGCTGGGTTGGAGACCGATGTAAAAAAAAAATAAAATAAAATAAATAAATAGTAATAATAATTTAAAAAAAAAAAAAAAAAATTTAAAAAAAATAAATAAATAAAAAAAATAAAAAAAAATGTTGTTCACTTTACCACGACTGGTCTCACAACGTACATTTAGGACACGTCAGATGTCTTAGGAGCAGGCGATTCCGGCACTCCTGACACCTTTTTTACATACGTCTATGACTACTGACACGGAGTCACAAATTATCAATGAGTAGGCATTTAACCCGTTGTCCTGACACGCTTTTCAGGGGGGTAACCTACTTGGTTTGCGGCTGACACGTTTTCAGAGCTTACCTTACAGCACATTGTTAAGTAGGCGTTAGCCCGTGTTCCTGACACGCCTTCAGGGGGGCAACCTACACTTGGTTGCTGCTGACACGTCGTTCAGAGCATACCACACGTAACACATGCAGGTAGATATTAACCCATTACCCTGACACGTTTTCAGGGGGTAGCTTCGGCTGGTTTGCTGCTGACACGTCTTCAGAGCTTACTTTACGGCATACTTTGTAGTTCCTGACACGCTTTCAGGGGGGCAACCTACGATTGGTTGCTGCTGACACGTCTTCAGAGTATACCATACGTTAAGTATAAGTACATATTCTACCATTGTCCTGACACACTCAAGGGGCGGGTAACAACGATCAGGTTGCTGCTGACACGTCTTCAGAGCAACACTCGACTGTATCGGTATACGCGACTGTCTCCTGACACATCCGTAAGGAGGGGGCCACAAGGTGGCGATTGACGCGGTTATCAGAGCAATGGCATGATTCTTAGGCACGGTGTAACACATTCATTACCACATTCTACACGGGCCGGCGCCAACGTCAAGCGCTCGGATCCTCACTCGCGCATGGTGTTATGATAGGATTAGGGTGATGGTTGCATAAACAAGGGTACCACTGCAGTTGGGACAGTTCACAGTTTGCTCGGATCATCGACTAGGATAGCCGCTTGGTACACAATGAGGTGGTAGGCACTTGAGTTCAAAGTTGTTACATGGTAGTATGCTAATATATAATGTTGTTTTAGGTCCTGGCCAGACGATTGGCGCTGGTTGTTTGCAGGTCAGTAATTAGGGGGTGTATTTAGGTGGAGTTGATAGTCGTATGTGGTTCTCATGTCTCATTAATCTTTCCCCGGCACCCGTTACGGCCCGGACAGGTGGTAGCATCATGTCAAACGCATCAGACATTGAAGAGACCTTGTCTGTCCCGGAGACCCCTGCCAGGAGCTCCGAGCAGGGAGTGGGTACTGCTTATAGGTCATGGACAATTCCCAGATTGATGGAGGAACTCCGCAAGAAGGGAATTCCATTTCCGGCTTCAGCCAGGAAAGCGGAATTGTACAAGCTGCTAATGTCAGGAGAGGAAGCTAGCGGAAGTCAACAGGACATGTCAGGGCAGACTGTGGCCACGTCTTTGGCACAACTACACAACATGATGAACAGCGTGATGTCTTCTTTGTCCAGCCTGCAATCCAGAATGGACACAATGGAGAAGGGTGGTGCATCCCAAGCATCAGTCCCTCCTACGGTAGTTGCATCGGCAGCTCCAGCTACTTCTGCGGTGGCAGTGCCTTTAGGTAGGGGAACTATGCCTCCAAAGATTACACCATCCCACTTCATTCCTGCTGCCATCCGCAGAGATATTCTCGATGGCAAGGACGTTAACCTGGCATCCTTGCTTATCAGTACTCAGGACGTCACTGAGACCAAGACAGTAGCGTGTGGGGAGGTCTCAGTTGTCTTCAAGAGTAAGGATGCCAGGTTAAATCGTAAGCTTACAATAGTTGAATTTGTTATTGCTTTCAGCTTATACAGAGATGTGGTTTGCACAGAAAAACCAGAAAGAAGGGAGGAGCTGGATCTGTACTTATACAAGTTGTCTGAGTTCGCATACAAGTATGGTGGGTCCTATTTCTACGAGTACCACAAGTCCTTTGCGGCAAAGGCAGCGGCAGGGGTCAGCCAGTTTGCTTACGAGACAGACTGGAGTGTCGTGGACACCGAACTGTATTGTAAGCACTTCGCTGGGCTGAAGGCACCTACCTGCACGATCTGCCAATCCATTTCCCACACTGCCCCGTGGTGTTCCAGCGTTAGCCAAGAACCAGAGCCAAGCACCAGCAGGAGTATCATGGCGTCACCTGCTCCCGGTCATAAGTTCTCGTCTGCAGTAGACAAACTGGGGCGCCCCGTGAGATTCCTGGGCAAGAGCCAGGTGTGCAACAACTACAATTTGTCGAGTTGTAATTTCAGTAACTGTAGGTTGTTGCACGTCTGCTTACTTTGCTTCCGGGCCCATCCCAGCTCGTTGTGCTCCCAGAGGTCTCAGCAGTCTTGACTAGACGGGGTTCAGGTCGATGCGTTGGCTTGTGTGTTGGCTAGTCACCCGGAACAAGACTGGGTACAATGGTTACTCACAGGTTTCAGGACGGGTTTTCACACAGGGTTAGTGGCGTTACCTCAATCCACTTTTGAGTGTGAGAATCTAGCGTCAGCCACGAAACAGCCCCAGGTGGTTACGGAATTGATACAACAGGAATTGGCGAAGGGCTATATCATCGGGCCTTTTCAGTCCTCACCATTTGAAGTTTGGAGGGTCAGCCCGGTGGGGGTGGTGACGGGAAAATTCTCAAATAAAAACCGTCTAATTTACGAATTATCTGCCCCGTATTCCTCTGTGGTACCCAGTTTAAACACCCTGATCCCATCTGAGGAATTTTCTATGAAATACGCTTCCATAGACCAGGCTATACAGGTCATTCTTCAGTTGGGACCAGGCACATGGTTGGCGAAGGCGGACATTACCGATGCTTTCAAGTTGTTACCAGTGGCCGAAGAGTTGTGGAAGTGGTATGGCATAAAATGGCAGGGCATGTACTATTTCGCGTCGAAATTAACGTTCGGCTCAAAAAGCAGCCCTTGGTTGTTCGAACAGCTGGCACGAGCGTTACACTGGGCGTTGGTCAATGTAACAGCTTGCAGACACGTGATACATTATCTGGATGATTTCCTCTTGTTAGATTCCCCAGGGTGTGTTCCCGACAGCCTGTCCACATTGAGGTCATTGTTCCATACCCTTGGTGTACCTGTGTCTCCCAAAAAAACAGAAGGTCCAGCGGTCACTATCACGTTCCTTGGCGTGATATTAGACACGGAGAAAATGCAGGCTAGCCTGCCAGCAGACAAGTTAAGCAGGATTAAGGAGACCATCCAGAAATTTGTGAGAACCAGGGTGACATCAAGGGTGGAACTCCAGAGCTTGTTAGGTATGTTGGCCTTCGCTATGCGGATAATTCCACAAGGTAGATCTTTTGTTTCTAGGTTGTTAGCACTACTGTCTTCAGCAACCAAGCCAAGTAGTCAGGTCAAGTTGGGTCCCGAGGCACTGGCTGATTTACACATGTGGCACAACCACATCAGCCAGTGGAATGGGGTGTCCATGTTTTTGCCAGCAGTCACGGGCGATTCTCCTAAGGTACACACGGATGCTACGGGTACGTTGGGTTTTGCAGCAATACACGGCGGTCAGTGGATGGCCGGCCCGTGGCCACCAGAGGTTCTGGGGGTCCCGGGGTTTGGTCGCACTTCCGCTTTGTTTGAAGTATATCCCATCGTGGCTGCGGCAGTGGTTTGGGGGCCCTTATGGTCGAACTCCACGGTCACGTTTTTCTGTGATAATTTGGCCACAGTACAGGCAGTTAATAAGAGCAGATCCAAGTTGTTACAGGTTATGAGCTACTTGCGCAGACTGGTATGGGTAGCACTACAGCATAATTTCAATTTCACAGCGCGTCACATAGCGGGCACTTGCAACACAGCGGCTGACGCCTTATCCAGGGGTAACTATGATCTCTTTTTTCAGGTCACACCAGGTGCGGACCAAGTAGCAACCCCAGTGCCTCCACATCGGGTGCTGACGCTGGATTAAGGCGTTACTCCTTGTTAGCAGAAACCTTAGTGAGAAGTTCCCTAGCCCCGAGGACAAGGAAGGCTTATGCAGCGGCCATCAGGCTGTACAGCTCATTCCTGGACAGACACGCTCTACCATGGGGCTTCAACATTCCCACCATACTGCAGTTCTTGGCCTTTTGCCACTCTGACTTAGGCTTGTCATACAACACCATTAAATTACATTTATCCGGGAATCAACACTACCACGCGTTACAGTTTCCCGGCGAGCCTTCCATATGCTCCACACATGTTATCAAAGCCGCTTTGAAGGGGGTCAATTCCAGCAGCATCCCGCGTGTGAGTCCAAGGCAGCCTATCACAGGGCAAATGTTTAGGGACATGTCGGCTCTACTTGACTCCGCTCCATTCGGATGGTTTCACAGCAAGGTCATCAAGGTCAGCATATACTTAGCTCTCTATGGGTTTCTGAGGCCTGGGGAGTTCACTTGTGCATCACGAGCAGCACCGTTTGTAGAGAAAACGCAACTTAGCATCAGACAAGATTATGCAGAGCTGACATTACGGGGTACCAAAACTTGCAGGAAGGCTACTGCGATACGGTACTATCCCTCCGGCAATCCCTGGTGTCCGCTAGTGGTACTTTCCGAGTGGGCAAGCATCATGAACAATCGATCAGAGGTAAGGCCGTTGCTGCCGTTTGATTCTGCACCTCTCACTACTTCGCAATTTGTCAGTCACGTGCGCACATTGGTTAGGCTGTTGGGTCTTGACCCACGCTGCTACTCGGGACATTCATTCCGCATAGGGGCAGCCTCAGCAGCCTCCAAGCACGGAGTACCAGTACACGTACTAAAAAAGTTAGGTAGATGGAACTCTAATGCCTACACTACATACATTCCGAACCCCCAGCTGGAAATGGCGGATGTATTCAGAGTTTTAGTTTTATAAGGAATAAAATTAATTGCTTGCATCATTGAACCTATCTGTGTCATTTTTGCCCTCTATAGGCGTGCCCTCGTTCGCGGTTTGGGCACAATTCAACCGCTGTTAGAAGCAGTGATAGGGTCAGTTCGAACCAACCTAGGTTATGACACATGCATTTAGTGGTAGGATGTGTTTTTCAGGTGGACGAGCTGAATAGCAGATCGGGACGGAGGGTTGGTAAGTACGTACATTTCCTATACATGGGCCACGACCACAAGTGGGAAGCCTATCGGCTGAATTTGTGGGAGGGGCCAGGGGTATTTAACGCCCGGCCTCTCTGCAGCCGGGGCGTTCGTCGTACAGCGTTGCCCACCCTCCCAAAACCCTTCTTCTCTATTCTTTATTATAGGGTATGCCCTCTATAGGCGTGCCCTTGTTCGCGGTTTGGGCACAATTCAACCGCTGTTAGAAGCAGTGATAGGGTCAGTTAGAACCAACCTAGGTTATGACACATGCATTTAGTGGTAGGATGTGTTTTTCAGGTGGACGAGCTGAATAGCAGATCGGGACGGAGGGTTGGTAAGTACGTACATTTCCTATACATGGGCCACGACCACAAATATTGTCGGTTTTATAGTCCTGAATATCTCGGCTATATTTGGTTTGTTTGATTTCCATGATAGCATTTTCCAATTTGTCCAGACTTGTTAGGATTCGGCAGGCTGGATGTGGATCCTCTGTGTCAGCGAGGGATTGGCGTGGACCGTGTCGGTGGACCGGTTCTAGGTTGCTACTGGTATTCGCCAGAGCCCGCCACAAAGCGGGATGGTCTTGCTGCGGCGGTAGCAACCAGGTCGTATCCACCGGCAACGGCTCAACCTCGCTGACTGCTGAGAAGGCGTGGGACAGAAGGACTAGGCAGAGGCAATTTCAGACGTAGCAGAAGGTCGGGGCAGGCGGCAAGGTTCGTAGTCAATGGAAATAGCAAGAGGTCAGGAACACTGGTAAGACAAACACTGTAAACGCTTTCTCTAGGCACAAGGCAACAAGATCCGGCAAGGAAGTGAAGGGGGGGTGAGGTTAAATAGACAGGGAGCAGGTGGAGGCTAATTAGACTGATTGGGCCAGGCACCAATCATTGGTGCACTGGCCCTTTAAATCTTAGAGAGCTGGCGCGCGCGGCCGAGACAGCCGGGGACCGGGACAGGTGAGTGACTTGGGATGCGATTCGCGAGCGGGCGCGTCCCGCTATGCGAATCGCATCCCCGCCGGCAGTGTCAGTGCAGCGCTCCCGGTCAGCGGGTCTGACCGGGGCGCTGCAGAGAGAGAAACGCCGCGAGGCTCCGGGGAGGAGCAGGGACCCGGAGCGCTCGGCGTAACAAGACTGTTCTGGATTTTTTGATCCAGGTCAATAAACATAGGATGTCCCTCATATTGTGATACATTTTATTTTTTTTTAAGCATGGAAATGTTGTTCTGTATATCCAATAAAGCCTTCTCCTCATGTAAAATAATTAGCTTGATAAAACAAATGGAGGAATCTGTTAGTAAATCTTCCCATGCAAGCTTGAATTCCTCAGAATAGATGGTTGATGGAAACTTGCAGATTCTAAGTCCTCTAGGAATCACATTTTCATTGAAATATGTCTGCAGTGTGGATAAGTTCCATGAAAATTTATATTCCTGAGTTAACACTGTTTCCAATTGAGACAGGTTGATGGGTAAATCTACCAAATCTTGATTATCTTGGCCGGCTGTATTTAAAAATTCTGAGATTTTACTTGCACGAGCTCTAGGATCCTCTGCCAATTTTAAATAGAGATGAATGAACTTTTGAAAAATTAGATTCGGCTGATTCGCCAAATTTTTCGAAAAAATTAGGTTTGATCCGAAATGGCTATTTCTGGACTACAGAAAGCCTCAATAGTAGAACACTTTGCTTTTTTCTAACACGCATATGGAGTGAGCTGGGATAGTAAAATAATACTGTTATTCAGAATGACATGCAGATTACAGGCATCACTTTTAGAATCACTGCCGCAGAGCAGCACAACGACAGAGCTTGGAGGTGGCATCAGTATGAATAGACCATATAGTGGCTAAATTACACAGCATGGAGGTGTTGGCATCATGAGGAGACCATATAGTGGCTGAATTACACAGCTTGGATGTGGCTTAAGCATGAGGAGACCATATAGTGGCTCAATGACACAGTGTGGAGGTGTTGGCATCATGAGGAGACCATATAGTGGCTGAATGACACAGCTTGGAGTTGGCAGCAGCATGATTAGACAATAGGGCTTCACAATCCCTAAGATTAAAATATGAATTTAGACATTTAAATTGAAGATTTAGGGTAGCTAGTGCTACCATAAAAATGTTTGGGCCCAGACTAGGGCCCAGCAGCATCAGCATCAGTAAACCATATCTTGGCTGAATGGCACAGCCTGGAGCTGGCAGCAGCATGAGTAGACACTAGGGCTTCACAATCCCTAAGATTAAAAGATGCATGGAGGAAGGGAGGAAGAAGATCTATCGACTGCGGATACTTGTCCCAAGAATTCAATGGAAACATAAATGTGCAATCACAGATCCCTCGACAGGGACCACTTTATTGAAAAAAATAATACATTTGCAGGGTACAGATTACACGTTTCGAGGGAAACACCCTCCTCATCAGATCTATACAACTTAGGTACAATGCAGTTTAAATAATGAGAAAATGGCACCAAATACTTCAAGTGGGCAGAGCCATAGGTGCAAAAAAGTGTAAACAGGAAGTACAGCAAGAATAAAAAAGCTTTCATAAGATACTGAACAAAATCATTAAAAACTAACACACACCCATTTATTAATACACATATGTAGGTAAAAATGCACAAAGGTATGAAAATTCATAATGTATTAAAAGGTAAAATATCAGGGGTCTCGGTTTCGGCAGCGCTGCATGTATGAGTGGTGCAACGCTGCCGAAACCAAGACCACTGATATTTTACCTGTTAATGCCTTATGAATTTTCATACCTTTGTGCATTTTTACCTACATATGTGTATACATTTTTAATGTGTTAGTTTTTAATTATTTTGTTCAGTATCTTTTATGAAAGCTTTTTTATTCTTGCTGTACTTCCTGTTTACACTTTTTTGCACTTATGGCTCCGCCCACTTGAAGTATTTGGCGCAATGTTCTCATTATTTAAACCGCATTGTGCATTCTTACCTACATATGTACATTAATAAATGGATGGGGTTTCCCTCGAAACGCGTAATCTGTTCCCTGTAAATGTATTATTATTTTTCAATAAAGTGGTCCCTGCCGAGGGATCTGCGATTGCACATTTCTGCTTCCATTGAATTCTTGGGACAAGCATTCACAGTGCCTGGGTTGATAGGCCTTCTTCCTCCCTTCCTCATTGCAACTTCTCCAGGATTGGAACCTTCAGGCTTCCTATGACCTCCCGGCTTCAGCAGCGGATCTCATCATATGGTACCCTACTCACTAGGGTGATAGGCGCATTTATCCAGTTCATGAGATGAGCAGCCATCTACTTGAGGCGTTGGCAGCCCCGACATCTAGCTTTTTTTCTCTCTTGCTGGGGGTAATACACGTGCAGTCTCTTTTTTTTTTTCTACTCGACTGCAAGATTCAAAAGAATTTGGAAATTTAAATTGAAGATTTAGGGTAGCTAGTGCTACCATAAAAATGTTTTAGACCCAGGCCCAGAAGCATCAGTAAACCATACTGTAACAAACTGAAGGTGGATTCACTGGACCAGAGGAGTGATGACGTGGGCCGTACCTAAGGAACGGAATCTAAGGAGCTACTGGTCTTCACCAGGGCCCGCCGCAAACCGGGATGGTCTTGCTGCGGCAGGTAGCCCCCAGGTCGTTCCACCAGATAGCGACTCGACCCCTCTGGTTGCTGAGATATGCGCGGTACAGGAGGAACAGGCAGAAGCGTAGTCAGACGTAGCGAAGGTCAAGGCAGGCGGCACAGGATCAGAAGCGGTAGTCACTAGCAACAGGTCAAGGCAGGCAGCACGGGTTCAGAGGCAGAGGTCACAGGCAAGGGTTGGCAACAGGCAAGTAACACTATAATGATAAGGAACGCTTTCTCTATGCACGAGGCACAAAGATCCGGCGAAGGCAGGAAGGGGCAGGAAACCTTTATTAGAACAGTGAGGCCCAGGCACCAATCAATGGTGCGCGTGCCCTTTAAATTTCATGAAGCCGGCACGCGCGCGCCTTAAGGAGTGGGGCCACGCGCGCCGGGAGGCAGTGTATGAGAACGGGGCCACGGGTAAGTGGACATGGGATGCGGCGTGTGTGCGGGGACCGGCCGCCACACTAACTGCATCCCCGACGGAGGAGACCCTGTGCTCCCGGTCAGCGTGTCTGACCGGGACGCGCAGGGACACCGTGGACCGGGGCAGAGACAGCGACTCCAATCCAGAGGAGGAGACCGGAGCGCTCACTGTTACAGTACCCCCCCCCCCCCCCATTAGGTCTCCCCCTCCTTTTGGCACCAAGAAAACTGGGGATGAGGCTGCGGTCCAAGATGTTCTCCTCAGGCTCCCAGGATCTCTCCTCAGGACTGCAGGCCTCCCAGTCGACCAAAAAAAATATTCTTCTTGGACATAGTCCGAGACATCTTTTTCCACAGTAGGCCACCAGTATCTTTGGGAGATAAGCTGGAGAGACTTCTGTACCCCAGGATGACCTGCAAATAAAGAGGCATGGCCCCAGTTGAGGACACGTATCCGCTGACGTAGGGGTACATACGACTTGCCTGGAGGGAGAGAACGCAGATCCACTGGAGCAACGCCAATTATGTGCTCTGGTGGAATTATATGTTGGGGAGTAGTTTCGTCGCCCACCACATTGGTAGAGCGGGAAAGAGCATCCTCTCTGATATTCTTGCTCGCTTGACGAAAGTGAATCACAAAATGAAAGCGAGCAAAGATCAACGACCAGCAAGCCTGACGTGGATTCAGCCTTTGAGCGGATTGGAGGTAGGCAAGGTTCTTGTTGGTCCGTGAAAATACTCAGGGTGGATGGAGCCCTCGAGAAGATGCCTCCACTCCTCAAGTGCCAATTTTATGGCCAACAGTTCCCTGTCCCCAATAGAATAGTTTCTCTCGGCGGGAGTGAAGGTCTTGGAGTAAAAACCGCAAGGGAGTGTCTTGCCCCTGGGTGACTTTTGGGTGAGTATGGCTCCGGTTCCCACTGAGGAGGCATCCACTTCCAGGGAAAAAGGCTTAGTGGGGTCAGGTCTGGAGAGTACAGGTGCGGTGGCAAAAAAAGTTTTCAAAACTGGAAGGCCTCTTCAGCTTGAGAAGGCCATGATTTAGGATAAGCCCCTTTCTTGGTCAAAGCTACTATGGGAGACACCAGAGTGGAATAATGGGGAATGAATTGCCTATAATAATTGGCGAAACCCAAAAATCTTTGAATGGCACGGAGTCCAGAGGGGCGTGGCCAGTCCAATACCGCTGAGAGCTTGGCTGGGTCCATCTGTAGACCCTGGGCTGAAATGATATACCCTAGGAAGGGCAAGCTGGACCGCTCGAACAGACACTTCTTGATCTTAGCGTACAGTCGATTCTTTCTAAGGCGCGACAGAACTAGACGAACATGGGCCAGATGTTGGTCCAGGTTGGTGGAGAAGATAAGGATGTCATCAAGGTATACAACCACGCAGGTGTAGAGCAAGTCTCTAAAAATGTAATTGACAAATTCTTGGAATACCGCAGGCGCGTTGCAAAGACCAAATGGCATCACCAGGTATTCAAAATGGCCATCCCGTCTGTTGAAAGCGGTCTTCCACTCGTCACCATCTCTGATTCGGATCAGGTTGTAAGCTCCTTGCAGGTCCAACTTGGTGAAAATTCTAGCCCCACGGAGATGGTCAAATAGCTCAGAGATCAAGGGGAGAGGGTAACGATTCTTGAAGGTAATCTTGTTTAGACCTCTGTAGTCTATGCAAGGACGGAGGGAGCCGTCCTTTTTGGCAACAAAGAAAAAGCCAGCCCCAGCAGGAGAGGAAGATTTTCTTATAAAACCTCTCTGTAGATTTTCCCGAATGTAGTCCGACATGGCGAGAGTCTCTGGTGGTGAGAGTGGGTAGATTCTACCCCGGGGTGGAGTAGTCCCAGTCACCAGGTCGATAGGACAATCATAGGGTCTATGGGGTGGAAGAACCTCAGCTTGCTTCTTTCAAAAAACGTCAGTGAAGGAGTGGTAAGGCTCCGGAAGCCCAGGTGGCAGAGGAACGGAGGGGTTTTGCTTGACAAAGACAGACTTGAGGCAACGGCCGGAGCAAGAGGCACCCCACTTCAGGATCTCTCCGGAGGACCAATCCAGGATGGGACAGTGACGCTGAAGCCAATGCAAGCCCAGGAGGAGTTCTGAGGAGCAGTATGGGAGGCCCAAGAACTCCAAAGTCTCTGTATGCGAAAATCTGATGTCCATCTGTAATGGCAAAGTGCGGTACTGCACAGTGGCAGAAAGTCTTTCTCCGTTGACAGTAGAAATGAAGCATGGCTTGGGCAAACGACCCACAGGGATCTGATACTTGTCAACCAGAGAGGCATGAATGAAATTACCAGCAGATCCGGAATCCAAGAAGGCGGTAGCAGGAAAGGTAGACTTGGCAGGCACGGTGAGCTGAACCGATATTGTAAGACGTGGAGAGGAGGAATCCACACCTAGCAACCAACGCCTCTCCTACGTTCACTAGGTGCATGCGTTTCCCGAACGCGGAGGACGGAGAGGACAGTCTTTAAGGAAATGCTCGGTACTGGCGCAGTACAGACACAGATTCTCATTTCTTCGACGACTCCGTTCTTGAGTGGTCAGGCGGGAGACCCAGAGAAGGGTTGCGGTGAACACTGGAAAACCGGAGCCAGCTGAGGATAGCGTCTTGGACGAGCTTTCTCCTTTTCATGCTGCAGTTCCTCTTTTCTCTCCAGGAAACGCTTGTCTGAGTGTATGAGGACGGCGCCGCGGGTAGGTGGACATGGGATGCGGCGTGTGTGCGGGGACCGGCCACCACACTAACCGCATCCCTGACGGAGGAGACCCTGCGCTCCCAGTCAGCGTGTCTGACCAGGACACACAGGGACACCGTGGACCGGGGCAGAGACGGCGAGCGCTCCGATCCAGAGGAGGAGACCGGAGCGCTCACTGTTTCACATATATTGGCTGAATGAAACATCCTGGAGTTGGCTGAAGCATGAGGAGACCATATAGTGTCTGAATGGCACAGCCTGGAGTTGACAGCAGCATGAGTAGACACTAGGGCTTCACAGTCCCTAAGATTAAAAGATGAATTTTGAAATTTAAATAGAAGATTTAGGGTAGCTAGTGCTACCACAAAAAAAATTTAGGCCCAGACCCAGGCCCAGCAGCATCAGTAAACCATATATTGGCTGAAGGACACAGCCTGGAATTGGCTGAAGCAAGAGGAGACCATATAGTGTCTGAATGGCACAGGCAGAAGCATGAGGAGACCATTGAAATTTAAGATTTTTAAATAGAAATCTAAGATGTTTAAATTGAAATTGAGAATTTTGAAATTAAAATTTTAACTCCCAAGTTTTTGTGTCCCGGGCCCCGGCGTGTGAGTACAAAGGTCCAAATCTATCAAGTAGTCACATGTCACATGGCAGCACAATGACAGAGCCTGGAGGTGGCATCAGTATATGGAGACCGTATAGTGGCTGAATGGCACAGCCTGGAGTTGGCTGAAGCGTGAGAAGAGACCATGTAGGGCTGAATTAGACAGCCTGGAAGTGGCATCAGTATGAGGAGACCATATGGTGACTGAGTGACTGCCTGGAGTTTGTGGCAGCATGGGGAGACCATATAGTGTCTGAATGGCACAGCCTGGATTTGGCTGAAACATGAGGAGACCATATAGTGTCTGAATGGCACAGAGTGGAGGTAGCTGAAGCATGAGGAGTCCATATAGGGGAACATTTATCAAAGCATTTAGTAGATTTTTTTTGCTTAAAATTGTCGCAAAAAAGTCGCACATGCGACTACTCTCTTTTTTTCTGCAACTTTTTGATTGTGCAGTGTCCTAAGAAAAAATAAAAATCTTGCTTACTAAAGCAAAAAGTGATTTATGACTTGCAGTGGTCAGAGATTTATCAAGTGCGAAAGCCGCATCACATCAAAATACCTACTAAATTTACTCCAGCTCAGACATGAAGCAGAAAAAGCCACTACCAAAGCAAAAAAATGAAAACTTACGTGAAAGAAATTTATCAACAGGCTGAAAGCAGTTGATAAATAAGTCGCACATAAGCAAAAAAAATGTAAGAAAAAAAATGTACTAAAAAAAGGGATACATAAGCAAACATTGATAAATGTCCCCCATAGTGTCTGAATGGCACAGTCTGGAGGTAGCTGAAGCATGAGGAAACCATATATTGTCTGAATGGCACATCCTGAAGTTTGTGGCCGAATTAAGAGACCATATAGTGGCTGAATGGCAGATGAGGAGACAATAGGGCCACACAATCTCTAAGAATAAAAGATGAATTTTGAAATTTCCTAGTGCTACCATAAACATATATAGGTCATGTCCTAGGCCCAGCAGCATCACTAAACCATGTAGTTGCTGAATGACACAGACTGGAGCTGGCTGAAGCATGAGGAGATACCATGTAGTGGCTGATTGAGACAGCCTGGAGGTGTCAGCAGCAGCATCAAGAATCCTGAAAGTGACCTGGTGACAGAGTGGTGCGGTGGGTGGCTATACCAGTACCCAGTGACGAAGGTGGGTGAAAAAGGTCTGATGCGGAGGAATGTTTGTAACTGGGGAGCAGCGCCTTAAATCTGTTTGACACTATCCATATTTGTGAAGTGTTGGTGTGGCACCATGGTCAATCTACTCTCATGCATCAGGCATTGGTGGTTGGAAATCCTGGCTGATCCATGCCTGATTCATCTTCACTAAGGTCAGTCTCTCGACATTTTGGACAGACGAGTTCTCCTTGGGCTGACTATGGCCCCCACCGTACTAAAAAAACCCTCTGATGGCACACTACTGGCCGGGCAGGACAGCTTTTCCAGGGCAAACTCTGCTAGTTGCGGCCACAAATCAAGTTTGGCTGCCCAGAAATCCAGCGGATCTTTGAAGGTGTGTTGGCATGGTCATGTCAAGGTATGCCACCACCTGCTGGTTCAGGTCCTGCTCCAGGTCTACCTGCTGATGATGAGTTGCTTCACTATGTGGGTGAAGAAAGGTACTCATCAGCGACTGTAGAATCAGGCTGCTGCTGATGGAGCTGGTACTGCTCCTGCCACCCCACCCCTCCCCATCAGCCATGGCAGTGGGAGGTGAGCACAGAGGGCCCCCCCCCCGATTCAGACCTGTGAGAAGATGGACGATGGTGCCGATAGGCATCGGTCAACTGAATATGTAGGATGTCTCCGCAGTAGGACAGTTTGTCCTCCCTCTCAGTGGGTGTAAAAAAGGCCCCCATTTTGTGCCTGTAGCGAGGGTCCAATGAGGTGGAGAGCCAGAAGTCATCACTACGCAAGGAAGTGAGCATGCATCGTGCCATTTGTGCAAGTGACTTGGAGGGACGTCCTGCCTCTATCTCCACTGCATACTGCCACTGTGTTTCTGGGCCCTCTATCTCACCTTACTCATAACCCTCTTGCTCCTCTGGCTTCTCCTGCTCCTCCTCTCCTGTCAGATTACTAGAAATACCACCCTCCACGGTGCCCCTCCCCCTCCTCCTCCAGTTCAGCCCCCACAGGGCTCATGTGGCCTTGAGATGTAGGCGCCACGTCTCCATTGCCCTGACCAGCCATAGTTTCCAACACGTGTTATAAGAAATGAAGCAGTGGAATGATGTTGTTCGTCCCGTAATCCTGGTGACTTACTAATAATGTGGCTTCCTCAAAGTGCCTGAGCAAACGGCAGGTGTCCCGTATGTGCTGCCACTGGTTGACTTTGGAGTCATACAGGGGAGTTCCCCTATCCGCTTGGATCATCATGAAATCGGTGATGGCTTTTCTCTGTTTGTATAGTCAGTCCAACATATAGAGGGTGGAATTCCAACGTGTGGCAAATCAGACTATGCTGGGGGATACCGTTCTGACACTGCAGCTCTGGGAGAGTGTGCTTTGCGGTGTATGAGTGGCTGTAGTGCATGCAAAGTTTCCTTCCCATTGTTAGGATGTCTTGCAAATGGGGGAACACTTCAGGAACCACTTAACATCCAGATTGAACACATGTGCCATACAGGGCGCATGGCTCAGCCCTCTCAGTTGCAGAGCAGACAAGATGTTCTTCCTGTTGTCAGTCACCATGGTTCCCATTTCCAGTTTTCGTGGAGTAAGCCATGCTCCGATTTCTTTACTACTGACTTTTAGCAGTTCCTCCCGTGTGACTCCGTTCGCCAAGGCCAACCATGTGAAGAACAGTGTGACACCACCGTGCCCTGCACACAAGGTATGCTGAAGGTACACTGAGACTTGTCTGGGCAGAGGAGGCTGAGGACACGGTGGAGGATGAGGAGGTGGATTTGCATTGTCACAGGACCAACGGCCTGAGAACATGGAGAAGGAAATGGCGTGACCTGTCCAAGTTGGTGTTGTGGCTGTGCAGAAACCCGATTCACCCAGTGAGCCATAAAGGACATGTATTGTCCCTGACCATAATTACAGCTCCAGACGTCGGTGCTGCCGTTCACTTTGGTACACACTGATGACACGCTCAAGGACTGGCCCACCTTCTCTTCCACAAAATTGTGCAGGGCTGGTACTGCCTTCTTCACAAAGAAATGACAGCCTGGCACTCTCCACCTTGGCTCGGCACAAGCCATCAATTCTCTGAAAGGTGCAGAGTCCACCACTTGAAAAGGGAGGGACTGCAGCACCAGCAACGTAGACAGGAGCACATTCAGCTTTTGCACCATTGGATGAGTGGGCGCATACTGTCGTCTCTCGGACATGGCTTTGCCGCTGGATTGTTGGCAAAATGGCTGACTAAAAGTAGGAGGAGCAGGAGCATCTGGAGCGACAGAAGGAGGGTATGACACACAGCTCCCTTCAGCTGAGGTGGTGGAGCCTTGGCTGGCTGAAAGAGGGAGCGGCATGCCACTGGGTGATGCAGCAGGCTGGACCACTACATCGGACCCACAGTTCTCCCAGGCTGCTTTATGGATGCCCAGCATATGTTGATGCAGGGCCGTGGTGCCAACATTGGGACCCTGGCCACGCTTCACCTTCTGCTGACACGTCTTGAATGTTTCTATGTTTACCTCCTCCGCATGCTTGATGAAAAACTGCCACACCGCCGAGTAGCTGATTTTCCCACCAACAGTCTGAACTAATTGACTGCTACTGCCGTCGACTCCAGTAACCCCTGTTCCACTTCCTCCCGGGAAGGTAGGCTGCTGGGAAGCAGGTGGTCTCCCAGCGGCACGTTTGCTCCAGAATTTCCACTTCTGCCACCATGCTGACTGCCAACCATGCTACCACCTTGCTGGCTCACCTGAAACCCTCTTCTCCTGATGATGATGAAGCCCCTTCGGCACCCAGCTCCCAATTGCGATCGGCTTCATCATCATCAACAGGTGTCTGCACGTCAGTGATGTCCTCCTCAGGTTCCTCAAAAGTGGACCCTGAAGGACCCTGAAAGCTGGCAACTGCACCTCCCACGTCACTCTCCTCATCACTACTCTCCCGCCTAGTGGAGAAAGCAACGGATGTCTCCTCCGCTTCTTGACTGGGCAGTAGCTGCTGACTGTCCTCTATTAGATCATCCTCAGTGAATAGTGGAGCTGAATCCACAGCATCCACAAGATACTTCTGTAGGGGAGGGAACAGCATAGGACAGAGGCAATGGGAGGACAGGGACTACTCCCAGGCCATGCCAACTGAGGGTTGTGTATGAGGAACCCACCGACTGTTGACTGGGGGTATCAGATGTCACTTGTGATGAAGTGGATGACCATGTTAACCAATCGATGAAAGCAGATGGGTTTCTGGTTGAAACACGACCGCTAGCTGATACCGGGAGCTCAGGCCTCTCGCTGCGACTCCTGCTGCCATTTGCCCCTAGTCTGCTGCGATCTCTGCCTGCGCCTGATAATTTTAATCCTCTGCACGTCCTGGCACTTCTCTGCCTGACATACTTAGTGCGTATACGAGGGGAGTACAACACGCTTCACTAGGCTTAAAACAATTTGTCTAGAACAGCAGCAGGAACAGCAGCAGGTGTGCACTTTTAGCAGTCCTTTCACAGTATCTAGGCCCTTGACAGATTTACAGGTACAAAATAGTACACAGTATATTATCGGTAAAAATGACACCTAATCTTCATTCTGTAGGTTCATACTATTAAAATGATTCCCTAATGTAGGTTTAATTTTGTTGTACTTCTGAAAAAAATCATAACTACATGCAAGAAAATTTGTATGTTTAAAATTGTCAACTTCTGACCCCTATAACTTTTTATTTTTCCGCGTATGGAGTATGGTGTGGTATGAGGGCTCATTTTTTTGCGCCGTGATCTGAAGTTTTTAGCGGTACCATTTTTGTATTGATTGGACCAGCAGCACATCATCTTCGGTGCTCCGACCACCGCTTCTCCGGTCCCGGAACCTACTGCTCTGTTCTATAGGCAATAGCAGTAGATCGTGACCCAAGACCGGAGGAGATGTGGTCGGGGCACTGAAGTGGGGCAGTACACAGACATACAGCCTTCAGCCATACACTGTATATTGCTGAAGGCTGTATGTCTGTGGGGGAACTATACTGCCAACCTAATGTGGGGGAACTATACTGCCAACCTAATGTGGGGGAAACTATACTGCCAACCTAATGTGGGGGGAACTATACTGCCTGCCTAATGTGGGGGGGACTACAACCTAATGTGGGGGAATTATACTGCCAACCTAATGTGGGGGAACTACAACCTAATGTGGGGAACTATATTGCCTACCTACTATGGGGGAACTATAACCTAATTTGGGGGAACTATACTGCCTACTAGTGTTGAGCGGCATAGGCCATATTCGAATTTGCGATATTTTGCAAATATATGGACGAATATTCGTCATATATTTGCAACATTTGCATATTCGTAATATTCGCGTTTTATTTTCGCATATGTCAAAATTCACGGATGCGAAAATTTGTGCATGCGAACATTAGCATATGTGAAAATTAGCATATGCAAAAATTTGCACGCCACTCTCACACAGTAGTATTAGAGCCTTCTTTACACCACACAAGCTAGAAGCAGAGAGGGGTGATCACTGTGATGTGTACTGTGAAAAAAAAAAAAAAGAATATTCGTAATTACGAATATATAGTGCTATATTCGCGAATATTTGCAAATTCGCGAATATGCGATATTCGCAAATAAAATTTGCATTGCGAATATTCGCGAGCAACACTACTGCCTACCTAATGTGAGTGAACTATACTGCCAACCTAATGTGGGAGAACATACTATCTACCTAATGTGGGGGAACTACAACCTAATGTGGAGGAACTACACTGCCAACCTAATGTGGGGGAACTACAACCTAATGTGTGGGAACTATACTGCCAACCTAATGTGGGGGAATTACAACCTAATGTGGGGGAACTACAACCTAATGTAGGGGAACCATACTGCCAACCTAATGTGGGAGAACTATACTGCCAACCTAATGTGGGGGAACTACAACCTAATGTGTGGGAACTATACTGCCAACCTAATGTGGGGGAACTACAACCTAATGTGTGGGAACTGTACTGCCAACCTAATGTGGGAGAACTACACTGCCGACCTAATGTGGGGGAACTACAAACTAATGTGGGGAACTATACTGCCAAACTAATGTGGGGGAACTATACTGCCAACCTGATGTGGGGGAGCTATGCTGCCAACCTATTGTGGGAGAACTATACAGCCAACCTAATGTGGGGGAACTATGCTGCCAACCTAATGTTGGTGAACTATACTGCCAACCTAATGTGGGAGAACTATGTTGACAACCTTATGTGGGGTGAACTATGCTGCCAAGCTAATATGGGGGAACTATGCTGCCAACCTAGTATGGGGGAACTGGGAACAATGCTGCCTTCCTAGTGTGGGGGAACCATGCTGCGTACTTAAAGGGGTACTCCACTGCCCCAGCATTCTGAGCATTTTGTTGCGAACCCTTGGTGCGGGCTGCGGGGGTTGTGAAGTCATAGCCATGACCCTTGTGAGGGGTGGCTAAACACTTTGTAGAACAGGGACACCAACCATGCGAACTAAGATGGATGGTAATAGAAGAAATAGAGGGTACAACAGAAATAGAGATTAAAAAGAAGTTACTAAAGAGAGAAGTGTATTGGATAGAAACCTTAAATTCTTTGATACCAAATGGAATGAATGAAATTTGCAACTATACGGCTTTTCTGTGAAATAGAACATCTGAATATATTACTGTGATTTTAGATACATAGTTTTAACGATGGTTATATGTTTTTAAAATGTACTTTCTCGTTACAGAGTGTTTCTCGCAAGATTTGATGACTATGTAATTGGTGATGGGTGCACGGTAAGGGATACTTGAGAAAGGGGGCGTGTCCTCCGAAACGTCGGAAGTGTCCGGCGCTCATTCAGTGGTCTCCTTCATGAGAGGAAGGAAGGTTCTCTGAACTCCATATGCCCGCTGAAGGGTGAAGATTAAATGGAGCTCTGATGGACTGCGGCGTATATCAGTGAGCACTTGGGGTGAATATTGTCTGTTATTTTCTATTCAAAATTGTTGCCTGAAGGTGGCTACTAAAAAGAAAAAGTGTTTTAAACGCAGAAAGTGCTTTGTGATTTTTTCTTCTTTGAATATATGTCTGGATATGGATTGAGCCTCCATTGCTTAAATCACAATCACCCATGTGCACCATCAAGGTATTATCACTTTATTACCTATGACCCTTGTGACATCACCCCCCCCCCCTCAATGCAAGTCTATTGATGGGGGCATGTTGACCTGCGCACGATACTCTGGTAGTGCCCCTCCCGAGACTAGACTCTGGATCCACCCCTGCGTCAGAAGGTCATCCGAGGGGCCTTCTGGAGAACTTCCCTCAGGTAAGGATCTGAAAGTAATATATGCCAGTGTTTTTGTAGAATGGTCTTTATTGTTCTTTGGTCAGCTGAGTAGGTGGTTATGAAATTCAGGCCAAATCTGTCTTCAGTTTTCTTGTATGTTGGTGTTACTTGTTTTTCATCTTGTTTTACTTCACATTCTTTGTCCAAACACTCTTGTTGGGTGAGATTTTTTGTTCTTGAATATGCATTGTTTATCAGAGTTTTTGGCTATCCTTCAGCCGTGAACCACTCTTCAAGGGTTTTAGCCTGCTTGTTGAAGGTTTTCTGACCCTTCTATATTGTCCGAATGGTATGTTCTCACACCATTTCTTGTAAGGGCCACTTTAAAAGGGGATATAGTGGTTTGAATCAACAGTTTTGAAAAAGGTGGCCGCCTGTATCTATTTCCCCGAATGTAAGATTTCCAGGTCCAGGAATTCGATCTGGTCTACGGAGTAAGGGTGATGCCCCAATCATTGCTGTTGATTTCTGGCACCAGTAGATCTATGTTTTCCGTGCTGCTCGCCATAGTATGAACAAGTCATCTATGTATCTTTTATAACGGACTGCGTGGTGTTGAAAGAGTACGTTCCCGTAGATGAAACAGTCCTCAAAACAGCTCATAAATAGGTTGGCAAAAGCTGGTGCTACTCTTGTCCCCATGGCGGTATCCTGTATTTGATGGAACATTGTTCCATTGTAGGTGAAGAAGTTGTTCTCCAGGACTAATTTCAGGCATTCCATCAGGAATGTCATCTGTCCATGGGAGACCACAGGGTCCTTCGAGATGTTCCTATGTACATCTTACGCCCAGGTCATGACGGATGTTCGAGTAAAGCGCTGTCCTGTCCATAGTGACTAAGGGGGAGATTTATCAAAACCTGTCCAGAGGAAAAGTTGCTGAGTTGCCCATAGCAACCAATCAGATCGCTTCTTTCATTTTTCACAGGCCTTTTCAAAAAAGAGACAAGCGATCTGATTGGTTGCTATGGGCAACTTAGCAACTTTTCCTCCGGACAGGTTTTGATAAATCTCCCCCTAAGACCATATCTTCCTCCCAAGGTATGGAGTGGAGGAGTGGGATGAGCTGATCTGAATTCTTTAAATAGCTAGGCAGCCTCTGTACGTATTCTTGTAGGAATATGTCCAGGTATTGGGATATTTTACTAGTGCTACTGTTGATTCCTGATATTATAGGTCTTCCTGGTGGGTGGACCAGGTCTTTATGTACTTTGGGAAGATGATAGTAGTACGATATCCAAGGATTTGGAGTAAACATAAAATAATTTTTTTGTTGTGTGATGATATTTTGAGCTAAGCCATCATTCAGGGTGGCCAAGATTTCCTTCTGCAAGTTCGGGAAGGGGTCGTTCTCAATCACTCTATAGTTCGGTCTTCCAGAATCTTGCAGATTCTTGGTGATAATCTTTACAGTTCTGAATCACTAAGCTGCCACCCTTATCGGCTGGTCGCACGACCATCCCTTTATTTTTCTGTAGTTCTTTCAGTGCTTGCTGTTCGCCAGAAGTCAATCTCCCCTCTTGGGTTTTCTGGGGTAACTTCTTTGGTATGGTTTTTAGGTCTTCCACTACTAATTCATGGAAAGTTTTTCATTTATGTCCTTGGCTCTTGACCAGGTAGAATTTGGATTTGTTTCTAATACCCAGATGTTTACCTAATGCTGGTACTTCATGTAGCATTCCTTGCTGCTTCTTCTGGTTGCCAGGGAGTAGAAAATGACGTCGAGTAAATTGATGTAAATCAAGGAAGAGGTCGAACTTGACTGGATCGTGGTGGGGCAAAACGATAACCCCTTCTGTAGTAGTGAAATGGTGTTTTCATTTAGAATGTGGTCTGACATGTTAAATATTTTGATGGTGGTAGTAGGGTCCGTCCGATTTTTTTGTTTCCAAAATTTAATTTTTTTTCTCTTTTTTTAGGGTTTCCACCTCGTTTTCCCCTTTTAGTTTTCTTTTTTTGAGGTTTCTTCGGAGGGCAGTAATCCATGATTATATTTATTTTTTGGTGTAGGCCTTTGTCTAAAAAAGGTCCACTTATATATTAATCTTTCACCTCTTGGCTTGAGTGTGAAGTTTTACTAATAGCTTCAGACCTGTGGCATTGTAGGAAGGGTACTGATGCTATGTTGCCTGACAGAGAGCTCTCTAGTATCAGTATTTCTTCCTTCTCTCCGATATGATTTCTTTGTTTGGTCATATCTGCAGGTGTTGCATCAATAGGGCTGTGTACTGTAAGGACGGAGTCTTCAAGCAATTCCAGCACTCATCATTAGAACCATGGTATTTAGATCTGATACTTATAACAAAATGCCATTTTCCACACAATATTGCTCTTACTCAGAAATCCACATAGCAGTAATGATAACAATGGTGAGGCTCCACGGCCACTCTGTGTTTATCCACTACTGTACACTGTGTGCTTCAGTTTCCCATTCCAGCTGAGCAGGGACGATGCCTGTATAGACATCAGCGGAGCACACGAGCTTGTTGCTCTGTGGGCGCACCTACTCCGGGGAAGACAGGCAGCAATACGCACTGACCCTTAATGCTGTGCACACGCAGACCCGGAGCCATGCACAACCCCGGAGAATTTATATCACCGCCACCGAACTGAACTGCACAAGCCACGCATTAGCACAAATGCTGCCTGACTATCTCTAAAACATAACAGTGCATATATCCTAATACTGATATATTTAGGTTACACCACTACATTTATGATTTTGAACATGTGTTAATGTTACGTGAGGTTTGTTTACACAGCCATGTGGAATTGTGACTGGGTCAGCATGTGTTTTGCGGTCTATTTTGGATATAAATAGACCGCCTCTGAGTGCCTTGCTACCAGAATGATACTGGAGTGTCCGTGATAGTCGAAGAAGTCAAGTTACATCAGTCTAGTGATGAGTGCGGGTACCCGCTCTCTGTTTTATGATTATACCACTTCACGGACACACCACAGACCTGAGGAAGAGGGGAGCAAGTCTCCTCGAAACACGTTGTCCTTATTTTGGTCAATAAAGCCAATATTCTTTATTATTTTACTGTCTGTGTATCAGTTAATTGATACCTCCTACCAATACTCTCCAGCAATACTCTCTTCTTTGTCTCCCTCAAACAGACCATGTGAGAACCAGCATTGCTATACACCGCCCCAGGGCTCTGGGGACAGATTGACATGGGCTGCGGGTTGATTCCATAGCACACTCATATACAAGGTGAGCCCCGGTGTTGTGCTCGGAGCGCAACACCTTAAGGTGAGCAAGTTTCGTTATACTATACCTTCATAGCACCACTGGGTAACTTGGCACAGGGTGTGCCGGTTTGTTCCCATTTTTTCTACATATCTCTAATTATTTTCATAAATAGACTTATTGTTAGTGTTTTACATTTATTACTAGGACCTTTGGTTTTGTGCTTTGTCTTAGAATCACTTCTGATTGATATTGCTTCGTGGTCAATGCAAAATGCCATTTAAGCGATGATGCAATGACTAGAAAGAAAGTGGAGCACTGAAAGTCCTAGCACTGGTTTGAGTCAGGGCTTTGTATGTGAGCACACAATATTCTCAGACTGGCCCTAAGGGCGCTGATGCGGCAGAAGGACATGTGGGTCACTGTGTACCCCTATAATTATGCCATTGAATATTTGCTATGATCAGAATACATTTCACATGGGAAATCCTTTATAGAACTTAACCAAAAATGGAAAATAATATAGGTGCACTAAACTATCTTTATTATTGTGAAATAACACACACAAGATTAAAAACTATACTGTGTGCATCTTGTCCCTCTTATGTTTGAGGACAGATTTTTGCTGAATTAAATGTTACACATTAGCACTTGGATATGTGATATCTTGTTTTTGAGAGAATCTCTGCTTATAACAACCTTTGTGCTCTGTAATAGTCGTCTCATAGAGGTGTGTGAACCCTTAGAGGGATTTAAGAAAAAAAAAACACATTGATGGCCTACCTGCATTATAATGTAAGGTAGCTGTGCTGCAGGAACCAGGCGCCTCCAGTGCACAATGTATGCTGGGGAGTCAAACAACCTCCGTACACTGAGTTCCTCCATGAGCTGGTGGCCTGTTTGAGTAGGTTGCACCATGACCTATATACATCTCCCCATTTTTATTATCTACAGGTTGATAGCTCAGTCATATACAGTAGATATTTCAGCAGTTTCCTGTATGTAGACAGAGATTCATTATTTAGAACATCTGTTCTCCCCTTGTTTTCAGGTCCCTCTACCCCTCCCCACTTACCCCCTCATGTTATATTAAGTTCCCTGACGTTCTGCAGTAGTGTTGTATTGTACAAAATGCATCATTTTGTTCTGTATTGAAATGGCTTGTAGTCTCATGCATTAATAAACACATAATTAATAATACATACGGAAAATATATTGCATTTGCACATTTGGCAAGAAAGCAGTGGAGGAAGCTAATGCAAAGAGAGCTTTATGCCTGAACAGCAATTGGGCGCTTTTTGATAAGTTTGCCATGAGATGCACAAATAGAATTTAAGACAAATAAATGTAGTGGGCTGTAATTCTTTGAGTGAATGTTCCCTCAGGAATAGAACAAAAAATAGCCTATTAATTATTTCCCTGGGACTAGATAAATGTTCGTACTAATTATATTACAGACTAAGCTTCTTGACACTTAAAGGTTACTGGTGTAGAGGAAGACTGGCTGGATTAAGACAGCTCAGGGCATTATATGTTATTGTTACAAGAATAGATATTGGGGTGTGTCTGGTTCAAGAACCTTGCATGCTCATAAACCATTTTAACTCTACATGTACAGCAGTAAGACTGCATTATGGATTATTGGTCATTATCCGCTTTTTTTTTTATGTTTTAATTTTTTTTAACTAATTTTAGAATAGACCATCAATATTAGGCTGCTTTCACACTACAAAATCAAACATCCGTAGGAAGATCCTTGTGAAAATCAGCTGAAAACGGTAGTAACAAAATTCTATACGTCTGTTAGAAAATCCCATTATAGTCTATGGGATTTTCTAATAGCCGTATGAATCCGTTATAGTCCATTATTGATAACGGACATTAGTTTGTTACGGAAGATAGTTACAGAAGAAATAGTTCATGAACTATTTCTTCCGTAACTATCTTCCGTAACGAACTAACGTCCGTTATCAATAATGGACTATAACGGATTCATACGGATATAGGAAAATCCCATAGACTATAATGGGATTTTCTAACGGACGTATAGAATTTTGTTACTACCGTTTTCAGCTGATTTTCACACGGATCTTCCTACGGATGTTTAAAAACGGAGGATTTTGTAGTGTGAAAGAAGCCTTAGATTGACAGGGGTCATACTCCTAGAGACCCCAAGGATAAACAGTGGAAGGGTCCACAATGCTTGTGCGAGTGCCACAGCCTCTTCATTGTATACAGCTGCTTGTCCTTTTCACTACATATTTTAATAGCAAAGGTGCAAGATACTACAACATTGCCATTGAATGTCAGAATGCTGCAGTACTTTGCATCACCACTACTAACTGTATGGAACTGATGTGGATGAGCAGCAGTAAACATTGTGGAGGCTGCAGCACTTGCACAAACGCTGCGTCCTTTCCAAACAGCTGATTTTATATTGATGGCTTATCCCAGGGATAGGCTATATATTTTAAAAGCATTATTAACCCCTTTAAGGGCATATACACTCAGCATAGTAGATACAATATAGACACAGAGGGGAAGATTTAACAAAACCTTTCCAGAGGAAAAGTTTCCTAGTTGCCCATAGCAATCAATCAGATTGCTTCTTTCATTTTGCAGAGTCCTTGGTAAAAATGAAAGAAGCAAGCTGATTGGTTGCTGTGGGCAACTGTGCAACTTTTCCTCTGGACAGGTTTTTATAAATCTCCCCCACAGACTTCTATGGATGTCTCTACAACTTGGAGCTTTTGAAGAGCAATAGCACAGCCATGTTAAAATAACAGATTACAGAAAATGTTATTTTTTTGCAGTTCTTCGTATATAGTTGTCATACCTATCTTTTGTTGCAGGGACAGTGTTAGGACATGTTTTAATGTGATACAAGAAAACATTAAATTGTCAGGGACCGACCAGGGCACAGGGAGAGTGAGGGCAGGGGCCTACTAAAAACACATACTGATAAATAGTCGGCCACAAATCAGATACATAAAATAGATAAGCGGTCATGAACAGAACTCCAAAGATCTGAATAAAGAACTAATAAACATATAGAGTTTAACACACAAGACAGGAACACGGATAAGTCTGAACATACTCCAGAACAAAACCGGAATAAGCTTAATCCCCTAGAAAAACCTCTGGTAGACACAGGAACAACAATACCCTCTGAGTCCCCACGGAGAGGTAAACAGGATCTATCGCTAAGCAGGAATTATCGCAATCCCACATAAAACCTCCAGTAGACACTGAGTCCCCATGGACAGGTAACAGGAATGCCTAGATACACAGGATATATTTATAAAACACTGTTCACACTGAACACAAGACATGAATAATCACAATCCCTTCAGAACACCTCCAGTAGACGCAGGAATAACAATACCCTCTGAGTCCCCATGGACAGGTAACAGGGATGCCTAAATACACATGATATAATTATAGAACACTATTCACACTGAACACAAGACAGGAATAGCATTCCTTCTGAATACCTCCAGTAGACAAGGAGTCCCCATGGAGCGGTAACAGGGATCTAACATAGGACACTGTTCACACTGGACACAAACTGGACACTCCACTCCACTAATAAAGTAGCCATTAATAATAAATCCAAATAGACTACTGGCCAGCAGCACACTTCACAGTGTGGTCAGAAGCTGACCCAGTAGGAAAACAGAAATATAAAACACAGAACTTCATGAGAACGGATACAAGAGGAAACAGTGTGAACAGACACATGGCAAAAAGGACATACAAATCCTAAAACTGACTAAACAAACACAGCTTAAAATTTACTAAGAGCATGCCACATAACATAGGCTAAAACCACAAAATGCATGCTAAAACAGAGAGAGTAGATTAAAAGCACAAACAAATAGTGTTTCACCAAGAGCTCCATGCAGCATGTCCAGCATCTAAGCAAGTCAGGATATAATGAAGTCAATCACCAGCTCAGAGGCTAGACTGGGCTGACTTTAAATAGACACACCCTAGGAGCTATTGGCTATCAAGCTAAAGGCTTTTAACTATTCCCTGACCAGGGAACATAAAACTGTTCACACACAACCAAACCAATAGCTGTGTGTGAACACAGGCCAATACAGACATGACATAAATAAGTTGAAATGACTGAGTTTTTTCCAATAATAGACTTTAATGATGTGTTAATAAAACATGCTACAAGATTTACTTTGATAAGGCTACGGCCCACACAGAAGTCCAGAAACCTGAAAAGACAGATGATCACCTGTTATTGTTGCAGCCAGTTACACATTATAAGACATTTTATATTTGTTTTGTTTCTCTTCTACAGCCTCTACAATTTCATATGTGATCTCTGCTTTTTCTCTTGTACACAGTTTATATCATTCTTCCTTGTAAACTGCCTTGTGTCTGCTCTCCTCTTACTCTCTAGTCTGTGTGAACTGCGTTCCAATGTCTTTCTTTTGTCCATACATTAACCCCTTAAGGACGTTTTTGCACTTTAGTTTTTTCCTCCTTACTTTTTAAAAATGATAACCCTTTCAATTTCGCATCTAAAATTCCATATTATGGCTTATGTTTTGCGGGACCAATTCAAATTTGCGGTGACATTAGTAATTTTACCAAAAAATTCACAGCAAAACGGAAAATAAATTTATTGTGCAACAAAATTGAAGAAAAAATGCCATTTTGTAACTTCTGAGGGCTTCCGTTTCTACATAGTGCATTTTTCGGTAAAAATGACACCTTTCTTTATTCTGTAGGTCCATACGATTAAAATACTCATATAGGTTTGATTTTGTCTAACATCTGGAAAAAATCATAACTACATGCACGAAGATGAATACGTTTAAAATTGTCATATTTGGACACCTATAAAATTTTTCTTTTTCTACTTAAAGCACATCTGCAGTGTAATTAAAACATATCCCCTATCCACAGGATAGGGGATAAGTGTTTGATCGCGGGGGGTCCGACCGCTGGGACCCCCTGTGATCTCCTGTACGGGGCCGCGGCTGTGCCGTGGCTCCCCCGTGCAGGGGGCGTGCCAGCCGCAGCATGACGTTGCGGCCGTCACACCTCTTCCATACATCTCTATGGGAGAGGTGGGGAGGCAGTGTTCCTGCCTCCCCGTCTCCCCCATAGAACTGTATTGGGACGAGGAGGAGACGGGGCATCACCGTCGACCTCTAGGTCGACGCTACATGCCTTAGCACTCACTATGAGCGCTAACGCGGCGCCCCGGCGTCCCAGCGGTCGGACCCCCCGCGATCAAACACTTATCCCCTATATTGTAGATAGGGGATAAGTGTATATTGTGCTGCAGTTGTCCTTTAAGAGGCAGTATGAGGGCTCATTTTCTGCGCCGTGATCTGAAGTTTTTAGTAGTACCGTCTTTGTATTGATTGGACTTTTTGATCGTTTTTTATTCATTTTTTCATTAATTTTTTTTGTGCGTACGCCATTGACTGTGCGGTTTAATTTATGATATATTTTTATAGTTTGGACATTTGCTCACGCGGTAATACCACATATTTTATTTTTATTAACCCAGTTTTCTTTTTTTATGGAAAAAGGGGGTGATTCTTACTTTTATTAGGGAAGGGGTTAAATGATCTTTAAACTTTTTTTTTCAAACTTTTTGTTTTTGCAATGTTATAGCCCCCTCTAATCACTATAACACTGCACACACTGATCTTCTACACAGATCACTGCCATGCAATTTGGATTTCAGGCTTGGTGCAATCAATCACTGATCTGACGTGCCGGAGGCAGGTAATGGACCTTCTGCTTGTGTTGTACCTGATCGGGACATCGCGATTTCACCACGATGGTCCTGTTCAGCCCGACTGAACTGCCGGGAGTGTACTTTTGTTACTTTAGATGTGGCGATCAAATTTGAATGCCGCGTCTAAAGGGTTATTAGTATGTGGCACAATGATTGGCCACCGGGACCGACCCGCTATGACACGGGTCATGGCGTGACCCTGCATTATAGACCGGGATCGGGTGCAGGGCGTACAGGTAATCCCTGCATCCTTAAGAGGTTAAGCTGGTTTGTAACCTACTGTAGCTTTTTTGAAATACTAAAAGAATAAAAAAGATTGAGCTACCCCAAAATGATAATAAAAACTGCAAATCACAGAGCAAAAATTAGCCATCACACAGCTCTGCATATGAAAAAATTTAAGAACTATAAAGGTCAGCTTATGGTCATTGAAAGCGTTTCTGAAAAGTAGTAAAACAAAGCAAAAATTATATAAAGTGAGTATCGCAGTAATCGTATTGACATGCGGACTAAACGTTATATGTCAGTTTTATTGCCAAAAGATCAACATACAATGGAAAACCATCAAATTACAAAATTTGGTTTTGTTTTGCTTTACAATATCAGCCCACAAATATGTTTTGTTGTGTCACAGTGCATTGTATGATTAAACGAGATGGAAATATATATATATATATATATATATATATGTATATGTCTATATATATAAAACTCAACATGTGTGTGTATGTATGTATGTATGTATGTGTGTATGTTCCACAAAAACTTTCAAACCGCTAAAGATATTAACATGAGACTTGGCCCACATGTTACTTATATGTCAACAACAAACATAGGCTAGGTGATTTAACCCTTACTCACCCCCATTTGCCAGGGGCGGGGCTTATTTCTAACCCGATAACGACCATGGACGAGTATAGACGTCCAGGTTGGCGACCGTTCCCGCACCTGGACGTCTATACTCGTCCATTATTCTCGTGGGTGCTGCCCAGTGCACCCACGAGATCGCGGCAGGGACTCGGCTGTATCACACAGCCAGGACCCTGCTGCACTGCCAGGACCGAAGTAAACTTCGGTCCCAGCAGTTTTAACCCTTACAGCCGCGGTCGGAAGTGACCGCGGGCTGTAAGTGTTATGACAGAGGGAGGGGGCTCCCTCTGTCTCCTCTGCAGCACCCCACATCGCGATCGCGGGGTGCTGTGTGTGGCCCCGGCTGGCCGGGACCTGCCGCACTGCCGGGAGCGAAGTTCGCTTCACTCCCGACAGTTTAACCCTTACAGCCGCGGTCAGAAGTGACCGCGAGCTGTAAGGAGTTCTGACAGAGGGAGGGGGCTCCCTCTGTCTCTCCTGCAGCACCCCGGAGCATCGCGGGGTGCTGCTGCATACCTGGGCAGCCGGGGGTCCTACAAAGACCCCCAGGTCTGCTCTGGGTATTGCCTGTAGGACGTGCCAGAGGCACGTCCTAATATGCTGCCTGCTAGTGGAAACTGGCAGGCAGCATATAACTGCAATGCTTTGGAATACTAAGTATTCCAAAGCATTAAAAAGTGTAAAAATAAATAAATAAAATAAAAGTGTAAAAAAAAAATAAAAAAAGTAATAAAAGTGTAAAAAAAAAATAAATAAATAAAAAATAATAATAATAAAAAATAAATAATATATATATATATATATATATATATATATATATATAAAATACATTTATTAAATGAATCTAATTTAAAAAAAATGCATAATGTGTAGGATCGCATTGACGGACATCCGCAGCATGTAATATGCTGCGAATGTCCCCATGTGATCCTACACATTATGCAGCAGTCACGGTAATGAGCTCCCTGCTGCGGCTGGGTAGCTTTGTGTGTCCACTCATAGCGGCGGATTTCCGGCCAGCAGTCATGAGCGGACAAACTGAGCTACCCAGCCGCCGCAGTGATGGATATATTCGCCATGAACGGGTGCTTATTCCCACAATATGGCGGATATATCCATCAGGAGCCTTAACTGTCACAGACAGACGCGTTATACTGCCAGCCGACCAAGGACCAATCAGAGAGGTCCCTGGTCCAGCCAATAACTTGTAGGGGTGTGGTATATAAATGGGGTCACTTGTGGGGGTGGGGGTACTGTTCTGCCCTGAAAGCCAAATGGCGCTCCTCTCCTTCTGAGTCCTACCACGCGGCCAAGGAACCATATATGGCCAAAGCGGGGGTATTTCCGAACATGGGACAAGCAGCTAAATAAAATATAGGGTGCATTTCTTTCAATATCAGAAGTGATGTACAAAAAATATGCCCCCCAAATGATGCATTTGTGAAAAATTGCAAATTTCGAATTTTTAACACTGACTTTGTAATAATTCCTGCCAAAAAACTATGGTGTTAAAATACTCACTGTACCCCCTAGCGAATACCTTGAGGGGTCTAGTTTTTAAAATGGGGTCATTTGGGGGGGGGGTGTTCCTATGTTCTACTACCTTTTAATTTCTGCAAACCTTGCATAGCACACAAAAAAAGATGTACTTTTCAAATTTTCAAAATGTTCAAAATTTCAAATTAAATTGTTAGGCTTCTAACTAATTTAAAATGTTAATGAAAAACAAAAAAAATTAAGTCAAAATAAAGTAGACATCTGAAAGTATAAGTTTCATAAACTATTTGGTCAGTATGCATAAATATATGCAACCTATTAGTGTTAAAATAGCAAAAAATCGTAATTTTTTGTAAAAATTTCATGATTTTTTACATTGTAAAAAAAAAACTACAAATGATATCGGCTTACTTTTACTATGTACATGAAGGACAACTTGTGTCAAAAAAACAATGTCAGAATTATCGTGATTGGCAAAACGTTACCAGAGTTATTCTCTAATAAAGACAGACATCCCCGATTTGAAAAAACAGGCCTGGTCTTTCAGGGGCGTACAGGTTTATTTGTATTGGTCCTTAAGGGGTTAAAGTCCCATACAAGTCAATGGGAAATATATGTTACCGCATAACTTCCAAACGGCTGGAGATATTTCGATAATACTTGGTCACATGTTACTTATATGTCCACTTAAAATAAAGGATAGTTAATTTAACCCTTAATTACCCCCATTTGTGAGGGTCGGGGTTTTTGTTTAAAGTCCCATGCAAATCAATGGGAAATGTATGTTCCCATATAATTTCCGTACGGCTGGAGATATTTCAATACCTGGTACACATATTACAGGTCGGGATACGAGGATGGGATGGGAGGTCTGGATAGGAGGTCAGGTAGGAGGTCGGGATAGGAGGACGGGATATGAGGACCGGATATGAGGATGGGATAGGAGGTTTGGATAGGAGGTCGAGATATGAGGACAGGAAAGGAGGATAGGAAAGGAGGATGGGATAGGAGGGCGGGATAGGAGGACAGGATAGGAGGTCGGGATAGGAGGTCGGGATAGGAGGTTGAGATAGGAGGTCGAGAAAGGAGGTCGAGAAAGGAGGACGGGATTGGAGGTCGGGATAGAAGCTTGAGATTGGAGGACAGGATAGGAGGTGGGGATAGGAGGACAGGATAGGAGGACGGGATAGGAGGACGGGATAGGAGGTTGAGATAGGAGGATGGGATAGGAGGACGGGATAGGAGGTCGGGATAGGAGGACGGTATAGGAGGTCGGGACAGGAGGTCGAGATAGGAGGACGGGATAGGAGGTCCAGGTCGGGATATGAGGAAAGGATGGGAGGTTGGGATGGGAGATTGGAAAGGAGGTCAGGTAGAAGGTCGGGATAGGAGTACAGGATAGGAGGACGGGATATGAGGACGGGATAGGAGGTCTGGATAGGAGGTCGAGATATGAGGACGGGAAAGGAGGATGGGAAAGGAGGACGGGATAGGAGGTCGGGATAGGAGGACGGGATAGGAGGTCGGGATAGGAGGACGGGATAGGAGGTCGGGATAGAAGGACGGGATAGGAGGTCGAGATAGGAGAATGGGATAGGAGGTCGGGATAGGAGGTCGGGATAGGAGGACAGGATAGGAGGACAGTATAGGAGGTCGGGACAGGAGGTCGAGATAGGAGGACGGGATAGGAGGTCAGGATGTGGGGTTGGGATATGACAACAATATATGAGTATGGGATATGAAGTCAAAATCTGACTCCTTTGTTTATTTTCCTCCCCAACAAATATTAGGAAGGAAAACCGGGCAACGCCGGGTACTCAGCTTGTACATATATAAAACTCAATGTGTGTATGTATATATGTATGTATGTATGTATGTATGTTCCACAAAACATATAGGAGGTCAAGTTAGAAGGACGGGATAGGAGGACGGGATAGGAGGATGGGATATGAGGCTGGGATAGGAGGTCTGGATAGGAGGTCGGGATAAGAGAATGGGATAAGAGGACGGAATAAGAGGACGGGATAGGAGGTCGCGATAGGAGGGTGGGATAGGAGCTCGAGTTAGGAGGTCAGGTTATGAGGTGGAGATAGGAGGACGGGATAGGAGGTCGGGATAGGAGGACGGGATAGGAGGTCGAGATAGGAGGTCGAGATAGGCGGTAGAGATAGGAGGTTGGAATAGGAGGGTGGGATAGGAGCTCGAGTTAGGAGGTCAGGTTATGAGGTGGAGATAGGAGGATGGGATAGGAGGTCGGGATAGGAGAACGGGATAGGAGGTCGAGATAGGAGGATGGGATAGGAGGTCAGGACAGGAGGTCAAGATAGGAGGACGGGATAGGAGGACTGGATAGGAGGTCGGGGTATGAGGACGGGATATGGGGTTGGGATATGACAACAATATATGAGGATAGGATATGAAGTCAAAAGATTCCTCCTCTGTTGATTTTCCTCCCCAACAAGGATGAGGAAGGAAAAACCGGGCAACGCCGGGTACTCAGCTAGTATATCTATATATATAAAACTCAATGTGTGTGTGTGTGTGTATGTATGTTCCACAAAAACTTCCAAACGGCTAAAGATATTAACATGAAACTTGGCACACATGTTACCTATATGCCAACAACAAACATAGGATAGGTGATTTAACCCTTACTCACCCCCATTTGCCAGGGGCAGGGTTTTTGTTTAAAGTCCTATACAAGTATATGGGAAATATATGTTCCTGTATAACTTCCAAACGGCTGGAGATATTTCGATAATACTTGGTCACATGTTACTTATATATCCACTTAAAATATAGGATAGTAAATTTAACCCTTAACTACCCCCATTTGTGAGGGTCAGTTTTTTTTTTAAATTTTTTTAAAGTCCCATGCAAATCAATGGGAAATGTATGTTCCCATATAATTTCCGTACGGCTGGAGCTTTTTTATTACCTGGTACACATATTACGGGTCAGTATATGAGGATGGGATGGGAGGTCGGGATAGGAGGTCTAGATAGGAGGTTGGGATAGGAGGTCGGGATAGGAGGTCAGGATAGGAGGTCGGGATAGGAGGTCGGGATAGGAGGACAGAATAGGAGGACGGGATAGGAGGACGGGATAGGAGGTTGGGATAGGAGGTCGAGATATACGGAAGGGAAAGGAGGTCGGGATAGGAGGACGGGATAGAAGGTTGGGATAGGAGGACGGGATAGGAGGATGGGATAGGAGGATGGGATAGGAGGTCGAGATAGGAGGTCGAGATATGAGGACGGGTATGGAGGTCGGGATAGGAGGTCGGGATAGGAGGTTGGGATAGGAGGACGGGATAGGAGGATGGGATAGGAGGATGGGATAGGAGGTCGAGATAGGAGGTCGGGATAGGAGGTCGGGATAGGAGGTCGGGATTGGAGGTCGGGATTGGAGGATGGGATTGGAGGTCAGGATAGGCGGTCGGGATAGGATGTCGAGATAGGAGGACGGGATAGGGTGTCGAGATAGGAGGTCAGGATAGGAGGTCGAAATAGGAGGTCGGGATAGGAGGACGGGATAGGAGGTCGAGATAGGAGGACGGGATAGGGGGTCGAGATAGGAGGTCAGGATAGGAAGTCGAAATAGGAGGTTGGGATAGGAAGACGGGATTGGAGGCTGGGATAGGAGGTCGGGATAGGAGGACGGAATAGGAGGTCGGAATGTTGGGTTGGGATATGACAACAATACATGAGGACTGCATATGAAGTCAAAAGATTCCTCCTTTGTTTATTTTCCTCCCCAAAAAGGATTAGGTAGGAAAAACTGGGCAACGCCGGGTACTCAGCTAGTACATATATATATATATATATATATATATATATATACTGTATATATATATATATATATATATATATACACACACATATATATAGGCTTTTACAATGCAATGAGTTACAAACAAACCACAAAATAGCCTTTAAAGGGGTACTCTGGTGGAAAAAAAAAATTCAGATCAACTGATGCCAGAAGGTTAAACAGATTTGCAAATTACTTCTCTTTAACCTCTCTTTAACTTCTCTTTAACCCTGGGCTTTAAGGACCCAGGACGTCCCCTTACGTCCTGGCGTTTTCCGGTCCCTGCCGTGCGCCGGGCAGAGATTCAAGCCTAAGGCATCCAGGGCAAACGCCGAGGGGGGCCATGCGATCGCCGCAAATCGCGAGGGAAATCGCCCTTGCGATCTGCAGCGATACCGGGCTGATCGGGGCTCTGGGACCCGACCGCCCGGTAATTTAGCATGATCCTGGTTGTCACAGACAGCCAGGAGCATGCTGGAGTATAGGAGCAAGGTGGCAAGCCTGCCACCTCCTCCTATCCCCTGCGATCCGTCGATTAGCTAACCGACCAATCGAAGGGCGGCGCGGTTACTTCCTCCCGCCCTGCCCGGCCCCTGGAAGTCCGGAGAGGACGGGAGGAAGACCAGGGGACGCGGCGGGGGACGAGGGAGTGCTGGGGCCCGGCCCCGGTACTTACCTCGTCCCTGAAGACCCGGATCCCGGCGATGAAGACGGCGGCGGCCGCAACAGGTGAGTTCCTCTTCAGCCACGGTCGGGCCCTTTACAGAAATGCACGTCGCCGTAAAGCAACATGCATTGCTGTATTGGGACCCTGTATGCTACAACTCCCAGCATGCCCAGACAGCCCTTGGTGTCTGGGCATGCTGGGAGTTGCAGTTTTGCAACATCTGGAGGTCCACAGTTTGGAGACCACTTTGACCTTCCAGATGTTGCAAAACTACACATCCTCAGCATGCCCTTACTGTCCAGGCATGCTGGAAGTTGTAGTTCTGTAACATCTGGCCCTTCAGATGTTGCGGAACTACAACTCCCAGCATGCCTGGACAGTTTTGGCATACTGGGAGGTGTAGTTTTGCAACATCTGGAAGGGCACAGATTGGAAACCACTGTATTAGTGGTCTGCAAACTGTAGTCCTCCAGATGTTGCAAAACTACAACTCCAAGCATGCTGGTAGTTGTAGTTCGGCAACATCTGGCTCTAAAGATGTTGCCGAACTACTACTTCCAGCATGCCTAAGAATGTTTGGGAGTTGTGGTTTTGCAACAACTGGAAGCACACTGGTTGGGAAACATTGTCTGTTTCCTAACTCAGTGTTTCCTAACCCGTGTGCCTCCAGCTGTTGCAAAACTATAATTACCAGTATGCACTGATAGACTGTGCATGCTGGGAGTTGTAGGTTTGCAACAGCTGGAGCCCCCCCCCCCCCCCCCCCTGTGAATGTACAGGGTACATTCACATGGGCAGGGGCTTACAGTGAGTATCAGGCTGCAAGTTTGCGATGCAGATAATTTTGCGCGGCAGCTCAAACTTGCAGCGGGAAACTCGCTGCAATCCCCCGCCCGTGTGACTGTACCCTAAAAACACTACACTACCACAAAATTAAATAAAAAGGAAAAAACACTACATATACACGTACCCTTACACAGCCCCCCTCCCCAATAAAAATGAAAAACGTCCGGTACGCCACTCTTTCCTTGACTTGACTGTCCAAGCATGCTGGGAGTTTTGCAACAGCTGGAGGCACCCTGTTTGGGAATCACTGGCGTAGAATATCCCTATGTCCACCGCTATGCAAATCCCTAATTCAGGCCTCAAATGCGCATGGCGCTCTCACTTTGGAGCCCTGTCGTATTTCAAAGCAACAGTTTAGGGCCACACATGGGGTATCACCGTACTGGGGAGAATTTGCCTAACAAATTTTGGGGGGCTTTTTCTCCTTTCACCCCTTATGAAAAGGTGAAGTTGGGGTCTACACCAGCATGTTAGTGTAAAAAAATAATTTTTTTACACTAACATGCTGGTGTTGCCCTATACTTTTCATTTTGACAAGAGGTAAAAGGGAAAAAAGCCCCCCAAAATTTGTAATGCATTTTCTCCCGACTACGGAGATACCCCATATGTGGGCGCAAAGTGCTCTGGGGGCGCACAACAAGGCCCAGAAGGGAGAGTGCACCATGTACATTTGAGGTGATTTGCACAGGGGTTGCTGATTGTTACAGCGGTTTTGACAAACGCAAAAAAAACAAAACCCCACATGTGACCCCATTTCGCAAACTACACCCCTCACGGAATGTAATGAGGGGTGCAGTGAGAATTTACACCTCACTGGTGTCTCACAGATCTTATGAATAGTGGGCTGTGCAAATTAAAAATTTTGTACAGCCCACTGTTCCAAAGATCTGACAGACACCAGTGGGGGGTAAATGCTCACTGTACCCCTTGTTATGTTCCTCAAGGGGTCTAGTTTCCAAAATGGTATGCTATGTGTATTTTTTTTGTTTTTTTTGCTGTCCTGGCACCATAGGGGCTTCCTAAATGCGACATGCCCCAGAGCAAAATTTGCTCCCAAAAAGCCAAATATGACTCCTTCTCTTCTGAGCATTGTAGTTTGCCCGTAGTACACTTCAGGTCAGCTTATGGGGTACCTTCATACTCAGAAGAGATGGGGTTACAATTTTTGGGGGGTATTTTCTGCTATTAACCTTTGCAAAAATTGGAAATTTGGGGGGAAACACACATTTTAGTGAAATTTTATTTTCATTTTTTTACATATGCAAAAGTCGTGAAACACCTATTGATTATTAAGGCTCACTTTATTCCTTGTTACATTCCTCAAGGGGTCTAGTTTCCAAAATGGTATGCCATGTGTTTTTTTTTTTTGCTGTTCTGGCACTATAGGGTCTTCCTAAATGCAACATGCCCCCCAAAAACCATTTCAGCAAAACGTGCTCTCCAAAATCCCCTCGTCGCTCCTTCGCTTCTGAGCCCTCTACTGCGCCCGCCGAATAACTTACATAGACATATGAGGTATGTGCTTACTTGAGAGAAATTGGACTACAAATATAAGTATACATTTTTTCCTTTTATCCCTTGTAAAAATTCAAAAATTGGATATACAAGAAAATGCGAGTGTAAAAAATGAAGATTGTGAATTTTCTCCTTCACTTTGCTGCTATTCCTGTGAAACACCTAAAGGGTTAAAACACTGACTAAATGTCATTTTGAATACTTTGGGGGTTGCAGTTTTTATAATGGGGTCATTTGTGGGGTATTTCTAAGATGAAGACCCTTCAAATCCACTTCAAACCTGAACTGGTCCCTGAAAAATTGTTTGGAAATTTTGTGAAAAATTGGAAAATTGCTGCTGATCTTTGAAGCCCTCTGGTGTCTTCCAATAGTAAAAACACATAAATTTTATGATGCAAACATAAAGTGGACATATTTTATATGTGAATAAAATTTTTTTTTGGGAATATCCATTTTCCTTACAAGCAGAGAGCTTCAAAGTTAGAAAAATGAAAAATTTTCAAATTTTTCATCAAATTTGGGGATTTTTCAGCAAGAAAGGATGCAAGTTACCGCAAAATGTTACCACTATGTTAAAGTAGAATATGTCACGAAAAAACATTATCGGAATCAGAATGATAACTAAAAGCATTCCAGAGTTATTAATGTTTAAAGTGACAGTGGTCAGATGTGCAAAAAATGGCCCGGTCCTAAGGTGTAAAATGGCTGGGTCCTTAAGGGTTAAAAATCGAATTCCTTCCAGTACTTATCAGCTGCTGTATGCTCCAAAGGAAGTTGTATTTCCTTCTGGAGTTCTTTTCAGTCTGACCACAGCACTCTCTGTTGACACCTCTGTCCATTTCAGAAACTGTTTAGAGCAGGAAAGGTTTGCCATAAGGATTTCCTTGTAATCTGGACAGTTCCTGACATGGACAGAGGTATCAGCATAGAGCACTGTGGTCAGTTTGAAAAGAACTCCAAAAAGAAATACAACTTCCTCTGTAGTATACAGCAGCTGATTAGTACTGGAAGGATTAAAATTTTTAAATAGAACTAATTTACAAATCTGTTTAATTTTTCCACTGTAATTTAATTTTTCCACTGTAGTATCCCTTTAAAGGGGTTTTCCAACTAGGCAAGTGAAAACATATATCTACCTTCCTGCACTTCCAGGATTGTGGCCAGCACTAGACATTGACACTCAGCAGGGTCTCACTTTAGCTGCTGGTTTTCTGTGCGGCAGTGTCTTGCAGTCGGAACCATGGAAGTGCGGTGCATATTAGAGCTAGGTTGATACCTTAATGCCATTGTTTAAAATGAGGTATTTAGCATTTTTTGGGCAAAGTAAGAAATAGGAGGATTTAATTATGATCTTGTACATATTATGCATAGTTTAAATAGAATGCCTGGTTAGTCTAGATAATGTTTGCAATATTTTTACTTTAATACATATTTTTACTTTATTTTATACATATTTTAAAAGACAACAAGGGATACACATTATTATTGGACTAAAATTTGTGAAATACAACCAAATTAAAATATACACTGGAAGTGAAAATAATTATTAATAAACTGTTATCTTAGACCTTAGATACACATATTTTATGTTTATATTTAAAGGATTAGAAAATATACAGATTAGTTTACTTACACATTGCCTTCAGGTTTTAGACTGCAGTTTGGTCATTACGGTTAGGGCTATATAAAAGCTGACACTTGATCATTTACATTTTTTATTTAATTGAGTTAAGATTATCTGGAAGCTAAAATTGAATCTATTCAGTCTTTTATTAGGTTTATGTAGACTAATTTGGTTATTTGAAAGCTAACTGCATAATTTTATTTTTTTACTCATTTTTTTTCCATTTATTAGCGATAACTAGAGATAAGCGAACTTTTCAAAAATTCGATTCGCCGAATTTTCCGATAAAGTTGGTTTCGATCCGAATTTTTTTGCGGCAAATCTATATTAAAAAAAGGCTATTTCTAGCCTACTTACTGCCTCTATAGGGGTATAGAACACTTTGCTGTGTTCTAAAATGCATATGGAGAGTGCTGGGTTAGTGAAATAATACTGCTATTCAGAATAACATGCAGATTACCAGCATCGTTTTTAGAATCACTGCCGCACAGCAGCACAATGACAGAGCCTGGTGGTGGCATCAGTGTCAGGAGACCATATAGTGACTGAATGACACAGCGTGGAGGTGTTGGCAGCATGAGGAGACCATATAGTGGCTGAATGGCACAGCGTGGAGGTGTTGGCAGCATGAGGACACCATATAGTGACTGAATGGCACAGTGTGGAAGTGTTGGCAGCATGAGGACACCATACAGTGGCTGAATGACACAGCTTGGATGAGGCTGAAGCATGAGGACACCATATAGTGGCTGAATGACACAGCGTGGAGGTGTTGGCAGCATGAGGACACCATATAGTGGCTAAATGACACAGCTTGGATGAGGCTGAAGCATGAGGACACAATCCCTAAGATTAAAAGATGAATTAAGAAATTTAAACGGAACATTTTGAATTGCGGGTGCTACCTATGAGAACATTTTAAATTCCCATACCCAGGCCCTACAGCGGCATCAGTAACCCATATATTGCCTGAATGACACAGCCTGGAGTTGGCTGATGCACGAGTACACACCAGGGCTTCACAACCCCCCCCCAAAAAAAACACAATTTTAGAAATTTTTGAAAAAGATTTTGGATAGCGGGTGCTACCTATGAGAAAATTTGAAATTACCAGACCCAGGCCCCACAGCGGCATCAGTAACCCATATATTGCCTGAATGACACAGCCTGGAGTTGGCTGATGCACAAGTACACACCAGGGCTTCAAAATCCCCCCCCAAAAAACACCACAATTTTAGAAATTTTTTAAAAAGATTTTGGATAGCGGGTGCTACCTATGAGAAAATTTGAAATTACCAGACCCAGGCCCCACAGCGGCATCAGTAACCCATATATTGCCTGAATGACACAGCCTGGAGTTGGCTGATGCACGAGTTCACACCAGAGCTTCACAATCCCCCCAAAAAACACCACAATTTTTAAAAAATTTTAAAAAGATTTTGGATAGCGCGTGCTATCCATGAGAAAATTTGAAATTACCAGACCCAGGCCCCACAGCGGCATCAGTAACCAATATATTGCCTGAATGACACAGCCTGGAGTTGGCTGATGCACGAGTTCACACCAGGGCTTCACAATCCCCCCCAAAAAACACCACAATTTTAGAAATTTTTGAAAAAGATTTTGGATAGCGGGTGCTACCCATGAGAAAATTTGAAATTCCCAGACCCAGGACCAGCAGCGCCATCATTTTTTGATTTGAAATTTAAAACAACCTTTGCATGTCCCAGACCCCAGCGTGTGGGTACGAAGGACCAAATCCAACAAGCCCCCACAGGGCTCATGTGGCCGTGAGATTTAGGCGCAACGTCTCCATTGCCCTGACCGGCCATTGTTTCTAAGACTTCTCGCAAAGGCAAACCATGTGAAGAACAGCGTGATACCACCGTGACCTGCACACATGGTATGCTGAAGGGCCACTGAGACTTGTCCGGGCAGTGGAGGCAGTGGAGGATGTGGCGGCGGAGTAGCACACTGTCGCAGGACCAACAGGCTGACAGAGTGTAGCAGGAAGCAGCATTGAGTAAACACCAGGGCTTCAGAATCCCAAAGAAAAAACAACCATTTGTAAAATAATTTTAAGAATATTTAGGACAGCGGGTGCTACCTATATATTGCCTGAATGACACAGCCTGGAGTTGGCTGATGCATGAGTACACACTAGGGCTTCACAATCCCTCCAAAAAAACACAACAATTGTAGAAATTGTAGAAGACTTTTGGATAGCGGGTGCTACCTTTGAGAAAATTTGAAATTCCCAGACCCAGGCCCAACAGCGCCATCAGTAAACCATATATTGCCTGAATGACACAGGCTGGAGTTGGCTGATGCATGAGTACGACCCAAAGCTTCACAATCCCTTATAAAAAAGACAAACATTTTTGACGAAAAATGTTAACGAAAATTTAGGACAGCGAGTGCTCACTATATATTACCAGAATGACGCAGCCTGGAGTTGACTGCAGCATGAGGAGACCATTGAGGTGTGTGATTTTTTAATTTGAAATTTAAATGAAAATTTGTGTCCCGGACCCCGCCGTGTGGGTACAAAGGACCTAATCTCACAAGCACCCACAGGGCTCATGTGGCCGTAAGATGTAGGCGCAACGTCTCCATAGCCCTGACCGGCAATTTTTGGTTTTTGTACCTTTGTTTAAGAACAAGCGCATATCCAAGAGTCCAGAAGACTCTATAATGCAGGACGGTGGACCACCAAAAGACATTCTTCTATAAAAGAATTTTTTTATGAACTAAAGAAGCAGAGTTCATCTCTCTGCGTATTTTTTGGGAAAATTTTAATTAAAAAATCACACGCAACAATCGTTCAATGGTTTAATGGTTATTATTGTGGAAAATTCAAGTTTATTACTGTGATAATTATCAGAAAATTTGAAAAAAAACACTACCCAGGAGTGTTTAATAACCCCATACATTGCACCATAAATGTTGAAATTAAAATTAAGCTTGTATGTATATGTATGTATTTCAAAAATCCTAAAATTAAAGGCCCAAGCCCAGAAGCATCATGAAGTCAAGTAGTTCCTGAAAGACACAGGATCAGTCTGGAGTAGGCATCAGCAGTACCCAAGAGGCTTTAATAACCCCTTACATTGCACGATCACTCGCGAGATCGAGCAATAACAGGTGTATTATGCCGTCAGATGTCTGGGGCTGCACTCACGCTACACTGAACGGACCAGCGTGTCTATCTTTCACCCTGTTCGCGATAGGGATCAGGGATTGCAATTATTTGCCAGGAAAGAAGAATCACAACTAAGCGCAGGTCATAAGCTCGGGTTCATTAAGTCCCTGCCCTTTGTACACACCGCATGTCTCTACTACTGATTGGATGGTTTAGTGAGGTCCTCGGATCGGCCCCGGTGGTGTAGGAGAAGGCCCTAGCAGAGCGCCGAGAATTTAAAGATCATTGTTGAAATTTGCATTAAGCATGTATTAGCTACTGCTTCCAAAAATTGAAGGCCCAAGGCCTGAGGCATCAGGGAGGCAAGTAGTTCCCGAAAGACACAGAATGAGTCAGGAGCAGTCATTCGCAGTACCCAAGAGGGTTTCAGAACCATCCCCTTACATTTAAAGATCAATGTTGAAATTTGCATTAAGCATGTATTTAGCTACTGCTAAACATCCAAAAATTGAAGTCTCAAGGCCTGAGGCATCAGGAAGGCAATTATTTCCTGAAAGACACAGAATGAGTCAGGAGCAGTACCCAATAGGGTTTCATAACCAACCCCTTACATTTAAAGATCAATGTTGAAATTTGCATTAAGCATGTATTTAGCTACTGCTAAACATCCAGAAATTGAAGGCCGAAGGCCTGAGGCATCAGGGAGGCAAGTAGTTCCCGAAAGACACAGAATGAGACAGGAACAGTCATTCGCAGTACCCAAGAGGGTTTCATAACCATCCCCTTACATTTAAAGATCAATGTTGAAATTTGCATTAAGCATGTATTTAGCTACTGCTAAACATCCAAAAATTGAAGGCCCAAGGCCTGAGGCATCAGGGAGGCAATTATTTCCTGATAGACACAGAATGAGTCAGGAACAGTCATTCGCAGTACCCAAGAGGGATTCATAACCAACTACTTACATTTAAAGATCAATGTTGAAATTTGCATTAAGCATGTATTTAGCTACTGCTAAACATCCAAAGATTGAAGGCCCAAGGCCTGAGGGCAGGGAGGCAAGTAGTTCCTGAAAGACACAGAATGAGTCAGGAGCAGGCATTCGCAGTACCCAAGAGGGTTTCATTACCCCTTACATTTAAAGATCAATGTAGACATTTGCATTAAGCATATATTTAGCTACTGCTAAACATCCAAAAATTAAAGGCCCCAGGCCAGAAGCATCAGTGAGGCAAGTAGTTCCTGAAAGACACAGGAGGAGCCAAGAGCAGGCAATCGCAGTACCAAAGAGGGTTTCATAACCCTAATTGATAACCCAAGAGGGTTTCATAACCAACCATAATTGGGAAATGTTGGTGTAGCAGCATGGCCAATCTACTCTGAGGCATCTGGCATTGGTGCTTGGAAATCCTGGCTGATTCATCCCTGATTCATCTTGACAAACGTCAGTCTCTCCATATTTTTAGTGGACAGACGAGTTCGCCTTGGGGTGACTATGGCCCCGGCCGCACTAAACACCCGCTCTGATGGCACACTACTGGCCGGGCAGGACAGCTTTTCCAGGGCAAACTCTGCTAGTTGTGGCCATAAATCAAGTTTGGCTGCCCAGAAGTCCAGCGGATCTTCAATGGTTGTTGTCAAGGTATGCCACCACCTGCTGGTTCAAGTCCTGCTCCATGTCTACCTGCTGCTGATGAGTTGCTTCACTATGCGGGTGAAGAAAGCTACTCATCAGCGACTGTAGACTCAGGCTGCTGCTGATTGAGCTGGTACTGCTCCTGTCACCCCTCCCTCCCCAGCAGCCATGGCAGTGGAAGGTGAGCGCAGAGGGCCCCCCGAGTCAGACCTGCGAGTGGATGGACCATGTGGCCGATAGGCATCAGCCAACTGACTACGTAGAATCTCTCTGTAGTAGGTCAGTTTGTCCTCCATCTCAGTGGGTGTAAAAAGGCCCCCATTTTGGGACGGTAGCGAGGGTCTAATAAGGTGGAGATCCAGAAGTCATCCCTCTGACGAATTTTGACAATTCAGGGGTCACTACGCAAGCAACTGAGCATGCATCGTGCCATTTGCGCGAGTGACTACCTGCCTCCATCTCCACTGTATACTGCCATGGTGTGTCTGGGTCCTCTGTCTCAACTTCCTCATAACCCTCCAGCTCCTCTGGCTGCTCCTGCTCCTCCTCTCCTGTCCGATGACTAGAAACATCGGCCATCTCATCCAACCTAAACTGTGTTCCGTTCTGCCCCTCATCATCCTCCTCCTCCAGTTCAGCCCTCACAGGGCTCATGTAGCCTTGAGATGTAGGCGCAACGTCTCCATTGCTGTGACCAGCCATGGTTTCAATCATTTGTTGTAGGAAATGTAGGAGTAGAATTATGTCGTTTATGGCGTAATCCAGGCCACTCACAAATAATGTAGCTTCCTCAAAGGGCCTCAGCAAACGACAGGTGTCACGTATGAGCTGCCACTGGTTCACATTGAAGTTACACAGGGGAGTACTCCTATCTGCTTAGATCATCAAGAAATCGGTGATGGCTTTTCTTTGTTTGTATAGTCCAACATATGGAGGGTGGAATTCCAACGTGTGGCAACGTCACAAATAAGACTATGTTGTGGGATACGGTTCTGACGCTGCAGCTCAAGGAAGGTGTGCTCGGCGGTGTACGAGTGGCTGAAGTGCATGCACAGTTTCCTTGCCATTTTCAGGATGTTTTGCAAATGGGCTAAAGACTTGAGGAAGTGCTTGACAACCAGATTCAACACGTGTGCCATGCAGGGTGCATGTTTCACACTTCCTTGTCGCTGCGCGGACACGATGCTCTTCCCGTTGTCGGTCACCTTGGTTCCCATTTCCAGATTTCGTGGAGTAAGCCATACTTGGATTTCTTTACGAATGAGCTTTAGCAGTTCCTCCCCTGTGTGACTCCATTCGTCAAGGCACACCATGTGAAGAACAGCTTGACACCGCCGTGCCCTACACACATGGTACGATGAAGGGTCACCGAGATTCGGACCTGCAGTGGAGGCCAAGGACACGGTGGAGGATGAGGAGGCGGCGTTGCATACTGTAACAGGACCAACTGCCCGGAAGCTAGATCGTGGAGGAGGAAGCGGTGTGACCTGTCCAAGTTGCTGTTGTGGCTGTGCAGGAACCACATTTACCCAGTGGGCCGTAAAAGACAAGTATTGTCCCTGCCCGTAGTTACAGCTCCACACGTCGGCGCTGCCGTGCACTTTTGAACACACCGACAGACTCAATGACTGGCCCACCTTCTCTTGTACAAACTTATGCAGGGCTGGTACTGCCTTCTTCGCAAAGAAATGACGGCTTGGGACACTCCACCTCGGCTCGACACAAGCCATCAATTCTCTGAAAGGAGCAGAGTCCATCATTTGAAAAGGGAGGGACTGCAACACCAGCAACTTGGACAGGAGCACATTCAACTTCTGCGCCGTTGGATGAGTGGGTGCATACTGTTGTCTCTTGCACATGGCTTCGCCGATGGATTGTTGGCGGAATGGCTGACTAAAAGCGGGAGAAGCAGGAGCGACAGAAGGAGGGTTTGACACACAGCTCCCTTCGGCTGAGGTGGTGGAGCCTTGGCTGGATGAAGGAGGGAGCGGATGGCCACTGGGTGATGCAGCAGACTGGACCACTAGATCGGAGCCACGGTTCTCCCAGGCCATGTTGACGCAGGGCCGTGGTGCCGACATTGGGACCCTGGCCACGCGTCACCTTCTGCCGACAGATCTTGCATGTGGCTACGTGAACCTCCTCCGGATGCCTTTTGAAAAACTTCCACACCGCCGAGTAGCTGATTTTCCCACCCGCAGTCCGCACTAATTGACTGCTACTGGCGCCGTCTCCCGGAACCCCTGTTCCACTACCTCCTGGAAAGGTAGCCTGCCGCGAAGCAGGTGGTCTCCCCCGGGCACGTTTGGCTCCTGAATTTCCACTACTGCCACCACACTGACTGCCAACCGTCCTACCACCTTGCTGCCTCAAGGGCAACCTGCAACTCTCTTCTCCTGATGATGATGAAGCCCCTTCTGCACCCGGCTCCCAATTGCGATCGGCTTCATCATCATCCACAGGTGTGTGCACGTCATTGATGTCCTCCTCAGGTTCCCCAACAGTGTCTGTTTCAGGACCTTGAACCCTTGCAACACCGCCACCCACGTCACTCTCCGCATCACTACTTGGCCGCCTAGCAGAGCAAGCAGCGTATGTCTCCTCCCCTTCTTGGCTGTTCAGTAGCTGCTGACTGTCCTCTATTAGATCGTCCTCAGTAAATAGTGGAGCTGAACCCACAGCATAAGATACTTCTTTAGGCGAGGGAACAGCATAGGACAAAGGCAATGGGAGGACAGGGACTGCTCCCCGGCCATGCCAACTGAGGGTTGTGTCTATGGAACCCACCGACTGTTGACTGTCACTTGTGATGTCACTTGTGATGATGTGGATGAGCGTGTTAACCACTCGACGACGGCAGATGGGTTGCTGGTGGAGACACGACCGCTGGCTGATTACGGGAGCTCAGGCCTTTCGCTGCGACTCCTGCTGCCACTCGCCCCAAGTCTGCTGCCAACTCTGCCTGAAGTATTTAGGCCTCTGCCACTCCTCTGTGCATGTCCTGGCACTTCTTTGCCTGACATACTTAGTGTGTTTATGAGGGTATTACAATACGCTACACTACTCTTTAAACAGTATTTGTCTAGAACAGCAGCCGGTGATTACTTACGGCTGTCCTTTCACAGTATGTAGGCCCTTGACAGATTAACAGGTACTAGATGGTACAATACTTGGATGTACCGATGCATTATGCACTGATGAGGGCAGTAATATGCGTAACTATAAGCAGAAAAAACTCAGTATTTTTGTAAAACACCAGCCGGTGAATACTATTGTTTGGACTTTGATGGTTTGGAGCACCTTGACAGCTTAACAGGTACTAAATGGTACAATACTTTGATGTACGTATGCGGTATGCACTGATGAGGGCAGTAATTGTTACGCCGAGTGCTCCGGGTTCCTGCTCCTCCCCGGAGCTCTCGCAGCGTTTACCTGCTCGCAGCGTCCTGGTCAGACCCGCTGACCGGGAGCGCTGCGCTAGTGTCTCTGGCGGGGATGCGACCCGCGATGCGGGACATGCCCGCTCGCGGTTCGCATCCCAGCCTGCTTACCTGACCTGTTCCCCGTTTCTCCAGTCCCAATGCGCGCGGGCCCGCTCCCTAGGGCGTGCATGCGCCGGCTCTCTGCGATTTAAAGGGCCAGTGAGCCGCTGATTGGCGCCTGGCCCAATTAGTAACTTCACTTGTGCTTTAGCCTATATTACCTCACTTCCCCTTACCAGTATTGCCAGATCTTGTTGCCATTGTGCCAGTGAAAGCGTTCCTTGTATGTCCCAAGCCAGTGTTCCAGACCTTCTGCCGTTGCCCCTGACTACGATCCTTGCTGCCTGCCCTGACCTTCTGATTCGTCCGACCTTGCTCTTGCCTAATCCCTTGTACCGCGCCTATCTCAGCCGTCAGTCGGGGTTGAGTCGCTATCAGGTGGAACGACTGGGGGGTTACCTTCCGCAGCAAGTCCATCCCGCTTTGCAGCGGGCTCTGGTGAATACCAGTAACCCCTTAGACTCCGTTCCCCTGGTACTGCCCACGTCATCACCCCACTGACACAGAGGATCCACCACCAGTATCCTCACAGTACCCGGATCCTGACAGTAGATCTGGCCATGGGTTCCGCGGAGGTCCCGCTGCCAGTTGTCGCTGACCTTACCACGGTGGTCGCCCAGCAGTCTCAACAGATAGCGCAACAAGGACATCAGCTGTCTCAACTGACTGTTATGCTGCAACAACTTTTACCACAGCTTCAGCAACCATCTCCTCCGCCAGCTCCTGCACCTCCTCCGCAGTGAGTGGCTGCTTCCAGCCTCCGCTTGTCCCTGCTGGACAAATTTGATAGGGACTCTAAACAATGCCGTGGTTTTCTCTCGCAATGTTCCCTGCATTTGGAGATGATGTCGGACCAATTTCCCACAGAACGGTCAAAGGTGGCTTTCGTGGTTAGTCTCCTATCTGGGAAGGCCTTGTCATGGGCCACACCGCTCTGGGACCGCAATGATCCTGTCACTGCCACTGTTCAGTCCTTCTTCACTGATGTTCATAATGTCTTCGAGTAACCAGCCCGAGCCTCTTCTGCCGAAACTGCCTTGTTGAACCTTGTCCAAGGAAATTCTTCTGTGGGCAAATACGCCATCCAATTTCGTACCCTCGCCTCTGAATTATCTTGGAACAATGAGGCCCTCTGCGCGACCTTCAAAAAAGGCCTATCCAGTAATATCAAGGATGTGCTGGCCGCACGAGAAATTCCTGCTAACCCAACCGGCATGAACTTATCCATTTGGCCACCCGCATTGACATGCGTTTTTCCGAAAGACGCCAGGAGCTCCGTCAGGATATGGACTTTGTTCGCACCAGGCGATTTCTCTCCCCGGCTCCTCTCTTCTCAAGTCCACTGCAATATGTTCCTCTGCCTTCTGCCGTGGAGGCTATGCAAGTAGACCGGTCTCGCCTGACCCTACAAGAAAGGACACGCCGCCGCAATGATAATCTATGCCTGCACTGTGCCAGTACCGAACACTTCCTGAAGGATTGTCCTATCCGTCCTCCGCGTCAGGAAAGACGTACTGCGATTCCGCACGAAGGTGAGACAGCTCTAGGTGTGAACTCTGCTTCTACACGTCTTACTGTGCCTGTGCGGATTTCTTCTTCTGCTAACTCCTCCTTCTTGGATTCAGGCTCTGCAGGAAATTTTATTTTGGCCTCTTTCGTTAACAGGTTCAACATCCCAGTGACCAGTCTCGTCAGACCACTCTACATCGCTTCAGTTAATGGAGAAAAATTGGACTGTACTGTGCGTTACCGCACAGAACCCCAGTTAATGTGCATTGGACTACATCACGAAAAAATTTAATTTCTGGTCCTCCCTAACTGCACTTCTGAAATTCTCCTCGGCTTGCCTTGGCTCCAACGCCATTCTCCCACCCTTGACTGGACCACCGGCGAGATCAAGAGCTGGGGTTCTTCTTGCCACAAAAAATGCCTCTCGTCTGCTCCCAGCTCCGTCAGTCAAACCCCTGTGGCTCCTCCTATACCAGGTCTTCCCAAGGCCTATCAGGACTATGCCGATGTTTTTTGAAAAAAACAAGCAGAGACTTTGCCTCCTCACAGGCCTTATGACTGCCCTATTGATCTCCTTCCTGGTACTACTCCACACCGGGGCAGGATATATCCTCTGTCTGCTCCTGAGACTCAAGCCATGTCGGACTACATCCAAGAAAATTTAAAGAGGGGATTCATCCGCAAGTCTTCATCCCCTGCCGGAGCGGGGTTCTTCTTTGTCTCAAAAAAAGACGGTTCCTTACGGCCGTGCATTGATTACCGCGGTTTAAATAAAATCACTATCAAAAACCGCTATCCCCTGCCTCTTATCTCGGAACTCTTTGACCGCCTTCGTGGCTCTAACATCTTCACCAAATTGGACTTAAGAGGTGCATATAATCTCATCCGCATCAGGAAAGGGGATGAGTGGAAAACCGCATTTAATACCAGAGATGGACATTTTGAATATCTGGTTATGCCCTTTGGGCTCTGCAACGCCCCCGCTGTCTTCCAGGACTTCGTGAATGAAATATTTCGGGATTTTTTATATACCTGTGTTGTGGTTTACCTGGACGACATTTAGATTTTTTGTTCTAGCCTCGAAGAACACCGCCGCCATGTCCGCCTAGTGCTCCAGAGACTCCGTGAAAATCAATTATATGCCAAGATGGAGAAATGTCTCTTTGAATGCCAATCTTTTCCCTTTCTAGGTTATCTAGTCTCTGGCCAGGGACTTCAAATGGACCCAGACAAACTGTCAGCCGTTTTAGATTGGCCACGTCCCTCTGGACTCCGAGCTATCCAACACTTCTTGGGGTTTGCCAATTACTACCGACAGTTTATTCCGCATTTTTCCACCATTGTGGCTCCGATTGTGGCCCTAACCAAGAAGAATGCCAACCCTAAGTCCTGGCCTCCCCAAGCGGATGTGGCATTCAATCGCGTCAAAACTGCCTTTGCTTCTACTCCTATACTCTCCAGACCTGATCCATCAAAACCCTTCTTGCTGGAGGTGGACGCCTCCTCGGTTGGAGCCGGAGCTGTACTCCTACAAAAAAAACTCTACCGGACATAACATTACTTGTGGTTTCTTTTCTAAGACCTTCTCTCCGGCGGAGAAAAATTACTCCATTGGTGATCGTGAACTTCTGGCCATTAAACTAGCCCTCGAAGAATGGAGGCACCTGCTGGAGGGTTCCAAATACCCGATTGTCATCTACACGGATCACAAGAATCTCTCGTATCTCCAGTCTGCCCAACGTCTGAACCCACGCCAGGCTAGGTGGTCGTTGTTTTTTGCCCGTTTTAACTTCGAGATTCATTTTCGCCCTGCTGACGAAAACATCAGGGCTGACGCCCTTTCTCGTTCTTCTGATGCTTCCGAAGCGGAAGCCCCTCTGCAACACATTGTACCTCCTGAGTGCCTGATCTCCTCTGCTCCAGCTTCTATCAGACAAACACCTCCTGGAAAGACTTTCGTCCCTCCACGCCGGCACCTCAAGATCCTCAGGTGGGGACACTCCTCGCACCTCGCCGGCAATGCTGGCGTCAAGAAGTCCATCCAACTCATCTCTCGTTTATATTGGTGGCCTACCCTGGAGGCAGATGTCGCTAATTTCGTTCGGGCCTGTACAGTTTGTGCCCGGGACAAGTCTCCTCGCCAGAAGCCTGCCAGTCTCCTTCTTCCTTTGCCTGTTCCTGAGCTACCATGGTCTCAAATTGCCATGGATTTTATTACGGACCTGCCTTTATCCTATGGCAACACAGTCATCTGGGTGGTCGTTGATCGTTTCTCCAAGATGGCACATTTTATTCCACTTCCAGGCCTTCCTTCAGCGCCACAGTTGGCGAAGCAATTTTTTGTGCACATTTTTCGCCTTCACGGGCTTCCCACGCATATCGTCTCGGATAGAGGCGTTCAATTTGTATCAAAATTTTGGAGAGCTCTCTGTAATCAATTAAATATCAAATTAAATTTCTCTTCCTCCTATCATCCCCAAAACAATGGGCAAGTAGAGAGAGTTAATCAGATCCTTGGTGACTATTTGCAACATTTTGTTTCCTCCCGCCAGGACGATTGGGCCGATCTTCTACCCTGGGCTGAATTCTCATACAATTTCAAGGACTCTGAATCCTCCGCCAAATCCCCGTTCTTTGTGGTGTACGGCCGTCACCCTCTGCCCCCCCTCCCAACTCCCACTTTTGACCCAGGTTTGCCTGCTGTTGATGAAGTTACCCGGGACTTCTCCACCATCTGGAAGGAAACTCAAAAATCCCTCCTACTGGCCTCATCCCGGATGAAGAAGCATGCCGACAAAAAGAGAAGAACTCCTCCTGTCTTTGCTCCTGGAGACAAAGTGTGGCTCTCCGCCAAGTATATCCGCTTCCGTGTCCCCAGTTATAAACTGGGACCATGTTATCTTGGACCCTTTAAAATCAAGAGCCAAATCAATCCTGTCTCCTACAAACTCCTTCTTCCCCCTTCTCTCCGTATTCCTAACGCTTTTCATGTTTCTCTCCTTAAACCGCTTGTCCTTAACCGCTTCTCTCCCAAGGTTGTCGCTCCAGCTCCTGTCTATGGCTCCTCCGATGTCTTCACTGTTAAAGAAATTCTTGCTTCTAAGCCGGCCAGAGGTAAAAAAAAATTCTCGTAGATTGGGAGAATTGTGACCCTGAGGAGAGGTCTTGGGAACCCGAGGATAACATCCTCGACAAAGACCTCATTCACAAGTTCTCGGGTTCCAAAAAGAGGGGGAGACCCTAGGGGGGGGTACTGTTACGCCGAGCGCTCCGGGTCCCCGCTCCTCCCCAGAGCGCTCGCAGCGTCCTGGTCAGACCCGCTGACCGGGAGCGCTGAGCTAGTGTCTCTGGCGGGGATGCGACCCGCGATGCGGGACGCGCCCGCTCGCGGTTCGCATCCCAGCCTGCTTACCCGACCTGTTCCCCGTTTGTCCAGTCCCGGCGTGCGCGGCCCCGCTCCCTAGGGCGTGCGCGCGCCGGCTCTCTGCGATTTAAAGGGCCAGTGCGCCGCTGATTGGCGCCTGGCCCAATTAGTAACTTCACCTGTGCCTTAGCCTAAATTACCTCACTTCCCCTTCCCAGTATTGCCGGATCTTTTTGCCATTGTGCCAGTGAAAGCGTTCCTTGTATGTCCCAAGCCAGTGTTCCAGACCTTCTGCCGTTGCCCCTGACTACGATCCTTGCTGCCTGCCCTGACCTTCTGCTACGTCCGACCTTGCTCTTGCCTAATCCATTGTACCGCGCCTATCTCAGCCGTCAGTTGGGGTTGAGTCGCTATCAGGTGGAACGACCTGGGGGTTACCTTCCGCAGCAAGTCCATCCCACTTTGCGGCGGGCTCTGGTGAATACCAGTAACCCCTTAGACTCCGTTCCCCTGGTACGGCCCACGTCATCACCCCACTGACACAGAGGATCCACCACCAGTATCCTCACAGTACCCGAATCCTGACAGTAATATGCCTAACTATACGCAGAAAAAACTCTGTATTTTTGTAAAACACCAGCCGGTGAATACTATTGTTTGGACTTTGACGGTATGAAGCATCTTGACAGCTTAACAGGTACTAAATTGTACAATACTTGGATGTACCTATGTGGTATGCACTGATGAGGGCTGTAAAATGCCTAACTATTAGCAGAAAAAAATCTGTATTTTTGTAAAACACCAGCCGGTGGATACTATTGTTTGGACTTTGATGGTATGGAGCACCTTGACAGCTTAACAGGTACTAAATGGTACAATACTTGGATGTACCTATGCGGTATGCACCGATGAGGGCAGTAATATGCCTAACTATACACAGAAAAAAATCAGTATTTTTGTAAAACACCAGCCGGTGGATACTATTGTTTGGACTTTGACGGTATGGAGCACCTTGACAGCTTAACAGGTACAAAATGGTACAATACTTGGATGTACCTATGCGGTATGCACTGATGAGGGCAGTAATATGCATAACTATATGCAGAAAAAACTCTGTATTTTTGTAAAACACCAGCCGGTTGTTACGCCGAGCGCTCCGGGTCCCTGCTCCTCCCCGGAGCGCTCGCGGCGTTCTCCTCTCTGCAGCGCCCCGGTCAGACCCGCTGACCGGGAGCGCTGCACTGACATTCACGATGGGGATGCGATTCGCATAGCGGGACGCACCCGCTCGCGAATCGCATCCCAAGCCACTTACCTGTCCCGGTCCCTGGCTGTCACGTTCTGGCGCACGCCTCCACTCTCTAGGGCGCGTGCGCGCCAACTCTCTAAGATTTAAAGGGCCAGTGCACCAGTGATTGGTGCCTAGCCCAATCAGTCTAATTAGCCTCAACCTGCTCCCTGTCTATTTTACCTCACTTCCCCTGCACTTCCTTGCCGGATCTTGTTGCCTTGTGCCACAGAAAGCGTTTAGTGTTGTCCAAAGCCTGTGTTTCCAGACCTTCTGCTATTGCTATTGACTATGAACCTTGCCGCCTGCCCCGACCTTCTGCTACGTCTGACCTTGCCTCTGCCTGGTCCTTCTGTCCCAAGCCTTCTCAGCAGTCAGCGAGGTTGAGCCGTTGCCGGTGGATACGACCTGGTTGCTACCGCCGCAGCAAGACCATCCCGCTTTGCGGCGGGCTCTGGTGAAAACAAGTAGCAACCTAGAACCAGTCCACCGACACGGTCCACGCCAATCCCTCGGTGACACAGAGAATCCACATCCAGCTAGCCGAATCCTAACAGTAGATCCGGCCATGGATCCCGCTGAGGTGCCGCTGCCAAGTCTCGCTGACCTACCCACGGTGGTCGCCCAGTTATCGCAGCAAATTGCTCAACAAGGACAGCAGCTGTCGCAGTTGACCGCCATGTTACAGCAACTTCTGCCACTGCTACAGCAGCAACCATCTCCTCCGCAGCGAGTAGCCGATCCTAGCCTCCGCTTGTCCCTGCCGGACAAATTTGATGGGGACTCTAGACTCTGCCGTGGCTTCCTGTCTCAATGTTCCCTACATATGGAGATGTTGTCGGACCAATTTCCTACAGAACGGTCTAAGGTGGCGTTCGGACTTAGTCTTCTGTCTGGAAAGGCCTTGTCTTGGGCCACACCGCTCTGGGACCGCAATGATCCTGCCACAGCCACAGTCCAGTCCTTCTTCGCTGAAGTCTGTCTTCGAGGAACCAGCCCGAGCTTCTTCTGCCGAGACTGCCCTGCTGAACCTGGTCCAGGGTAATTCTTCAGTAGGCGAGTACGCCATCCAATTTCGTACTTTCACCTCCGAATTATCTTGGAATAACGAGGCCCTCTGCGCGACCTTTAAAAAAGGCCTATCCAGTAACATCAAGGATGTGCTGGCCGCACGAGAGATTCCTGCCAACCTGCATGAACTTATCCATTTGGCCACCCGCATTGACATGCGTTTTTCTGAAAGACACCAGGAGCTCTGCCAGGAAAAATACCTTGATCTCTGGGCACCTCTCTCATAGTATCCTTTGCAATCTACCCCTGTGCCTCCCGCCGAGGAGGCTATGCAAGTGGATCGGTCTCGCCTGACCCATGAAGAGAGGACTCGCCGTAGGGATAAAAATTTATGTCTATACTGCGCTAGTACTGAACATTTCTTGGTGGATTGCCCTATTCGTCCTCCACATCTGGGAAACGCACGCACGCACCCAGCTCACGTGGGTGTGGCGCCTCTTGGTACGAAGTCTGCTTCTCCACCGTCTCACTGTGCCCGTGAGGATTTCTCCTTCTGCCAACTCCTCCTTCTCAGCCGTGGCCTTCTTGGACTCTGGTTCTTCTGGAAATTTTTTTCTGGCCTCTTTGGTTAATAGGTTCTGCATCCCGGTGACCCGTCTCGTCAAGCCGCTCTACATTTCTTCGGTCAACGGAGTGAAGTTGAACTGCACTGTGCGTTACTGCACAGAGCCCTTGCTTATGAGCATTGGACTGCATCACGAGAAAATTGAATTTTTTGTCCTGCCCAACTGCACCTCTGAAGTCCTCCTTGGTCTGCCATGGCTCCAGCATCATTCTCCCACCCTTGACTGGACCACCGGGGAGATCAAGAATTGGGGTCCTGCTTGCCGCAAGAAATGCCTCACGTCTGCTCCCAGTCCCGTCTGTCGGGCCTCAGTGTCTCCTCCTGTGCCTGGTCTCCCCAAGGCCTATCAGGACTGTGCGTGCCTCCTCATAGCCCCCGTCCTGGTGACACTCTGCCCCGTGACATGCTTCACCCTCTGCACCCCCTCCCCATTCCCATTCCTTCTGAACTACCTGCCGCTGGTGTAGCTACCCAGGACTTCTTTTTGTTCCAGAAGGAAACTCAAGAGGCGTCCCCTATGTTCTTGTCTCATTTGAAGGGACAAGGAGACAAAAAGAGGGGGAGACCTAAGGGGGGGGGGGGGGGTACTGTTACGCCGAGCGCTCCGGGTCCCTGCTCCTCCCCGGAGCGCTCGCGGCGTTCTCCTCTCTGCAGCGCCCCGGTCAGACCCGCTGACCGGGAGCGCTGCACTGACATTCACGATGGGGATGCGATTCGCATAGCGGGACGCGCCCGCTCGCGAATCGCATCCCAAGCCACTTACCCGTCCCGGTCCCCGGCTGTCACGTTCTGGCGCGCGCGGCTCCTCTCTCTAGGGCGTGCGCGCGCCAGCTCTCTAAGATTTAAAGGGCCAGTGCACCAGTGATTGGTGCCTGGCCCAATCAGTCTAATTAGCCTCCACCTGCTCCCTGTCTATTTTACCTCACTTCCCCTGCACTTCCTTGCCGGATCTTGTTGCCTTGTGCCAGAGAAAGCGTTTAGTGTTGTCCAAAGCCTGTGTTTCCAGACCTTCTGCTATTGCTATTGACTACGAACCTTGCCGCCTGCCCCGACCTTCTGCTACGTCTGACCTTGCCTCTGCCTAGTCCTTCTGTCCCACGCCTTCTCAGCAGTCAGCGAGGTTGAGCCATTGCCGGTGGATACGACCTGGTTGCTACCGCCGCAGCAAGACCTTCCCGCTTTGCGGCGGGCTCTGGTGAAAACCAGTAGCAACCTAGAACCGGTCCACCGACACGGTCCACGTCAATCCCTCGCTGACACAGAGGATCCACATCCAGCTAGCCGAATCCTAACACCGGTGAATACTATTGTTTGGACTTTGACGGTTTGGAGCACCTTGACAGATTAACAGATTATTGTTTGGACTTTGACGGTATGGAGCACCTTGACAGCTTAACAGGTACTAAATGGTACAATACTTAGATGTACCTATGCGGCATGCACTGTTGAGGGCAGTAATATGCGTAACTATACGCAGAATTTTTTTTTTAAACAGCCGATGAATACTATTGTTTGGACTTGCACAGTATGTAGCCCCTTGACAGATTAACAGGTACAAAATGGTACAAATGCACTACAGTCCACTGAACAATCACGTATTTCTGAACATCAAAAGGACCCAACAGTGCAGCACCACAAAAAAAAAAATAATAATTCCAGGGATTAAACCCTAAATTGCACTCTGTTACACAATTCTGAGCAGCAGAAGATTTGTGGAGCCAAAAAAATAAACTCAATTGGGCTGAGAAATTAGGAGATAAGATGCTTCAGAAAGTTCAGGCAGCTTGGAGATCTGTATGAGGCAGCTGACAGCTATCTGCCCCTCTCTGCTGCAATGCTCAATAACGTGAATAGGAGGTTTAGCAATCAATGATCCTTCTCAGTGTAACAGCAAAGCACTCTGCACTCCTGTCTTTCCCTAATGCTGATGTGACTAGCAGTTGCAGTGTAACGCTGTGGTATGAGCTATTCACACACACGCAGTCCCGTCCTCTCTATCTGAGTGCATAGATGAAATGAAGAGAGGCAAGATGGCCGCCGATTATATAGGGGCTTTGACATCACAGGGGTCAGTGAACACTGATAGGCTGCATCTCACATGTGATTCAGGGTCAGCCCGCCTACCTTCATTCCCGCCGCTGTTTCCCACCCTCCCATAATCCCCTGCCCCATGTACTCACATGTGGATTCGCCATCTTAGGTCACCAATAGCCTGGAACGCTGTAAAATGGAGTTTAATGAAGCGATTTTCCGTGATCGAATCGCGGCGATATTCGCATTCGTTGCAAATCAAATTTTTCTTTAAATTTGTAACGAATTCGGGTTCGTCAACTTCGATTTGGTCATCTTTAGCGATAACGTTAGGAAGTGTGCACAGATAGCTTCATTTTATGTGTAACCCCCATGGGATTATTGTTGTATTATCCGGCATTACTTCAAGTGTCCAGCAGATGGTGGACTGCACCAGCAAACGAACTGAGCAGTGACTAGCTGGGGGTGGAGTTTTGTGAATATGTGCTTGCAGCCATTTTGATTATTCAGTTACAGAAGAAAAAAGGCTGTTACCAGGATCTGCCCCAAGAGTGCTGCAGTGCTGAATCTGCTGGTGAGTCGGACAGATACATAATTAGTTACACTACAGCCGCTGTGAGCCGTAAGAGACACTACAAGGGTGTGCTTGTGGGTGGGTAAAATAAACCCATATGCACATTGCCTTGTCTGACTTTGTGTTTTACAATACTATTTTGTGTTATATTATGGTTGTTTCTTTTCTTCATGCAATACAAAGTTAGTTTCAGTTAGTTTGTGTCAGTTCCCAGCAGGACTCCACATCAATACCTTGGATGCCCCATTGGGTAAAGATTCTGACACAGACATGTACCCCAGCTCCCAGAAAGCGGAGGGCCTACCGAGGTCAGGTAACAAGAATAAGGGACCCCAGGAATACAGGTGGAGTCCCCAAAAACCCTGTAAGGCCCCTTTCACACTACCGTTATCCTCCGGTAAAAACCTCCCGTCAGAAAGTTCATAAAACGGACATAAAAAAATCCCATTTATGTCAATGGGATTTTTTGACTATACTTTAGCATCAGTTATGTCCCGTTGTGACTAACGTCCATTATTTTTGAGGGTCAAATAACGGTGCATGCACTAATTTTTGTCCCGTCCAAAATAATGGTGGAATTACAGACATTAAAATTTTAACATTGAAGTCTATGGGTGACAGATGTTCACAAATGACATGCGTTATTGTCTGCTATTTTTATGTTCCATTATGATCAGTTATTGCTACTAAGCATGCTCAGTGTAGCATTACAACCAGGAAGTCACATGGAAATAAAATAACGGACATAAAATAACAGACTATAATGGGTGATAACGGATGGCACATGTCAGTTATTTTGACAAAAAGTCCGTCAAAATTTGTCATCAGTTATCTTCCCTTGTATTCAGTTGTTTTTCATGACCAGTTATTGCTAAATAACGGGTGTCCGAATGCAGGAACATACCGGTAGTGTGAAAGGGGCCTTACTCATACATTACCTTCAAATTTTAGGCTTCAATTTGGTGACATCACATGTTGCCTAAAACAAATTTGACAATTAATAGCATGCCTTGGAAATGTGTATGGATTAATTTGGATTGGTAGCAGAGTTAGGAATATTCATACATTAACCATACCTTAGTTATCTTATGATCATGGCACTGGTCGGGTGTAGGATTTATTAGACTACAAGTTTAAAGTCTTTTCTTGAAGTTTATGTGTTGGAAACAGAGACAATGGGCAAGCGTACCTATTTGAACATCTCTGTATTGGCAGGTGTTGTGTTCCTGGTATACAGTCAGTAGTATGTGGGGGCAGCCAGGTATTTGGCGGCAGCTAAGTATGTGGGGGCCCTCCTCCCTCTGTCCCATTCACATTCCTCCCCTTCCCTTGTGCCAGGTTAAAATAAAAAACATATTTTTTTCATTTTTTTTAAATCTTTAATAACTGAGCCATCCAATTAGGTAATTTGATAACTTTTGCCAATTAGGTAGCTATTCCCAGTAGGTAAGTAAGGAATCCCCCATTAGGTAGGCAGATAACCTCTACCCCAGTAGGTAGGTAGATAGGTATTCCCCCTCCCCATAAGTAGATGCCACCAATAGATAGATAGGGAATCCTAATGGTAGATATTAGGTAGATAGATAGGTACTGGCCTCCAGTAGGTAGATAGATAGTGCCCCCTGGTAGGTAAAGTGTGCCAGTAGGTAGATAGTGCCAATAGTTAGGCAATTAGGTGGCCGGTAGGTAGGTAGGTGTGCAGGCAGGTAGGTTTGCATGCAGGTAGGTAGATGTGCAAGCATGAAGGTAGGTGTGTAGGCAGACAGGTAGGTAGATAGTGCAAGTAGGAAGGTGTGTAGGCAAGTAGAAAGGTGTGCAGTTTGGTAGGTAGGTAGATAGTGTAGAAAGTTAGGTGTGCAGGCAGGTAGGTAGATAGTGCAGGTGGTTGTGCAGGAAGGCAGATAGGTGTACAGGCAGTTAGGCAATCCTCCCTCCCCCTCTTTACATAAAAATCCTACTCATCTTCCCTTTGCTCTACCACTGACACCAAGGCTTCCTCTTCCTCCTGGAGCTGTGTAGGACTCTTCAGCAGCCCTATGCTTACCCTTCACACCTTAACCCCTTAAGGACCAAGCTCGTATGAGTACGTCCCTGCACCCTGGGTCTTAAGGACCAGGCACGTACTCATACCTCCGTGGGAATTTCGTTCCCCCGCCGCGGGCCGGGCGGGAACCGGACCGGGGTGACTGCTGATATCGATCAGCAGTCACCCCGCGCAAATGCCCAGGGGGGTCATCAGACCCCCCCTCCATGTCGGCGATCGGCGAAAAACGCAATTGGGAATCCCACTTGCAATTTTCGCGATTCCGGGTGATTATGGTTCTATGGTGACCCGGTGACCCGGAATATAAGGGGGATTGCGGGTTTCTAAGACACCCACAATCCCCTTGAAGAGATAGGAGTGAGGTGGCCGGGGTGCCACCCCTCCTATCCCTGCTATTGGTGGTCTAGACGCGACCACCAATAGCAGATCGGGGGCGGGGGGGGGGTTAACTTTCGTTTTCCCCGTTCTGCTCACCCACAATAGGCGGGGCAGAACGGGGAAACGACAGAGGACCGGCGCCAGAGTCCACTTACCGATCTGGGGAGGCTGCGGGCGACGATCGGCGTCAGAGATCGGCGGGCGGCGATGTCGTGCAGCAGGCTCCCTGGATCCGACGGAAGGCGGTAAGTTGCCTAGCAACATCTGGAGGGCTGCAGTCCGAGACCACTATATAGTGGTCTCTATAGTGTAGCCCTCCAGATGTTGCAAAACTACAACTCCCAGCATGCCCACACAACTGTTTGCTGTCTGGACAAGCTGGGATTTGTAGTTTTGCAGCATCTGGAGGGCCACAGTTTGCAGTGGTCTCTATACTGTAGCTCTCCAGATGTTGCAAAACTGCAAATCCCAGCATGCTGGGAGTTGTAGTTGCGATCCCTCCAGCTGTTGCATAACTACATCTCCCAGCATGCCCTTCGGTGATCAGTACATGCTGAGAGTTGTAGTTTTGCAACAGCTGGAGGCACACTGGTTGGAAAATACTGAGTTAGGTAACAGAACCTAACTGAAGGTTTTCCAACCAGTGTGTCTCCAACTGTTGCAAAAGTACAACTCCCACCCTGCATGGTCTGTCAGTACATGCTAGGAGTTGTAGTTTTGAAACCGCTGGAGGTTTGCCCCCCCCCATGTGAATGTACAGGGTACATTCACACGGGCAGGCTTACAGTAAGTTTTCTGCTTCAAGTATGAGCTGCAGCAAATTTTTCGCCGCAGCGCAAACTCCTAGCAGGGATACTCACTGGAAACCTCCACCAGTGTGGATGTACCCTAAAAACACTACACTACACTAACACAAAATAAAGAGTAAAACACTACATATACACCCACTTACACTGTCCCCCCCCCCCCAATAAAAATTTGAAACGTATTGTACGGCAGTGTTTCCAAAACGGAGCCTCCAGCTGTTGCAAAACAACAACTCCCAGCATTTCTGGACAGCCACTGACTGTCCAGGCATGCTGGGAGTTTAGCAACAGCTGGAGGCACCCTGTTTGTGAATCACTGGCGTAGAATATTCCTATGTCCACCCCTATGCAATCCCTAATTTAGTCCTCAAATGCGCATGGCACTCTCTCACTTCGGAGCCCTGTCGTATTTCAAGGAAACAGTTTAGGGCCATATATGGGGTATCTCCGTACTCGGGAGAAATTACACTACAAATTTTGGGGGGCTTTTTCTCCTTTTACCCCTTATGAAAAGGAAAAGTTGGGGTCTACACCAGCCTGTTAGTGTAAAAAAAAATTTTTTTTTACACTAACATGCTGGTGTTGCCCTTTACTTTTTATTTTCACAAGAGGTAAAAGGAAAAAAAGACCACCAAAATTTGTAACGCAATTTCTCCTGAGTACGGAAATACCCCAGATGTGGGCGCAAAATGATCTGCGGACGCATAACAAGGCTCAGGAATGAGAGCGCACTATGTACATTTGAGGCCTAAATTGGTGATTTGCACAGGGGTGGCTAATTTTACAGCGGTTCTGACATAAATGCAAAAAAATAAATACCGACATGTGACCCCATTTTGGAAACTACACCCCTCACGGAATGTAACAAGGGAATGTAAGCCTTAACACCCCACAGGTGTTTGACAAATTTTCATTAAAGTTGGATGGGAAAATGAAAAAAATTATTTTTTTTCACTAAAATGCTGGTGTTACCCTAAATTTTTCATTTTCACAAGGGAAAATAGTAAAAAAGGCCCCCAAAATTTGTAACCCCATTTCTTCTGAGTAAGAAAATACCCCAAATGTGGATGTAAAGTGCTCGGCGGGCGAATTGCAATGCTCAGAAGAGAGGAAGCGCCATTGGGATTTTGAAGAGAAAATGTGTCCGGAATTGGAGGCCACGTGTGTTTACAAAGCCCCCATAGTGCCAGAACAATGGACCCCCCAACATGTGACCCCATTTTGGAAACTACACCCTCACATATTTGGGGGTTATTTTCTGCTATTAACCCTTGCAACAATGTGAAATTTGGGGGGAAACACACATTTTTGTGAAATAATTTTTTTTTTACATATGCAAAAGTCGTGAAACCCCTGTGGGGTATTAAGGCTCACTTTATGCCTTTTTATGTTCCTCAAGGGTTCTAGTTTCCAAAATGGTATGCCATGTGTTTTTTTTTTTTTTTGCTGTTCTGGCACCATAGGGGCTTCCTAAATGCGACATGCGAAATGCGAAATTTGCTCTCAAAAAGCCAAATATGACTCCTTCTCTTCTGAGCATTGTAGTTCGCCCATAGTGCACTTCAGGTCAACTTATGGGGTACCTCCATACTCAGAAGAGATGGGGTTACAAATTTTGGGGGGTATTTTCTGCTATTAACCCTTGCAAAAATGTGAAATTTGGGGGAAAACACACATTTTAGTGAAAATTATAATTTTTTTTTACACATGCAAAAGTCGTGAAACACCTGTGGGGTATTAAGGCTCACTTAATTCCTTGTTACGTTCCTCAAGGGCTCTAGTTTCTAAAATGGTATGCCATGTGTTTTTTTTTTGTTGTTCTGGCACCATAGGGGTTTCCTAAATGCAACATGCCTCCCAAAAACCATTTCAGAAAAACGTACTCTCCAAAATCCCCTTGTCGCTCCTTCGCTTCTGAGCCCTCTACTGCGCCCGCTGAACACTTTACATAAACATATGAGGTATGTGTCTACTCGAGAGAAATTGGGCTACAAATATAAGTGAAAATATTCTCCTTTTACCCCTTGTAACATTTCAAAAATTCGGTCTACAAGAACATGCAAGTGTAAAAAATGAAGATTGTGAATTTTCTCCTTCACTTTGCTGCTATTCCTGTGAAAGACCTAAAGGGTTAAAATTATGACTGAATGTCATTTTGAATACTTTTCGGGGGTGCAGTTTTTATAATGGGGTCTTTTATGCGGTATTTCTAATATGAAGACCCTTCAAATCCACTTCAAATCTGAACTGGTCCTTGAAAAATAATGAGTTTGAAAATTTTGTGGAAAAATTGCTGCTGAACTTTGAAGCCCTCTGGTGTCTTCCAAAAGTAAAAACTTGTCAATTCTATGATGCAAACATAAATTAGACATATTGTATATGTGAATAAAAAAAAAAAGTATTTGGAATGTCCATTTTCCTTACAAGCAGAGAGCTTCAAAGTTAGAAAATGCAAAATTTTCAATTTTTTCATCAAATTTGGGGATTTTTCACCAAGAAAGGATGCAAGTTACCACAAAAATTTACCACCATGTTAAAGTAGAATATGTCACGAAAAAACAATCTTGGAATCAGAATGATAACTAAAAGCATTCCAGAGTTATTAATGTTTAAAGTGACAGTGGTCAGATGTTCAAAAAATCCTCTGGTCCTAATGTGTAAAATGGCCTGGTCCTTAAGGGGTTAAATTATGATGGCATCTCATTGTCTGCAGTGTGCATGGTAAGCAGATCACTGCGCAGATACAGTATTGGAGCTGGGATTCATGTTCTTTGCTCCTATACAGTTCTTAGTGGCAATGCTTACATGACATGTATCGGTCCAGATGGAGAAGAAAAGGAACAACTAAGGGCAAGATGTCACCTGTGAGTCATTAATGTAATTTTGCATTCTGATTTTGTCCCATCAGTACTGTGTTCACATGTAAGTTTTGCGACAATGATGGGCGAAACATCAGCCCCCAGCATACATTAACCACGGTTCTGGTAATACTGGGTAATACTATTGTGTCACAAGTTAAAAACTTCCATAGCACATTAAATTGATTTGGCATTTGATTTATTTGATTGGTAGAGTAGAGATTAATTTTGATGGCACGCTACCCTGTGATCATCTGTCATACCAAGTAGAGAACCTGTAGTTAATATTTTAATCCAGCATGGACCTTCTGTAAGAGGCAGACAGACCCAGGATACATGAAGGCACTCCAGGCTTCCTCCTGTGGATAACTTCTAGACTTTTCCCTTATATTAGCATTTTTCTCAGTGTTTTGTATGTGTAATTTTCTCACTGACTTGAAATTCTTTCAAAGCAAGACTTTTTGTTGTCCTTAAATAGTTAAGCTTTCTAGCAATCTGTCAATACGAGGTGTTTTCCTGTGTCCCTGGCTGCATTACAGAAGCTGACTCCATTGATTTCCCTGTCTAATGACTAAAAGAGATGTTATTTTGATTAATTAGAAAGTAGCTAGCATGTGGGCCTGCCTCCTATCTCATCTCCTGACATTTAAAAGAGGCTTTTTCTTGGTTGGGGGATATGAACTGCTGCTATTCTTTAAATGTTACATTGCAAAGACTCTACAGAGGTCAAACAGGATACAAGGTTTGGTGCATGCTTCATAACGATGATTCTTTAAAGAGACATCATCATATAAGATTTTACTATATAATTAAGATATTCTATATATCAGAAGATGAAGTTTTCATAGCAAACCTACAGCTGTTTTCAAATCAAACTTTTTCTCTTTGTGCACAGTTTGGCATCTAGCATTTGCCCGTAGTATGGTTAGGTATTGTGTTGAGACCTTATTGAGATCCCTAACACAGCTGTCATCAGCAGTGATGTCCCCTTTTTTCCTCATCATTCACATAGCTTAGTTCACTGATGTTAAACTTTATCACTTGCACTGTTCTGAAATTAAGTTTATTTGTTGTACTGGCATGATGTGTCAGACATGACAAAGTTCAGATAGGGAATAATTGTTGGTGTGCGTCTGTAAGGCTGTGTTCACACTGCAGGATTGAGCCGGCGGTGATTGAGATTGAGCCGGCGGTGCTGGGACAGAACAGACTGCATTGCTGCCCCCATAGACTGCAATGCATTTTTGGGTGTATCTTTTGGGAGATCTGCTCAGAAATGCATTGCCATCTCTGGGGACCGCAATGTAGTGCCGCCGGCTCGATCTCCGGCAGAAATTCTGCCCAGAAACTCCACAATGTGAACCTAACCTAAGCCAAGTTGCTGAGGTGATGGGTGTGTCGACTGTCTCCTTGCTCACATCTCAGTATGCAAAAACCAGCAAAACATCTGAAGACAGAAGTGGCTGGATTCGCATGTTAAAGCTTGAAATGAGGTACAGAAGAGAACTTAAATTGTAGCCAAAAAAACACATCTTAGTACAATGTCCTTAAAGGGGTACTCTGCCCCTAGACATCATATCCCCTATCCAAAGGATAGGGGATAAGATGTCTGATCGTAGGGGTCCCACCGCTGCAGCACCCCAGACACACGTTGCACAGAGCGAACTTCGCTCCATGCCGGATGACTGGCTATGTGGGGTGGAGGCTCGTGTCCTCATGGTCACACCCTGCTCGTGATGTCACGACCATGCCCCCTCAATGCAAGTGTATCGGAGGGGGCATGACGCCATGCCCCCCATAGGCTTGATCAAGGGGGAGTGGATGTGACGTCACGAGCAGGGCACGGCCGTGACGTCGCAAACCTCTGGCGCTGCACCAATCCTTTGGAGAAGGGATAAGATGTCTAAGGGCAGAGTACCCCCTTCAGCTTGCATTCATCAATGAAGTAACCTAAGGGGCTGAAATGTTTTCTGGCTATAATTCAACAGAACGCTTTTCTGTTCTTCATATCAAGCTCTGACTTGTTACAACAGTTACTTCTGTCTACACATATTTTGATGTTCTTTAGATACTGAGATATGCTAAAGGAAACAGTAGACCTGGACATACCCGTCAACTCAGCAACTCAGGTCACTGACTACAGATAAAGAGTTTTTTTTTACAACAGATCAAGTAGTACATTTTAAAATATGAGTGTTCTAGTTACTTTGTCAGGCCCTTGTATGTTGTATGCTGAAAAGCTGCAGTGAGAGTTAAAAAGTACAGGGCTTGGGAGGATATATATGGATAGATGTGCCAGTGGGCAGCTTTCTTCCAACTTCTCACCTTTTGGCTCATAGGAATATACAAACCGATCATAACAAGCCATAAAGTGGAAGGGGGGAGGGGACAAGAGAGGAGCCCCCTTTTCCATGCCCAGCTTTTTAAAACTATGTCCTCTCTAAAGCACTGCAGTGTATTATGTACAACACTACACTACAATACTGCAGTGTATAATGTAGTTCACTGTTCTCGAGGGTCCTGTCCCTGTTCCTTGCTGTCAGTGATGAGGTTTGCATGAATCTGCTCAGAGGTTCCCTTTAACATAGGAAGGATGTTTCATCAATGATACCAAAATATAGAGGGTGTCCGGCACCGCTCCTGTGTGAACACATATCAGTAGAAGATAGCGGCTTGACCTGATTAGCGGACTGACATGGGGGTGCAGTTCCATGAAGCAGTATAAATGTCCAATAGTGAGTGGAACATGAAAAGAACACACTCACCCATAAATAACTTGCTTGAAGATCTTTATTCTTTAAAAGCCAAACATGGTACAGCGAGTAGAAACCGAGGAGCAACCTCACGGCAACAGACTGTTTCCTGCGCCCAAGCGCAGGAAACAGTCTGTTGCCATGAGGTTGCTCCTCTGGATCTACCCGCTGTACCATGTTTTTCTTTTTAAGAATATTGTTTCATCAATGATGTTTACTGTGTGATCTGATGATTGAAATGAACATAAGACAATCCAGCAATTTCTTGCATATGTTTATTTGCTGGCCGTTCATTATAATGCTCAGATTTCACAGTCAGGAGATGACAATTCCTGTATCGTATTCTTACAAATCAGTCTTCAGGTTCATACTGGCTTACATTGCTTCCGCTTTTTACATTGCACTTTGATGTTCTTGGCAATAGCTGGCAAACTGTGAAAGTAGAAAAAGGTGGGGGGAAGGGGAGACAGGTGGGCCAGAAAATAGAAGCCTATTTCAGAGAACTGTTCAAAGGGAGCAGCATTTGTCACAGAGGCGGGTGACGGGTCTAATTAGCTTGTCAGTCTGACGGAGGCTGCACCCTGCACCGTGAGCTCAGAACGATGGACTGACTGGCAGGGCAGCTGACAGACAGTCGATAATACAGCAATTAATGTCATAAATAATTCGGGAGCCAATTACAACGGAATGGACACTGAGCTGTGTGAGAGAGGGAAGAAGGGAGGGAGGGGAGTGCTTTTATGTGCTCACTGTCAGCAAAAACTACATCTCAGGTCTGGCAGTAGAACAGCCTAGAACAACTTTTGCAGTATAAATAGTCATTTTTGGCATTCAGCTACTGTACCTCTGTTTGAATGGGATAGTGCTTAGGGACTGAAATCGTCTTATGATGGTAAAGTTAGCTGAGAATTTAGCAGAGCATTGTGCAGAGATTTGACACTTCAGCTTATTTGTTCCAACTTTTGTAAATGTCATGTTTTGTCGTTGAGCTTTGCCTTATTTTTTTATTTTTCCAGTATCAGTCCATGTTCACATTTCTGTCAGAAGCTCTGTTGGGTCACAGAATTAGTTATATTTCATGGGAAAAATGGCGCAGCATGCAGTACTATTGTTCCTGACAAAGTGACAGACACAAGGTTGCAACTCGACAGACCCCATTATAAGTTAATAGGGTCTGTCATACTACATTGGTGTCCATCATACTGGATACAGTATTGTGTTTTGGTTTCCTGTTATAAATGGAAACCATGTTGAGGTTGTGATCAGAGCCTAAATCTAATTATTATTACTTTGTAACTTCTCCTAAATATCATGAAACTATGATCAGAATTTCCAAGCAGGTTTTTTTTTTCTTTTAATGGACAATTTATAAAAAGGGTTAATATTTTTTTATAAAAATTTTTTATAAACAGAAATTATGTCTATAGCCCAGAATAAAGTAGCAGCATTCTGTGTACAATAGGAGAAATGTTGACCTGCTAAACTTATAAGCGCACTAGAAAGATTTCCTGAAGAAAGTAATCATTTTATTTCCTATCCATACATAACATAACAAAAATAGCCCCAAAACACCCATATTTAAAAACACTTAAAATATATATGAAACATTAAGGGCCACATGTGAGTGAGTGCTGCCACACAGAATCTGACTCTAATTCATGTAATCAGATCCGGCTACTTATGTAAAGTGTAAAATGACAAAATGCATAACGATATGTGTTCCATCACAAGGGGTAAAGGATTTGGGATGTAAGATGGGCCTTAAAGGGGATGTATCAGCGAGATTTTTTTTTACATATTAGAGACAAATGCTGACACATGTTTCTAATCTGTTTCCATTTTCTATTTTTTTCCATTTCCTTTTTTGTTCTTTATTATGGGAGCTGCCATCTTAACTAAGCTGTTTTAATAGCGTTTAGAGATATGCTTTACAGTAGGACCCATGGCCACAGGCAACGATAGACAGGACCTGTCCCATTCACATGAATGGGAAAAGTTGCTGGGCATTCTCTGTGACTTTTTCAGAAGTTATTCCACAGGGAGGAGGTTAGAATTAATGGAGTCTTATCTGTCTAATGGTATCACTTTTTACTCTACTTACTGTACTGTGATGATAAGGAGGACACAGCTGGGAAATCATCTGTATAGAACAAGAAGTCTTAGCTTATTTTTAGGCATAGTGGCCAGAAAGGAAACTGCAGGATTTCAGGATTATTTTAAAATATAGATAGTATTTAAAAAATAAAACAAGATTTTTGCCTTGTGTGTTGTATTCATGCACCTTATGGACTCTCATGACTCTTTAAATTTTGCACCTAAAATTCCATATTATAGCTTATTTTTTGTGCCACCAATTCTACTTTGCAGTGACATTAGTCATTTTACCAAAAATTCCACGTACACCATTGACCGTGCGGCTTAATTAATGATATATTTTTATACTTCGGACATTTCCACATGCAGCGATACCACAGTTTTTTTTTTTGAATGGGAAAAAGGGGGTGATTCTTACTTATATTTGGGAAGGGGTTAAATCATCTTTATTAACTTTTTACAGAGGCAGGTAACGGACCATCCTCTCGCATTCTAGCTAATCGGGACATTGCGATTTAATCGCAATTTTCCCGATCAGCCCAACTGAGCTGCCGGGAGTGTATTTTTGTTACTTTGGACATGGCGATCAACTTTGAACGCCACTTCTAAAGGGTTAATAGCGCTTTGCACAACAATAGGTGCCGCACGCTATTAGCCCAGGGTCCCAGCTTTCATTAGCTGCTGGTACCGACCTGCTATGATGTGTGTTCACGACATGACCCCGCGTTATAGACCGGGACAGGGCGCAGGGTGTATAGGTACGCCCTGTGTCCTTAACCTGTACAGGAGCCAGGGGGGTATGGATACGCCTTCTGTACCTGGGTCTTAAGGACCCAGGGCGTACCTGTACGCCCACGGGAATTCCGGTCCCAGCCATGCGATATCGATCAGCAGATGCCCGGGGGGGGGGGTCATCAGACCCCCCCAAGTCGGCGCAAATCGCAATTTAATTCACACTTGCGATTTGCGTCTATTCCGGGTCATACGGGTCTATGGTGACCCGGAATATAAGGGGGATCGCGGTTGTCCATGACACCTACGATCCCCCTGAAGGGATAGGAGTGAGGTGGCAGGGGTGCCACCCCTCCTATCCCTGCTATTGGTCGTCAAAAGCGATGACCAATAGCAGATCGGGGGCGGGGGGGGGTTAACTTTCGTTTTCCCCATCCTGCCCACCCACAATAGGCGGGGCTGGACAGGGAAACCGAAGGGGACCGGGCGCTGAAGATCACTTACCCATCAGTGGAGGCTGCGGGACGCGATCGGCTGTGGTGATCGGCGCGGGCGGCATGTTGTGCGGCTAGCTCGCTGTATCCTACGGAATCCAGTGAGTTGCCAAGTAACATCTAGAGGGTAGCAGTTTGAGACCACTATACAGTGGTCTCAAACTGTAGCCCTCCAGATGTTGCAAAACTACAACTCCCAGCATGCCCAGACAGCTGTTTGGGCATGCTGGGATTTGTAGTTTTGCAACAGCTGGAGGGCTACAGTTTGAGACCACTTTGAGATCTTGTAAAACTACAACTCCTAGCATGCCCACACATCTGTTTTCTGTCTGGGAATGCTGGGATTTGTAGTTTTGCAACATCTGGAGGTCCACAGTTTGGAGATCACTGTGCAGTGGTCTCTAACTGTTGCCCTCCAGATGTTGCAAACCTGCAAATCCCAGCATGCCCAGACAGCAAACAGCTGTCTGGGCATGCTGGGAGTTGTAGTTGCGCACCTCCAGCTGTTGCATAACTACATCTTCCAGCATAGGTACATGCTGGGAGTTGCAGTTTTGCAACAGCTGGAGGCACACTGGTTGGAAAATACTGAGTTAGGTAACAGAACCTAACTGAAGGTTTTCCAACCAGTGTGCCTCCAGCTGTTGCAAAACTACAACTCCCAGCAGGCACGGTCTGTTAGTACATGCTGGGAGTTGTAGTTTTGATACAGCTGGAGGTTTGCCCCCCCCCATGTGAACGTACAGGGTACATTCACACGGGCAGGTTTACAGTAAGTTTCCTGCTTCAAGTATGAGCTGCGGCAAAAAAATATTTACAGCGGGAAGCTCACTGTAAACCTCTGCCAGTCCGAAAAACACTACACTACACTAACACATAATAAAGGGTAAAACACTACATATACACCCCCTTACACTGTCCCCCCCAATAAAAATGAAAAATGTATTGTATAGCAGTGTTTCCAAAACGGAGCCTCCAGCTGTTGCAAAACAACAACTCCCAGAATTTCCGGACAGCCACTGACTGTCCAGGCATGCTGGGAGTTTAGCAACAGCTGGAGGCACCCTGTTTGGGAATCACTGGCGTAGAATACCCCTATGTCCACCCCTATGCAATCCCTAATTTAGTCCTCAAATGCGCATGGCGCTCTCTCACTTCAGAGCCGGTCGTATATCAAGGAAACAGTTTAGGGCCACATATGGGGTATTTCCGTACTCGGGAGAAATTGGACTACAAATTTTTCTCCTTTTACCCCTTATGAAAAGGAAATGTTGGGGGCTACACCAGCCTGATAGTGTAAAAAAAAAAAAAAAAAAGTGCACTAACATGCTGGTGTTGCCCCATACTTTTTATTTTCACAAATGTTAAAAGGAAAAAAAAGACCCACAAAATTTGTAACGCAATTTCTCCTGAGTACGGAAATACCACATATGTGGGTGTAAAATGCTCTGCGGGCGCAAAACAAGGCTCAGAAGTGAGAGCGCACTATGTACATTTGAGGACTAAATTGGTGATTTGCACAGGGGTGGCTGATTTTTAGACGTGCAATTGCAAAATGTGCAATTCGGTTCGGCACGAATGTCTAAATTACCGAATTTTACCGTTTTCGGGCATTCGGACTGATCCGAATGCACGAAAACATATTTTGAACATTCCCGAATAGCCACGATAATACGAATAGCAAAGTAACGAATGCCTTCGTTATTTCCCGAACGTAAATAACGAATGCATTCGTTATCCGTATTCGAATGGAAAGAAGTCATTCTGATTACAAAGATAATAAAAAGGATACAGATACAGTTTGATTTTTCGGATACATTCGGTATTCGGGTACATTCGGTAAATCTTTTTATTCTTTTTTTGGACTTTAGCGATCCTAAAAAATTATGGAGATACCTTCTTTATAAAAATTTCATAGGGTACCATAAAAAAATAATAATAAAAAAGATACAGTAGTGATGGAAAAAATTGTATCTAACGAAATGTATATTTTTTTATTATGCAATGTTTATTCATTTTTAAACAGGGATCAATTTATGTGAGCGGGTAAAGCACTAAAAATGTAGCCGACAATAGTAAAAATGTATTGTGTGCGTGTTTTTCACTTTTTGTTTAAAAACATTTTTTAGGTAGTACTTCTACTCCCAGCATGAAACACACTCTTCCATGATGGGAGTAGTAGTTACCTGTACTAATTAACAGATTGCAGGGGTCCCTTGCGATCCTCCTGTATAATGTATAGATGCGGCGGCCGCTCTTCTATGGTCCCCTGCACTCACGTATATATACACATATTCATATTTCCCGCAGAGCTGTGGTTGGCCAGATGGTTCCAGCCAATCACAGCTCTCTGTGAGAAATAGGACTATGTGTATATATACGGCCGTGCAGGGGTCCATAGGAGATCGTCCGCCGCATCCATACATTATACTGGAGGATCACAGCAGGTGTCAGGAGTGATACCCGCAGTGATCTTTCCTTTACTACAAGTACTACTACTCCCAACATGGAGTACACTCTGCCTCATGCTGGGAGCTGTAGTACTTGCATTAATAGACAGATCGCAGCGGTTGTCAGAAGTTACACTCGCTGCGATATGTCTATTAATTATTTGGCTGAGAATGAAAATACGGGGAACCCTATGCGTTTTTATTTTTATTTTTTTTTATTAAATTTTTTTTTTAAAATGCATAGGGTTCCCTGTATTTTCATTCTCAACACAATACCAACCAAACAGCAGCAGCCTAACGTTACCAGGGTGGGCGAGGACCATTGTTACTGGCCCTCCCCAGCCTAAATAACGCCAGCCTGTTACCGCCTAGGCCCAGGAGCGCCATTTTTGACGCTCCGGGCCTGTTGGCAGTGGGTACCGGGGTAATAATTGGGGGTTAGCGCTAGCTGTTTTTGGGGCTAGCACTAAGCCCTGGCCTAGTAATGGATTCCGTCAATAAGACAGCTTCCACTACTAACCCTGAAAATTCGATTAAAAAAAAAAAACACAACACATTGGAAAAATTATTTTATTTAAAAAAACACTCCCCCACAGCCCTCGTTAACCATGTTATTAAAGGGAAAAAAAAAATCCGCCGTAATCCATCGAATCCGCAGTAATCCTCTGCATACACGGATCTGAAACGAGAAGAAAAAAAACACAAAAAATTGGTTATGACATTTTTGGCGCTGTCCGCTGGGGAGAGCACCCATGATGCAATGTCTACCCAAACAGGGAGCCACCAATTGGTGCAAAACTACAACTCCCAGTATGCCCAGACAGCCTTTGGCTGTCTGGGCATGCTGAGAATTGTAGTTTAGCAACAGCCCTGTCTGGGTAGACACTGCCAGAAGGGTCTGTTCACATTATACAAAACGTACAATGTGACCAGAGCTCCAGATTAACTAGCCTTGTTCCCTTCTGTAGCTCCGCCCATAATGACGTCATCACTAGGGGGCGGAGCTACACTGACCGTCCCGGACTCGAGGGAAGTAAGCTGGACTTCGTCTTCTGTATACACTGTATACAGCTATCTATAGATAGCTGTATATAGTGTATACCGCCCAAAGGGTTAACCTACACTGTCCAGCAGTGTAAGTTAACTCTTCCCTTGCTGGGCTTGCGCATAGCGCACAGCTCAGCAAGGGGTTAAGTGAGCCAGCAATGTGTATACTGTATACACATTGCAGGCTCACTGTAAGTTCTTGCCGGGCAGTAGATATACGATGTATACCTACGGCTCAGCGTCAGCTGTTCTCCCGGCTCTGTAGCCCTGAGAACAGCTGATCCCGACATTCACATCAGGAGGATCCCAGCGGGTGTCAGGAGAAGTGACATCCGCTTGGATCTGTTCCTTACTGCAGGTACTAATACTCCCAACATGGAGCCCACTCTGCTCCATGCTGGGAGCTGCAGTACCTGCATTAATAGACATATCGCAGTGAGTGTAACTTCTGACACCCGCTACGATCTGTCTATTAATGCAGGTACTACAGCTTCCAGCATGGAGCAGAGTGTAGTCCATGTTGGGAGTAGTAGTACTTGTAGTAAAGGAAAGATCACTGGGGATATCACTCCTGACACCCGCTGTGATGCTCCTGTATAATGTATAGATGCGGCGGCCGCTCTCCTATGGTCCCCTGCACTGCGTAGCTATACACATGTTCCTATTTCTCACAGAGAGCTGTGATTGGCTGGAACCATCTGGCCCACCACAGCTCTGCGGGAAATATGAATATGTGTATATATACGTGAGTGCAGGGGACCATAGAAGAGCGGCCGCCGCATCTATACATTATACAGGAGGATCGCAAGGGACCCCTGCGATCTGTCAATTAGTACAGGTAACTACTACTCCCATCATGGAAGAGTGTGTTCCATGCTGGGAGTAGTAGTACTACCCAAAAATTTTTTTTTTAAAAAGTGAAAAACACGCACACACTACATTTTTATTGTCGGCTACATTTTTAGTGCTTTACCCGCTCACATAAATTGATTCCTGTTTAAAAATGAATAAACATTTCATAATAAAAAAAGATACATTTCGTTAGATACAATTTTTTCCATCACTACTGTATCTTTTTTATTATGGTACCTTACGAAATTTTAATAAAAAAGGTATCTCCATAATTTTTTAGGATCGCTAAAGTCCAAAAAAAAAATAAAAATTTACCGAATGTACCCGAATACCGAATGTATCCGAAAAAATCAACCCGAATACCCGAATACCAAATGTATCCGAAAAATCTAAACCGAAAATATTGCCGAACCGAAATTGTTTTCCAAAACGAAAAAACGAAACGAAATGAAACGAAAAATTTTCTAGTGCACAAGTCTACTGATTTTACAGCGGTTCTGACATAAACGCAAAAAAAGAAATATCCACATGTGACTCCATTTTGGAAACTACACCCCTCACGGAACGTAAAAAGGGGTATAGTGAGCCTTAACACCCCACAGATGTTTAATGAAAATTCTTCAAAGTTGGATGGAAAATATATATATATATATATATTGTTTTCACTAAAATGCTGGTGTTACCCTCAATTTTTCATTTTCACAAGGGAAAATAGGAAAAAAGCCCCCAAAATGTGTAACCTCATTTCTTCTGAGTATATAGATACCCCATATGTGGATGTAAAGTGCTCTGCTGGCGCACTACAATGCTCAGAAGAGAAGGAGCACCATTGGGATTTTGAAGAAAAAATTTGTCCGGAATTGAAGGCCACGTGTGTTTACAAAGCCCCCATAGTGCCAGAACAATGGACCCCCCCCACATGTGACCCCATTTTGGAAACTGCACCCCTCATGTAATGTAATAAGGGGTGCACTGAGCATTTATGCCCCACAAGTGTCTGACAGATTTTTGGAACAGTGGTCTGTCAAAATGAAAAATTTAATTTTTCATTTGCACAGCCCACTGTTCCAAAGATCTGTCAAACGCCAGTGGGGTGTAAATACTCACTACACCCCTTATTAAATTCTGTGAGGGGTGTAGTTTCCAAAATGGGGTCACATGTGGGGGGGTCCACTGTTCTGGCACCACGGGGGTTATTCTTACTCATTATTTAAAAAGTACCTGTAACCAAATAAACTTTTATAAACTAACTCAGATCATGTTCCCTAACTACTCCTAACACCCCTCCCACCCTTAACCCTTTCCCGCTACAGGACATATGCATACGTCCTGCGCGGGCTCCCGTGATAGAACGCATCATATCGCATCGGTCCCGGTGGCCATCAACGGCCGGGATCCACGGTAATACCAGAGATCACCGATCGCGGTAATGCCCGGTATTAACCCTTCAGATTTCATCGCGGCGGACCGAAACAGCTCCGCTGAGTTAACCGACAAAGTTTACTTTCACTTTAGACGCGACAATCAACTTTGATCGCCGTGTCTAAAGTGAAAGTAAACTTTGCTGGTTAATTCAGTGGAGCTGTTTGGGACCGCCGCAATGAAATCGCGATGTCCCGAACAGCTTGCAGGACAGCAGGAGGGTCTCTACCTGCCTCCTCACTGTCCGATCGCCGAATGACTGCTCCGTGCCTGAGATCCAGGCAGTCGAGGCGATAACACTGATCAATGCCAGGCTATTGACTGGCAGTGATCAGTGTAGAAGGTCAGTGTGTGCAGTATTATAGACTCCTATGGGGGCTCTAACACTGCAAAAAATAAAAATAAAAAAGTGTTAATAAAGATCATTTAACCCCCTTCCGTAATAAAAGTCGGAATCACCCCCCTTTTCCCAAGAAAAAAAACTGTGTAAATAAAAATAAACATATGTGGTATCGCCATGTGCGTAAATGTCTGAACAATAAAAATATATCATTAATGACCGCATGGTCTATGGCGTACACGAAATAAAATTCCAAAGTACAAAATAGCATATTTTTGGTCACTCTTAATACAATAAAAAGTTATGAAAAGTCCAATCAAAACAAGAATGTTACCGATAAAAATAACAGATCACGGCACAAAAAATGAGCCCTCATACATCCCGATATGCGGATAAAAAAAGGTATAGAGGTCAGAAGAGGACATTTTTAAACTTATACATTTTCCTGCATGTAGTTATGATTTTTTCCAGAAGTACGACAAAATCAAACCTTTATAAGTAGGGTATCATTTTAACCGTATGGACCTATAGAATAAAGTGAAGGTGTCATTTGTACCAAAAAATGCACTGCGTAGAAACAGAAGCCCCCAAAATTTACAAAATGGCATTTTTCCTTCAATTTTTTCGTACAATGATTTGTGTTTCCGTTTTGCCATGGATTTTCGGGTAAAATTACTAATGTCACTGCGAAGTAGAATTGGTGGCGCAAAAAATGAGCCATAATATGGATTTTTAGGTGCAAAATTGAAAGCGTTACCATTTTAAAAAGCTCTGTATCTTACCTTTATTCTTACTCACATAGTGCAATCTCACTGCAGGAGAAAGTGGACGTTTCCCAGCAGGCATGACATCACTGAAGCCTGCTGGGGGACCACTTTTGCCCTCACATTGTTGCAGTGCTGTGATAAATAGAAGACCTTAAGCTCTGTGCATCTTTCAGTGAGGCTCTATGCAGCTTTCAATGAGGCTCTGTGCAGATTTCTATGAGGCTCTGTGGAGCTGTCAATCCAGCTCAGTGCAGAGAAGCAATTCCTGAGTTTGGTCCCCTGCCAGGCCTGGAGGATAGCAAACTCACTTTATTAATTGAGGCAGGGAACAGAACAGAGCCACCTTGTGGCTGTTTATTCTATTACATTTTAAACATATTATGTTGATAATTTTAAAAGCAAATGAATGGGAAAGTGTCTGCTAATTACACAAGGGACACTATTTTAAAAGTTTTATTTGGTGACAGGTACTCTAGTTTAATTATTCTTTTCATTATGCATGTTGATCCTTATTTGTAACTATATACACTTTGCCATGAAGGCTAATACATATGTGAGAGGTGTATGAGAACATTAAGTTACATGGTAAAGAGTTATATACATCGTAACTGAATGGTTATTTTAGAAACAATTTATATTGAACCTGGAGGTGATAATAGCTAAACAAACCATGTCATCGTAATATTATCTGCAATGCGTGTCTGCATCTTTCTCCCGATTTAATAAAATGGCATTGCTATCTTTGCAGACAGCATAACATCACACTGGCTCCAGCAAAGAATGAGTTAGTTATTTGTTTGAGGTGTCATGCTAGTGACACAGGATCTGGAATGCTGGTGATTGGAAATTAAGATGTTGCGGGTTGGGATGGATCTGTCTGATGGCTTCAAAGGTTGCTGTGACTTTGCTGGCACTGAGCATATTGATTTTGCCATTGGCTCGTTAGTGGAACATGCTGGGAGCTGAAAGGATCTCTACCCTCGCAGAGCGCAAATAGATCTGTGTCAGAGCCGGGGACAAGGAGGATAAAGTATCAGGCTCCTTCATTATTTGCTGCTTTAGTGTGCAGAGGGTACAGACAGAAGGAATTTCTCTGTAGTAAAACTTTACAGTCTAGAAAGCAAAAATAATAAAATATGCATGAGTGAAACAGGGGAATATTGTAATGTGCAAGGAACCCTTTGGGGCCGGGCACATTGCTAGAACTGGGCATCTGGGGTGCTGTCCCAGATCTCTGGGCAGACCCTACTTTCACCAGCATCTGCATCCAGAGGGCACAGATGCAGGTTGAATGCAAACAGGGAGCTGTCAACTCCCTGCACTGCCATTCACTCTTCATGCCTACAGCAAGTGAGCCACTGGAACATTATCCCTGCACTGTCCAGGGAATCTGTTTTGTCACGTCATAGGTGTTTTTAAAAATTTTTATTTGGCCAAAGTACATGAGTAGGAGGCAATAGGCGAGCATGTAGTAGGACACTGAGGGCATAATTTTTAGTACGGGCATGGTTTCAAAGTGAGGGCACTAATAACATAGCAACATAATAACATAGTTCATAAGGTTGAAAAAAGACCAGAGTCCATCAAGTTCAACCTATATCCCTAATGAGTCCCTGCTGAGTTGATCCAGAGGAAGGCAAAAAACCCTCATACTAGAGGTAAAAATTCCTTCCTGACTCCAAATATGGCAGTCAGAATAAATCCCTTGATCAACGTTCTGTCCCTATAAATCTAGTATACATAACCGGTGATGTTATTTTTCTCCAAAAATGCACCCAGACCCCTTTTCAACTCTTTTACAGAGTTCACCATGACCACCTCCTCTGGCAGAGAATTCCACAGTCTCACTGCTCTTAGAGTAAAGAACCTCTATCTGTGCTGGTATAGAAACCCTCTTTCCTCAAGACATAGAGGATGCCCCCTTGTTATAGATACAGTCCTGGCTAAAAATCATGGGAGAGATCTCTGTACTGTCCCCTGATATTTTTATACATGGTTATTAGGTCTCCCCGAAGCCTTCTATTTTCTAAACTAAATAACCCTAATTATGAATATCTTTCTGGGAACTTTAGTCTTCCCATTCCCGTATTATACTGGTTGCCCGTCTTTGAACCCTCTGCAGCTCCACTATATCTTTCTTGTACACTGTAGCCCAGTACTGTACCCAGTATTCCATGTGTGGTCTGACGAGTGATTTGTACAGTGGTAGAATTATTTCCTTGTCGTGGGCATCTATGCCTCTATTGATGCACCCCATGATTTTATTTGCCTTGGCTGCAGCTGCCTGACATTGGTCACTACAGCAAAATTTTAACTTGATTTTGATTTTTCAAGTTCTTTTCCATGTCAGTCGTCCCAAGTGCTCCCATTTAATATATAATCCCAGACCGGATTTTTCTTCCCCCTGTGCATTACCTTACATTTATCAGTGTTGAACCTCATCTGCCACTTCCCAGCCCAAACCTCCAACCTATCCAGATCCATTTGTAACAGTGCACTGTCCTCTATAGTGTTTACCGCTTTACAGAGTTTAGTACCATCTGCAAAGATTGCTATTTTACTATTCAACCCCTCTACAAGGTCATTAATGAATATATTAAATAGAATAGGACCAAAGACTGACCCCTGTGGCCATTGCAAAGCACTGATCAATGTAATCGGCGCTCTGCTGCTCCAGGCATGGAGCAGCAGATCACCGATCGGATAACGGAGAGGCAGGTGAGGACCCTCCCGTTGTCCGGTAAGCTGATCGGGACATCGCAAATTTGTCGCGGGATTCTATTACTTTCGTTTTAGACGCCACAACCAACTTTGATCGCAGAGTCTAAAGGGTTAATGCCGGGCATCAGCCCGATCGGCCGTGCCCGGCATTAGCCATGGATCCTGGCTGCCCGTAGCAAACGGGACCCACTCTGCTGGTGAGAACGGTTTAAACCTGGTAAACGGGACCAGGGCTTACGCCCTAAGTCCTTAAGGATTGTGGATGCAGGGAATATGCATACACCCTGTGTCCCCAAGAGGTTACAAATCTTAAATTTCTATTTAAAATTCTTACATTTCAATGGTCTCCTCATGCTTTTGCCAACTCCAAGCTGTGTCATTCAGACACTATATGGTCTCCTCATACTTCACCCACCTCCAGGCTGTGTCATTCAGCCACTATATGATCTCTATATATTGACTGTCTATTGTAGGAAACATGTGGGTATCCTTGAGTTACTCTCCCAGCATTAATGCCACGTTGATACAAGACCAGTAATAAAAGGAATATTGCCAAGGACTAGCAGAAACAGGGAACTGTGGATACTGACCACCGGCTGTTGGAATTGACTGACTATCCCAGGTGGTAGATTTACCATTTTGAAGTTCCTCAGTTCCAGTAGGCTTTAAGTCGTTCATTCTTTATTTTGGTTCTTCAGTTGCAGAATTAAGTTGCATAATGTTTTCCTGTTCCTCCGATGTCACTGGAACACACAATACTCATATTGTCACCTAATGAAGGATCCTTTTCTTCAGAGAACGTATTTATCATCTTATTATTTTGAATGTCAGGTGGTATTCTGACAATTTCTGATAATAAAGGAATTTTGGAATCTGGGACACAGGTAAAAATAAGTATTTTTAAGCGTACTGTAGCCCATTTTTCTGCCCTCACAAGTGCATACCACAAACCTACATCTAAGTAGTGTACTATTTTGTACCTGTTAATCTGTCAAGGGTCTATATACTGTAAAAGGACAGCCAATAGTATACACCTGCTGCTGTTCTAGACAAATACTGTTTTAAGCGAAGTGAAGCGTATTGTACTACCCTCATATACACAATGGCCCTCATTTACTAAAGTCTAACCGACTCTTTTTCTCGGTTATTGCGCCTAAATTTTAGTCGCAACGTCTGTGTGACAAATTATGCGACCAAATTTTAGTAGCACAGCCGACATTTTAGAAATCACTTGCAGTGTTTTTTTTCACTCTGAAATGGGCGTGTTTTATGCAAAAATGGGCATTTTGCCAACAAAAAACAAAAATTACTCAGAGTACTTTGAAAGTCATTCGGGAAAAAGTGTGAATTTGCCTCACACAATAACCAAAAGCCATGAGGCCGAGGGAAATTCCAAAAATTTCTAACAAGGGACTGTTTACCATTGTATTTTGTGAAAGTAACTTGTTTTATAACCTGAATACATTTTGTACAGTTCAAAACTTTTATGAATAAAATATTGAATGCTTTTGTGATAGTTAATGTTTATATATTTTTTTCTTTTTAACACATTTGCAATATTTGGTTCAAATCAATTGAACACCCAAGTTGATAAACAAGGATAATTGATATAATGTTTGAAAAATTATAACACATGAATACTTTTGATTCATGGAAACATTTTTAAACAAACAAGTCTAAACCATTTTGACTCACACAACTAATTTCTTTAGCTTGGAGTTTGTGCGACACAATTGACTAGTGCGACACAAAAAAATGAGCGACAGAAAAACAACCGACATGTACGACAGAATTGTGAATAAGCCCGAAAAAAAAGACGAGTGATATGGAAATGTCTCAAGAATAAACACTCCACTCTTAGTAAATGAGGGCCAATAAGTATGTCAGGCAGAGAAGTGAAATTTCAATTACAAAATCCATCATTTCAATTTCAAAATCTTAATTTTAAATTTAAAAATCGTAAATTTCAATGGTTTTGTAATGCTGCTGCCAACTCCAGGCTGTTTCATTCAGCCGCTATATGGTCTCCTCATGCTTCGGCCACCTCCAGGCTGTACTATTCAGACACTATATGGCAGGGGTCTCAAAATCTAATTATCCGGGGGCCACTGGAGGTAGCAGCTGGGTGAGGCTGGGCATGCGCCCCTTACATATAATGCCCCCATCATGCGTCCCTTATCATCTACCAGCAACACCCCCCACCAGCAGTAGCACCCCAATCATCCACCAGCAACCCCCCCCCCATTGCCCCTACCCCGTGTGGTAATAGCATAAGCTGACGGATTATGGAGGTGCTACTTCTGGGGGAGCCCCACATTAGGTAGGCAGCTTGTTCCCCACATTAGGTAGGCAGCAGGTTCCCCACATTAGGTAGAAGCAGGTTCCCCACATTAGGTAGGCAGCAGGTTTCCCACATTAAGTAGGCAGCAGGTTCTCCACATTAGGTAGAAGCAGGTTCCCCACATTAGGTAGAAGCAGGTTCCCCACATTAGGTAGTAGCAGGCTCCCCACATTAGGTAGAAGCAGGTACCCCACATTAGGTAGAAGCAGGTTCCGCACATTAGGTAATAGCAGGTTCCCCACATTAGGTAGCATTGTCACTGATGTCCTCCTGAGCGGGTCTGCAGAGGGACGTCACATGCGCGACATCCCTCATCAGACTCGGGCCGGCCAACCGGAGACGCGGTGGAGGGCGGGGAATGTGAAGCCTTTCGGCATTTAGCCCCTACCCCGTATGGTAATAGCATGAGCTGACGGATGATGGGGGTGCTACTACATTAGGTAGGCAGCAGGTTCCCCACATTAGGTAGAAGCAGGTTCCTCACATTAGATAGAAGCAGGTTCCCCACATTAGGTAGGCAGCAGGTTCCCCACATTAGGTAGGCAGCAGGTTCCCCACATTAGGTAGGCAGCAGGTTCCCCACATTAGGTAGGCAGCAGGTTCCCCACATTAGGTAGTAGCAGGTTCCCCACATTAGGTAGAAGCAGGTTCCCCACATTAGGTAGTAGCAGGCTCCTCACATTAGGTAGTAGCAGGTTCCCCACATTAAGAAGAAGCAAACAGGTTCCCCACATTAGGTAGCAGTAGGTTCCCCACATTAGGTAAAAGCAGGTTCCCCACATTAGGTAGTAGCAGGTTCCCCACATTAGGTAGTAGCAGGTTCCCCACATTAGGTAGCATTGTCGTCGTCATCCCCCGACTCACACACACACACAGACACACACACAGACACACACACATGCACACACACATAGACACACTTACCTGTCCTGCACTTCTCTCCGGCAGCGGCCTGAAGAGTAATGTCACTGTGCGGGTCTTCGGAGGGACGTCACATGTGAAACATCCCTCATTAGACTCGGGCCGGCCAACCGGAGGCGCGGAGGAGGGTGGGGTAAGTGAAGCTATCCGGCGTTTAGCGCTGCTTGCCCGAAGCAGGGCTAAATGCCTGAATAAGTTACCTGCCCAGCACCCCGAACTGCATGTCCCGGGCGACGGGAAATACAAATTACATATACCTGGTGCGGGCCACGAACTTTCGTTCCACGGACCGCAAATGGCCTGCGGGCCGGGAGTTTGAGACCCCTGCTATATTGGCTCCTTATGCTTTCTCCACCTCCAGGCTGTGGAGCCAATTCAGCCAATATATTGGTTTCTGATGCTGCTGGGACTGTTTTGGATAGTACCTACAATTTTTTTATGGTAGCATTAGCAAACATACATGCTCAATAGAGATTTCAACATTGATCTTTTAATGTTAGGGGTTGTGAAGCCCTCTTGTGTACGCATCCTGCTGCCTGATCCAGACTGTGTGTTTCAGGAACTTCTTGGCTTACTGATGCTGCTGGGCCTGTGGCAATTTTTTTTTATGTTAATATAGATCTTCTATACAGATTTCAATATTCACCTTTTAATGTTAGGGGTTATTAAGCCCTCTTGTGTACTTCTGCTGCTGCCTGATCCAGGCTATGTGTTTCAGCAACTATATGGTTTAGTGATGCTGCTGGGCCTGTGCCTAAAATTCTTTGATGTTAGGGCTAGCTAACATACATCTTCTATACAGATTTCAATATTAACATTTTAATGTTAGGGGTTGTGAAGTCCTCTTGTAAACTCATGATGATTTAAGTTTTATGTAGAAGGGAAGATAATAAGGGTCCCTGTAATACCCTAACAGATAATGCACACCCTTGGTGTAAAGTAAATTATATCCACAGAGAAAGTACACCAATTAGGTAAATGTATAAAACCTAACTTTTACTTATAAATCATAAACATAAAATAGGTCAAATCTGAGGTTACTGCAATAACATCATCAGTGTGGGGGAATGGGGAAAAAGGTACAGGTGAATACCTAATCTTGACTACCTACAGTGGGCCCTTCCTAATATAGTGTGGATAGGGTAAGGGAATTAAAAGCAGATAGTGGCAGAACTCCAATGCGTTTCATCCTGTAATGTGCAGGACTCATCAGGGAGTAGACATCAATTGGTAGTGCTATCAATATTCAAGATCTAATACCAATAAACAGTAACACATGTAGAACAGAAAGTAAGTTAGGTCAGTCAGACACTGTCATATGCAGTCAGTAATATGGTCGGGTCGTAAGGAGTAGTGACAGTAAAGATGTAACTTTACACATTAATAACTGTTATTTCAACACAGAATCAAAATATAAGATAATATAGAGTGAATTCCCGGGGGATCCAAAATCGATCCAAGATGTACAAAATCCCTGAAAAATGATACAAATATTCAGTATATGGTCCATAATGTAAATATATAAATGTAAAGCTGATAATAATAATGGAGCTTACCTAACAGGTAAGTACTGGGTGATTATTGTAATAGTCATAAAAGATGTAACAGTGCAATCAGAACGGTCTCTAGAGGTAAATTAGAGAAATAATAAGGGTCAATACAAGATCAGATAAATAAATAAATGTTTGATTCAAAGGTAAGAATCTTACCTATAGTCACTAAATTCCAGACCCGGTTATACCAGATGATAAGATGCAAATATAGACCCAAATACAAAATGACTGAGAAAAAAGCAATAGGAAAAGGAAATCCATAAGTAAAGGGACGAAAAAATCAAAGGAATAAGCCCCTATATAAGATAACACAATTACCTGCTTGTGGCTGAAGTGAATACTTCAAGAAGGTAGCAACCAAAAGACCACAGTGCAGGTCAGTGAAATAACCAATGGCCCAAATAGGGCTAAACAAGAAGTATGTATATGTAAAACCTATATTAGATATGACCCCAAAAGATAAATAACAATGAAAAAAAAAAAAAAAAAAGATGTCAATTACCTACTGAGTGAAGCAGCAAGGATATTGCCGATGATCCCTCCGCCACTGACATCTAGAGCGGAATGCGCTCGTTTTATATTGCCCGGGCCGGAAGTACAGTGACTTCACATCCGGCCGGTGGAACGCAAATGCGTTCCACCATAGAAAAGGTAGGGGAGGGATGTATACGGCACCTGAGACCACCAGGATGGTAAACGCGGCCTCAATTGGGGTCTTGGGGTGATGATAGATAAAAATAGATAATCGGACAACTAATATATTTCAGAAATTTGTTTACAAGCACAAGATCTTAAAACTAGATTTAGACAGAGAGGTTACTCGAATTCAGTCCTAAAAACAGTGTATAACTGCGCAAAAGGGATAAAGAGAAATACTCTACTATCCCCAAAAGAGAAACCATCCTCTTTGAGTTCGCTTCCAAGAATAATAGGGACATATGACGCAGCGGCCCCTGAAATACATGAGATCATAACCAAATTTTGGCCCATTTTAAAATCCGATCCCTTGATAAGTAATCTTGTAGAGGAACGAGCAATCATCACATACCGGAGGGCCAATAACCTCAATGATCGGCTGGTGCATAGCCACTATGTCCCTCCACCCCCACCCAAAAGAACAGCCACCTGGTTGGGGGGAAAAACGGTTGGAACCTACAGATGTGGTTCATGTAAGGCCTGTCCTTTTGTACAAGTATCCAAATCTTTCAAAAGGTATACGGATGAACATATCTTTAAAAAATTTAATGCCAACTGCAAATCAACTGGTGTAATATATCTAGCCACCTGCCCTTGCCCGCTGGGATATGTGGGCAAAACAAAAAGAGAACTGAGAAGGCGTATCTTGGAACATATAGGGGATATTAAACAAAGGAGAGACAAACCCCTAGCAAATCATATGTTGACTTTCCATCCAGATAATTCACTTAATATCTCATTCCAGGTGATTGAAACGCCCAAAAAGGATCCCAGGGGAGGTCATTTTGATACCAAACTTCTGCAAGTTGAGGCTAGGTGGATCCATCGCCTACAGACCGTGACACCATCTGGTCTAAACGAATCACTTTCTTTTACATCTTTTATTCTCTGATCCCATTGTCTACATCATTGATCATGTCATCATTTTTTTTTTTTTATATCTCTTTTACATTTTTGATCATGCACTAATTACTCTATATTAGACTCTGTATAAATTTATGGCTTTCATTTATCTCTCTCCAATTTCCATCTATATCATAATATCATATATCCTTAATTATGTCCATCCTCATTATAATAATTGACTGACCTTCTATCTATTTTTATTGTTTTATGAGATATCTTTTCACTATCTGTCTTTTGTTCATCATTTTGGACTGTCCTATGCTCATAATCATCATCTATGACTGAGTGGAACGCACATGCGTTCCATATACCGGAAGTTGTCGATACTTCCGGTTTTACGTTTCTGGAATTTTTTCCTTAACTATGAATTTCTGAAATATATTAGTTGTCCGATTATCTATTTTTATCTATCATCACCCCAAGACCCCAATTGAGGCCGCGTTTACCATCCTGGTGGTCTCAGGTGCCGTATACATCCCGCCCCTATCTTTTCTATGATGGAACGCATTTGCGTTCCACCGGCCGGATGTGAAGTCACTGTACTTCCAGCCCGGGCAATATAAAACGAGCACATTCCGCTCTAGATGTCAGTGGCGTCCTCCACTGGAGGGATCATCGGCAATATCCTTGCTGCTTCACACAGTAGGTAATTGACATCTTATTATTTTTTTTTTTCATTGTTATTTATCTTTTGGGGTCATATCTAATATAGGTTTTACATATACATACTTCTTGTTTAGCCCTATTTGGGCCATTGGTTATTTCACTGACCTGCACTGTGGTCTTTTGGTTGCTACCTTCTTGAAGTATTCACTTCAGCCACTAGCAGGTAATTGTGTTATCTTATATAGGGGATTATTCCTTTGATTTTTTCGTCCCTTTACTTATGGATTTCCTTTTCCTATTGCTTTTTTCTCAGTCATTTTGTATTTGGGTCCATATTTGCATCTTATCATCTGGTATAACCGGGTCTGGAATTTAGTGACTATAGGTAAGATTCTTACCTTTGGATCAAACATTTATTTATTTATCTGATCTTGTATTGACCCTTATTATTTCTCTAATTTACCTCTAGAGACCCTTCTGATTGCACTGTTACATCTTTTATGACTATTACAATAATCACCCAGTACTTACCTGTTAGGTAAGCTCCATTATTATTATCAGCTTTACATTTATATATTTACATTATGGACCATATACTGAATATTTGTATCATTTTTCAGGGATTTTGTACATCTTGGATCGATTTTGGATCCCCCGGGAATTCACTCTATATTATCTTATATTTTGATTCTGTGTTGATATAACAGTGCTTAATGTGTAAAGTTACATCTTTACTGTCACTACTCCTTACGACCCAACCATATTACTGACTGCATATGACAGTGTCTGACTGACCTAACTTACTTTCTGTTCTACATGTGTTACTGTTTATTGGTATTAGATCTTGAATATTGATAGCACTACCAATTGATGTCTACTGCCTGATGAGTCCTGCACATTACAGGATGAAACGTGTTGGAGTTCTGCCACTATCTGCTTTTAATTCCCTTACCCTATCCACACTATATTAGGAAGGGCCCACTGTAGGTAGTCAAGATTAGGTATTCACCTGTACCCTTTTCCCAATTCCCCCACACTGATGATGTTATTGCAGTAACCTCATATTTGACCTATTTTATCTTTATGATCTATAAGTAAAAGTTATGTTTTATACATTTACCTAATTGGTGTACTTTCTCTGTTGATATAAAACTCATGATGATGCCTGCTCCAGGCTGTGTGTTTTAGGAACTACTTGGCTTAGTGTAGTGATGAGCGGCATTGCCCATATTCGAATTCGTGATATTTCGAGAATATATAGACGAATATTCGTCTTATATTGGCAAATTTCGCGTATTCATTATTTTTGCCTATGCGAATATTCACATATGCGAATATGCGTATACGAGGAAGAAAACAGTGGGGGGGGGGGGCAATTTTACTATTGGTTGCTAGGGATGTTGTTGATAACCTCAGACAAGTGTATTTGCATCAATCTAATTGGCCCACAAGTGAAAATAAGGAATATGCGAATATTCACATATGCGAATATTTGCATATGTGGAAAAAAGTGAATATTCGTAATTTCGAATAAATAGCGAATATATTCGCAAGATTCGTGAATTTGCAATATTTGCAATAAAAATTCGAAATGCGAATATTTGCGCCCAACACTGGCTTAGTGATGCTGCTGGGGTTGGGCCTCAAATTCTTTGATGATAGCACGAGGTAGCACACCTCTTCAATAGAGATTTCAACATTGATCTTTCAATCGTAGGGGTTATGAAACCCTCTTGAGTACTGCTGCTGACTGCTCCTGACTGTTTCTTTAGGAGCTACTTGCTTACGTATGCCGCTTGGCTTGGTCCTTACATTTTTGGATGTTAGCACTAGCTTACATACATGCTTAATTGAGATTTCAACATTGATCTTTCAATGTAAGGGGTTATGAAACCCTCTTGTGTACTGCTGATGCCTGCTCCTGACTGTGTGTTTCAGGAACAATTTGGCTTACTGATGCTGCTGGGCTTGTGCCTTAATTTTTTGGATGTTAGCACTAGCTTACATACATGCTTAATTGATATTTCAACATTGATCTTTCAATCTTAGTGGTTATGAAACCCTCTTGTGTACTCCTGCTCCAGTCTGTATATGGTTTAGTGATGCTGCTGGGCTTGGGCCTTACATTTTTGGATGGTAGCACTAGCTAACATGGATCTTCAATAGAGATTTCAACATTCACCTTTTAATGTTAGGGGTTGTGAACCTCTTTTGTGTACTTATGCTGCTGCCTGCTCCTGTCTGTGTCATTCAGCAACTACATGGTTTAGTGATGCTGCTTGTCTTAGGACATTACCTATATATGTTTATGGTAGCACTAGGTACCATACATCTTCAATGGAAATTTCAAAATTAATTTTTTATTCTTAGAGATTGTGAGGCCCTATTGTCTCCTCATCTGCTGCCAACTCCAGGCTGTGCCATTCAGACACTATATGGTCTCCTCATGACTCAGCCTCATCCAAGCTGTGTCCTTCAGCCACTATATGGTCTCCTCATGCTGTAGCCAACTCCAGGCTGTGCCATTCAGCCACTATATGGTCTCTTCCTACTGATGCCACCTCCAGGCTCTGTCATTGTGCTGCCATGTGAGTCCTTGTTAGATTTGGTCCTTTGTACCCACACGTCGGAGCCTGGGACACTAAATCTTGGGATTTAAAAGTGGGGGGGGGGGGGATTTCAGCAGGCATGCCATTCCGATCTCCGCCCAGTGAGCGGCAGAGACCGGAAAACGCCATGACATACTCATACCCTTAAAGCCTAGGGTGTGGAGACTTACGCATACGTCATGGGTCCTTAAGGGGTTAAAAGTTCCGTTTCAAAATCCTCAATTTCAAATTTAAAATCTTAGATTTCTATTTAAAATTCTTAGATTTCAATGGTCTCCTCATGCTTTTGCCAACTCCAGGCTGTGTCATTCAGGCACTATATGGTTTACTGATGCTGCTGGGCCTGGGTCTGGGAATTAAAACTTTTGTTATGGTAGCACTAGCTTCCTGAAATCTTCAGTTTACATTTCACAATTCATCTAATAATGTTAGGGAATGTGAAGGCCTAGGGTCTACTCATGCTGCTGCCAACTGCTGGCTGTGCCATTCAGCCACCATATGGTCTCCTCATGCTTCTAACACCTCCACGCTGTGTCATTAAGCCACTATATGGTCTCCTCATGATTCAGCCACCATATGGTCTCCTCGTGCTGCTAACACCTCCACGCTGTGTCATTCAGCCACTGTATGGTCTCCTCATGCTTCCAACACCTCCACGCTGTGTCATTCAGCCACTATATGGTCTCCTCATGCTGCCAACACCTCCACACTGTGTCATTCTGCCACTAAATGGTCTACTCACACTAATGCCACCTCCAGGCTCCAGTCATTGTGCCGCTCTGCGGCAGTGATTCTAAAAGCATTGTTGGTAATCTGCATGACATTCTGAATAACAGTATTATTTCAGTACCCCAGCACACTCCATATGCGTGTTAGAACACAGCAATGTGTTCTACACCCCTATTGAGGCTCTCTCTAGGCCAGAAATAGCCATTTTTAACATAGATAAATTCGCATCCAAACAAATTTTTTTGAAAAATTCAAGCAAATTGTTCGAATCAATTTTTCTTAAGTTCGCTCATCTCTAATAAGAGTGGTACTAAGGGGGACACAATTTCTAAGTAGCATACTAAAGGGCATTATTTCTAAGCAAGGAAATTAAGGGATCATCATTTCTAAGTGGTAGCACTAAGGGGGAATGGCTTTTATGTAGGGCACCAAGGTGGCATGATTTCTGAGTGGGGGTGCTAAGGAGATATAATTTCTAAGTGGGGGAACAAGGGGGGCATCATTTCTAAGTGGGTCACTTATGCTTGTGCTTATTTACAACCCAGTTTCCTTGCTGACAGGTCCAATTTAAAATGGTATAAGTCTGTGTAGCTGTCGCATTGCTGTGGTGCTGTGTGTGAATGATGGCTTACTTTTAGGGCCAGTAGCCAGTGACCAGTAATTTTAGAGAGTGCTATGTACATTGCTCTTCCATATAACTCTACGAGTCATGCAGAAGCAAAGTGCATGGACTTTCACTAAATAATAGAGACCCAATTGAATCAGGTCTAAGTGAAGAGGCAAGAGGACTAAGAACATCCTGTTCATCTTTGAAAATGTATGATGAACAGCAATAGATCATTGTGAAATATTGGCTGCACAGACTATGTCTTTCTTTCCATTTCTGAGCTGTAGCTGCAGATAAGTGATATTTCTGACTTTTCTTTGAGTTTTGCCTGTATGCTAAACCACATGAGATGATCCTGTTTCCTATGTTCAATATTTCATAAAATTTGCTTGAGGTCTCTTTCACTGAGCAGTACTATCGCTCCCCCACTTTTTCTTCTTTGCAGTTGTCAGATGTATACTTAGGGATTTTAGAAACTGACAGCTACAAATACATATTTACGCTTTTACAGTTACCCTCCTAGACATCATTTAGATGCCATTAAATGCTATTTCTTAATGCAAGAATATCAGATTATGAAATGAACTCTTATGATCTGATGAAGACTTACAAACTTGAGATTTGATCACATACAGAAGAGCTAGGTGTAAAGCCATGTGCATGGAGGGGGTGTGGTGGCATGTTACGCCATAATAACGGCATTATCAAGAGGCTTATGCAGCAATGGCTACAATTGCCTTTTGATAATACCGTTACAAAAGCACATGTTAAGGCGCACACTAGAGATGAGCGAATCGAAGCTGACAAACCCAAATTCGTTAAGAATTTCTGGAAATATTCGATTTGCAAGGAATGCTAATATTGCCGCGATTCTATTATGCAAATCTCTTCATTAAACTTTATTTTACAGCGTTCCAGGCTCCAGGGCATCTAAAATGGCGTATCCACATGTCAGTACATTGGGCAAGGGACGCTGGGAAGGCGGGAAGGCAAGGCGGGATGAGAAGTAGGCAGTATGACCCTGAATCACAGCAGCCAGTCACCCCTGTGATGTCACAGCCCTATATATAATCGGCAGCCATATTGCGTCTCTTCATATCATTCATTACACTGCAGAGAGATTGGACGGACAGCCTGTGTGTGTGTGTTTTACAGCAGAGAAAAGTGCATTCCAGCAGTGTTTAACATCCTCCTAGTCACAGCAGCGTTCTTGTGGACAGAGAAAATGTTTTTTCCCTGAAAAGGATTTTTACTGCAGCTGCAGGCATTAACCTCCAGTCGCTTTCTTCGGCATAGTATTACAGAGAGGGGCACATAGCTGTGTGTTGCCTCATACATTTCAACGAGCTGCATCAACTTCATAAACCTTAGCAGCGGAGGCAGGAATCATTTTTCAGTGCAATTCAGTGTCTTTGTTCCACAAAAAATCATCTACTGTCTACGAGTCTGTAGATGGTATAATACCCAGCATTCCATTCATAATAGTCTTTAACAGAGTGCAATTTTGTGTTTAGTACATAGCTTTTTTTTTGACTGCAGCACTGTTGTGTACTGCTGGTGTTTTACAAAAATACATAATTATTTTAAGGGTACTGTAGCGCATTTTTCTGCCCTCATCAGTGCATACTACATACCTACATCTAAGAAGTGTACTATTTTGTACCTGTTAATCTGTCAAGGTCCTACATACTGTGAAAGGACAGACAAATGTCATCACCGACTGGTGTTTTACAAAAATACAGAGTTTTTAGGTGCATTGTAGCGCATTTTTATGCCCTCATAAGTACATACCGCATACGTACATCTAAGTAGTGTGCTATTTTGTACCTGTTAATCTGTCAAGTGCCTACATACTGTGAAAGTACATGCAAAAGTACTCATCAGCTGGTGTTGTACTCAGATACTTTTTTAAGTGTACTGTAGAGCATTTTTCTGCCCTCATCAGTGCATACTACATACCTACGTCTAAGTAGTGTACTATGTTGTACCTGTTAATCTGTCAGGGACCTACATACTGTGAAAGGACAGCCAAAAGTGCACACCTGCTGCTGTTCTAGACAAATGCTGTTTTAAGCGTAGTGAAGCGTATTGTACTCTTCTCATATGCGCACTAAGTATGTCAGGCAGAGAAGTGCTAGGACGTGCACAGAGGAGTAGCAGAGGCCTAAATCCTTCAGGCAGAGGTCGCAGCAGACTAGGGGCGAGTGGCAGCAGGAGTCGCAGCGAGAGGCCTGAGTTCCCGTTATCAGCTAGCGGTCGTGTCTCGGCCAGCAACCCATCTGCCATCGTCGATTGGTTAACACGATCATTGACTGCATCACACGTGACATCTGACACCCCCAGTCAACAGTCGGTGGGTTCCTCAGACACAACCCTCAGTTGGCATGGCCCGGGATCAGTCCCTGTCCTCCCATTTTCTCTGTCCTATGCTGTTCCCTCTTCTACAGAAGTATCTTATGCTGTGGGTTCAGCTCCACTATTCACTGAGGACGATCTAATAGAGGACAGTCAGCAGCTACTGCCCAGCCAAGAAGTGGAGGAGACATCCGCTGCTTCCTCCGCTAGGCGGGCAAGTAGTGATGAGGAGAGTGACGTGGGAGGCGGTGTTGCAAGGGTTCAGGGTCCTGAAGCAGAAACTGTTGAAGAACCTGAGGAGGACATCAGTGATGTGCAGACACTTGTTGATGATGATGATGAAGCCGATTACAATTGGGGGCTTCATCATCATCAGGAGAAGAGAGTTGAAGTTTGCTTGTGAGGCAGCAGCTGAGACAGCAAGGTGGTAGCATGGTTGACAGTCAGCATGGAGGCAGAAGTAGAAATTCTGAAGCCAAACATGCCTTGGGGAGACCAACTTCTTCGCGGCAGCCAACCTTCCGGGAGGTAGTGGAACAGGGGTTCCTGGAGACGGCGGCAGTAGCAGTCAATTAGTGCGGACTGTTGGTGGGAAAATCAGCTCCCCGGCGGTGTGGCAGTTTTTCATCAAGCATCCGGAGGAGGTTCACATAGCCACATACAAGATATGTCAGCAGAAGGTGAAGCATGGCCAGGGTTCCAATGTTGACACCATGGCCCTGCGTCAACATATGCTTCACCACCATAAAGCGGCCTGGGAGAACCTTGGCTCCGATGTAGTGGTCCAGCCTGCTGCATCACTCAGTGGCTCGCCGCTCCCTCTTTTAGCCAGCGAAGGCTCCACTACCTCAGCCGAAGGGAGCTGTGTGTCATACCCTCCTTCTTTCACTCCAGATGCTCCTGCTCTTCCCACTTTTAGTCAGCCATTCTGCCAACAATCCATCCGCGAAGCCATGTCCAAGAGACAACAGTATGCGCCCACTCATCCAACAGCGCAGAAGCTGAATGTGCTCCTGTTTAAGTTGCTGGTGCTGCAGTCCCTCCCTTTTCAAGTGGTGCACTCTGCATCTTTCAGAGAACTAATGGCTTGTGCCGAGCCGAGGTGGAGAGTGTCAAGCCATCATTTCTTTGCGAAGAAGGCAGCACCAGCCCTGCAAAATTTTGTGGAAGAGAAGGTGGTCCAGTCCTTGAGCCTGTCGGTGTGCACGGCAGCGCTGATGTCTGTAGCTGAAACTACGGTCAGGGACAATACATGTCTTTAAGGCTCACTGGGTGAATGTGGTTCCTGCACAGCCACAACCTTCTCTTGGACAGGTCACACCACTTCCTCCTCCATGCTCTCAGCCCGTTGGTCCTGTGACAGTGTGCGACTCCACCTCCTCATCCTCCACCGTGTCCTCAGCCTCCACTGTCCGCACAAGTCTCCGTGGCTCTTTAGCATACCATGTGTGCAGGGAACGGCGGTATCACGCTGTTCTTCACATAGTTTGCCTTGGCGAAAAGAGTCACACAGGGGCGGAACTGCTAAAAGTCATTCGTAAAGAAATCGGAGCATGGCTTACTCCACAGAAACTGGAAACGGGAACCATGGTGACCAACAACGGGAAGAACATCTTGGTTGCTCTGCGACAAGGAAGGGTGAACCATGCGTCCTGCATGACACACATGTTCAATCTGATTGTCAATCAGTTCCTTATGTGTTCCCCCCATTTGCAAGACATCCTAACAGTGGGAAGGAATTTTTGCATGCACTCCAGCCACTCGTATACCGCAAAGCACACCCTCCTTGAGCTGCAGCATCAGAATGGTATCCCCCAACAAAGTCTGATTTGTGACGTTGCCACACGTTGGAATTCCACTCTGCATATGTTGGACCAACTGTATGCACAGAGAAAAGCCATCACCAATTTCTTGATGATCCAAGCGGATAGGGGTACTCTCCTGTGTAATTTCAATGTGAACCAGTGGCAGCTCATATGTGACACCTGCCTTAGGTCCTTTTAGGAAGCCATATTATTAGTAAGTCGCCAGGATTACGGGATGAACAACGTCATTTCACTGCTTCATTTCCTACAACAAGTGTTGAAACAATGGCTGGTCAGGGCAATGGAGACGTTGTGCCTACACCTCACGGCCACATGAGCCCTGTGGGGGCTGAACTGGAAGAGGAGGAGGACGAGGGGCACAGTGGAGCACAGCTTAGGTTTCATGAGATGGGCTGTATTTCTAGTCATCTGACAGGAAAGGAGGAGCATGATCAACTAGAGGAGCTAGAGGGTTAGGAGGCAGGCGAGAAAGAGGACCCAGACACACCGTGGCAGTATGCAGTGGAGATGGAGGCAGGGAGTCCCTCCGAGTCACTTGCACAAAAGGCACGATGCATGCTCAGTTGCTTGCGTAGTGACCGCCGAATTGTCAACATTCGGCAGCGGGGCGAATTCTGTCTCTCTGCCTTATTGGACCCTCGCTACCGGCACAATATGGGGGCCTTTTTTACACCCACTGAGAGGGAGGACAAACCTACCTAATACAGAGACATCCTATGTGGTCAGTTGGCCGATGCCTATCGGCGCCATTGTCCATCCACTAGCAGGTCTTACTCGGGGAGGCCCTCTGCACTCACCTTCCACTGGACCAGTGTTTTTTTTTATTGTTTCTGGTCTTGCATTTACACCCTTTATTCTCTTTTCATTTTAGCCCCCACATCACAATACAGAGCACATTGGTTCACCACACTGTCTCCTCTCTTGTTTTGTATCCAATATGCTTGCCTTATTTATTAATTAAACATTTTGTAGGAATAAATACATATATATTTTTTCTGTGATTCCAGTCGTTCATATACAGCTGGAATTGGCACTGCCTTTCAAAAGAACTTCTTTGATCTGATCACTGCACATTTTTCTGGCTGTCACTGATCCTCATTTATATGTTTTTTTTATCATGTGTGTATAATAAAGCTTATGATTTTATCTTCATCTTCTATGTTTGGCGCTATTTATTTGTAGGAGCTACTCCTCATGCTCCGGCGACCTCCAGGCTGTACCATTCAGACACTATATGGGCTCCTTATGCTTTCCCCACCGCCAGGCTGTGTCATTCAGCCAATATATTGTTTTCTGATGCTGCTGGGACTGTCTTGGATATTACCTACAAGTTTTTTCATGGTAGCACTAGCAAACATACATGCTCAATAGAGATTTCAACATAGAATTTTTAATGTTAGGGGTTGTGAAGCCCTCTTATGTATGCATCATGCCGCCTGATCCAGGCTGTGTGTTTCAGGAACTACTTGGCTTACTGATGCTGCTGGGCCTGTGCCTAAATTATTTTGATGTTAGCTCTAGCTAAAATACAGATTTCAATATTCACCTTTTCATGTTAGGGGTTATTAGGCCCCTTGTGTACTTCTGCTGCTGCCTTGTCCAGGCTGTGTGTTTCAGCAACTATATGGTTTAGTGAAAAAAAATTTATGTTAGCACTGGCTAACATACATCTTCTCTACAGATTTCAACATTAACATTTTAATGATAAGGGTTGTGAAGCCCTCTTGAAAACTCATGCTGATGCCTGCTCCAGGCTGTGTGTCTCAGGAACTACTGTGCTTAGTGATGCTGCTGGGCTTGCGCTTCAAATTATTTGATGATAGCACGCTGTAACATACCTCTTCAATAGAGATTTCAACATTGATCTTTCAATCTTAAGGGTTATGAAACCCTCTTGTGTATTGCTGATGCCTGCGTCTGACTGTGTGTTTCAGGAACTTCTTGGCTTACTGATGCTGCTGGGCTTGGGCCTTACATTTTTGGATGTTAGCACTAGCTTACATACATGCTTCATTGAGATTTCACCATTGATCTTTCAATGTAAGGGGTTATGAAACCCTCTTGTGTACAGCTGATGCCTGCTCCTGACTGTGTGTTTCAGGAAATACTTGGCTTACTGATGCTGCTGGGCTTGGGCCTTTAAATTTTTGGATGTTAGCACTAGCTTACATACATGCTTAGTTGAGATTTCAACATCGTTCTTTCAATGTAAGGGGTTATGAAACCCTCTTGTTTACTGCTGATGCCTGCTCCTGACTGTGTGTTTCAGGAACTATTTGACTTACTGATTCTGCTGGTCTAGGGCCTTTTTTGGATGTTAGCACTGGCTTATATACATGCTTCATTGAGATTTCAATGTTTATATCTGAGGGGTTATGAAACCCTCTTGTGTACTCCTGCTGCTGACTGCTCCTGTCTATGTCATTTAGCAACTACATGGTTTAATGATGCTGCTGGGCTTGGGCCTTACATTTTTGGATGGTAGCACTAGCTAATATGCATCTTCAATAGAGATTTCAACATTCGCCTTTTAATGTTAGGGGTTGTGAACCCCCCTTGGTTACTCATGCTACTGCCTGCTCCTGTTTGTGTCATATAGCAACTACATGGTTTAGTGATGTTGTTGGGCCTAGGACATTACCTATATATGTTTAGGTAGCACTAGGCACTTTTGAAATTTCAAAATTCACAATCTTTTATTATTAGAGATTGTGAGGCCCTATTGTCTCCTCATCTGCTACCAACTCCAGGATGTACCATTCAGACAGTATATGAACTCTTCATGCTTCAGCCACCTCCAGGCTGTGTCATTCAGCCACTATATGGTCTCCATATATTGACTGTGTATTATAGGAAACATGTGGCTATCCTTGAGTTACTCCTCCAGCATTATTGCCATGTTGATACCAGACCAGTAATAAAAGGAATATTGCCAAGGACTAGCAGAAACAGGGAACTGTGGATACTCACAACTGGCTGTTGGAATTGACTGAGTATCCCAGGTGGTAGATTTACCATTTTGAAGTTCCTCAGTTCCATTAGGCTTTAACCTGTTAAGGACCCAGGGTGTATGGGTACGTCCTGACACCCTGGTACTTAAAGACCCAGGATGTACCTGTACACACGTGGGAATTTCGGTCCCTGCCGGGCGGGGACCGGACCGGGGTGACTGCTAATATCTATCAGCTGGCACCCCGCGCAAATGCCCAGGGGGGTCATCAGACCCACCATGTCGGCGATCACACCAACGATTTGCATGATTACGGGTCATTATGGGTCTATGGTGACCCGTTGACCCGGAATATAAGGGTGATCGCGGTTGTCCAAGACACCCACTATCCCCCTGAAGGGATAGGAGTGAGGTGGCAGGGGTGCCACCCCTCCTATCCCTGCTATTGGTCGTACAGACGCAACGACCTATAGCAGATCGGGGGTGGGGGGTTTACTTTCGGTTTCCCCGTTCTGCCCACCCACAATAGGCGGGGCAGGACAGGGAAACCAACAGGGACCGACGTCGAAGTTCACTTACCGATCTGCGGAGGCTGCGTGCGACGGGGATCGTCAGGCGGCCATGTCGTGCGGCTGGCTCCCTGGATCCTACGGAGGCCGGTGAGTTGCCGAGCAACATCTGGAGGACTACAGTTTCAGACCACTTTACAGTGGTCTCTAAACTGTAGACCTCCAGATGTTGCAAAACTACAGCTAGAGACAGCTGTTTGGGCATGCTGGGATTTTTAGTTTTGCAACAGCTGGAGGTCTACAGTTTAGAGACCAGTGCACAGTGATCTCCAAACTGTAGCCCTCTAGATCTTGCAAAACTACAACTCCTAGCATGCACACAGCAGTTTGCTGTCTGTGCATGCTGGGATTTGTGGTTTTGCAACATCGGGTGGGCCACAGTTTGGAGATCACTGTGCACTGGTCTCTAAACTGTAGCCCTCCAGATGTTGCAAAACTTCAAATCCCAGCATGCCCAAACAGCAAACAGCTGTATTGGCATGCTGGGAGTTGTAGTTGCGTACCTCCAGCTGTTGCATAACTACATCTCCTAGCATGCTCTTCGGCGATCAGTACATGCTGGGAGTTGTAGTTTTGCAACAGCTGGAGACACACTGGTTGGAAAATACTGAGTTAGGTAACAGAAACTAACTGAAGGTTTTCCAACCAGTGTGCCTCCAGCTGTTGTAAAAGTACAACTCCCAGCATGCACGGTCTGTCAGTACATGCTGGGAGTTGTAGTTTTGAAACAGCTGGATGTTTGCCTCCCCCCCCCCCCCTATGTGAATGTACAGGTTACCTTCACATGGGCAGGTTTACAGTAAGTTTCCTGCTTGAAGTATGATCTGCGGCAAATTTTTCCCCGCACGCAAAACTCCTAGCGGGAAACTCACCGTAACCCGCCAGTGCGAATGTACCCTAAAAACACTACACTAACACATAATAAAGGGTAAAACACTACATATACACTCCCTTACACTGCCCCCCCCCCCAATAAAAATGAAAAATGCATTGTATAGCAGTGTTTCCAAAAAGGAGCCTCCAGCTGTTGCAAAACAGCAACTCCCAGCATTTCTGGACAGCCAATGACTGTCCAGGCATGCTGGGAGTTTAGCAGCAGCTGGAGGCACCCTGTTTGGGAATCAATGGCGTAGAATACCCCTATGTTCACCCCTATGCAATCCCTAATTTAGTCCTCAAATGCGCATGGCACTCTCTCACTTCAGAGCCCTGTCGTATTTCAAGGGAACAGTTTAGGGACACATATGGGGTATTTCCGTACTCAGGAGAAATTGCACTGCAAATTTTTTGGGGCTTTTTCTCCTTTTACCCTTTATGAAAAGGAAAAGTCATGGTCTACACCATCTTGTTAATGTAAAAAAATAAACATTGTATGGGTGTAGTTTCCAAAATAGGGTCACATGTGGGGGGTTCCACTGTTCTGGCACCACGGGGGGCTTTGTAAATGCACATGGCCCCATTCCAAAAATTTTTTTTTCCAAAAGCTCAATGGCGCTTCTCCTCTTCTGAGCATTGTAGTTTGCCAGCAGAGCACTTGACGTCCACACATGGGGTATTTTCCTGCTCAGAAGAAATGGGGTTACAAATTTTCGGGGTCATTTTCTCTTATTACCCCTTGTAAAAATGTAAAATTTGGGGAAAACAAGCATTTTCGTGAGAATTTTTTTTATTTTATTCATTTACACATCCAACTTTAATAAAAAGTCATCAAACACATGTGAGGTGTTAAGGCTCACTGTACCCCTTGCTACATTCCTTGAGGGGTGCAGTTTCCAAAATAGTATGCCATGTTTTTTTTTTTGCTGTTTTGGCAGCATAGGGGCTTTCTAAGTGTGACATGCCCCCCAAAAACCATTTCAGCAAAATTCGCTTTCCAAAAGCCAAATGTGACTCCTTCTCTTCTGAGCATTGTAGTGCGCCAGCAGAGCACTTGATGTCCACACAGGGGGTATTTCTATACTCAGAAGAGATAGGGTTACAAATTTTAGGGGGCATTGTCTCCTTTTACCCCTTGTAAAAAATAAAAATTTTGGGGAAAACTAGCATTTTAGTGAAAAAATAATAATTTACACATCCAAATTAAACGAAAAGTCGTCAAACACTTGTTGGGTGTTAAGGCTCACTGTACCCCTTGTTACATTCCTTGAGGGGTGTAGTTTCCAAAATAGTTTGCCATGTGTTTTTTTTGCTGTTCTAGCACCATAGGGGCTTCTTAAATGTGACATGCCCCAAAAAAACATTTCAGAAAAACTCACTCTCCAAAATCCCATTGTCGCTCCTTCCCTTCTGAGCCCTCTACTGAGCCCGCCGAACACTTGACATATGCAGATGAGGTATTTCCTTCCTCAAGAAAAATTGCGTTACACATTTTAGGAAGATTTCTCTCCTTTTACCCCCTTGTAAAAATTCAAAAATTGGGTCTACAAGAACATACTAGTGTAAAAAATGAAGATTTTGAATTTTCTCCTTCAGTTTGCTGTTATTCCTGTGAAACACCTAAAGGGTTAACAAACCTTTTGAACGTCACTTTGAATACTTTGAGGGGTGCAGTTTTTATAATGAGGTCATTTATGGGGTATTTCTAATATGAAGGCCCTTCAAATCCACTTCAAAACTGAACTGGTCCCTGAAAAATTTCGATTTTGAAAATGTTGTGTAAAATTGGAACATTGCTGCTATACTTTGAAGCCCTCTGATGTCCTCCAAAAGTAAAAACATGTCAACTTTATAATGTAAACATAAAGTAGACATATTGTATATGTGAATCAATGTATAATTTATTTGGAATATTCATTTTCCTTACAAGCACAGAGCTTCAAAGTTTAAAAAAAATGCAAAATTGTTAATTTTTTCATCAAATTTTGGAATTTTTCACCAAGAAATTATGCAAGTATCGACAAAATTTTACCACTAACATAAAGTAGAATATGTCATGAAAAAAGAATCTCGGAATCAGAATGAAAGGTAAAAGCATCCCAGAGTTATTAATGCTTAAAGTGATAGTGGTCTGATGTGCAAAAAATGGCCGGGTCCTCCACTAAAAATTGGCTGGGTCCTTAACCCCTTAACCCGTTTTTCCATTTTTGCATTTTCATTTTTTCCTCATCACCTTCTAAACATCATAACGCTTTCAATTTTGCAACAAAAAAATCCATATGGTGGCTTATTTTTTGGTCCACCAATTCTACTTTGCAATGACATTAGTAATTTTACCAAAAAATCCACAGCGAAATGGAAAAAAAAATAATTGTGCGACAAAATTGAAGAAAAAAATTCATTTTGTAACTTTTGGGGGCTTCCGTTTCTACGCAGTGCATTTTTTGGTCAAAATTACACCTTATCTTTATTCTGTAGGTCCCTATGGTTAAAATGATACCCTAATTATATAGGTTTGATTTTGTGGCACTTCTGAAAAAAATCATAATTACATGCAGGAAAATGTATATGTTTAAAATTGTCATCTTCTATACCCTATAACTTTTTTATTTTTCTGTGTACGGGCTGGTATGATAGCTAATTTTTTGCGCCGTGTTCTGAAGTTTTTATCGGTATCATTTTTGTGTTGATCGGGCTATTTGATCACTTTTTATTCATCTTTTTATGATATAAAAAGTGCCCAAAAAGACGCTATTTTGGACTATTTTGAATTTTTTTGCGCGTACGCCATTGACTGTGCGGTTTAATTAATGATATAATTTTATAGTTCGGACATTTATGCACGCAGCGATAGCACATATGTTAATCTTTATTTTTATTTACACAGTTTTTTTTATGGGAAAAGGGGGTGATTCAAACTTTTTTTTAGGGAAGGGGTTAAATGACCTTTGTTAATTTTTTTTAAACTTTTTTTTGCAGTGCTATAGCTCCCATAGGGAGCTATAGCACTGCACAAACTGAAACCTCTATGCTGATCCCTGCAAAGCCATAGCTTTGCACGGATCAGCGACATAGGGGCTCGATTGCTCAAGCCTGTAGCTCAAGCTTGGAGCAATCAAACCCCGATCGGACGCCGCAGAGAGAGGTAAGGAGACCTCCGCCTGCATCCCAGCTGATTGGAACATCGCGATTTTATCGCAATGTCCCGATCAGCCCGACTGAGCTGCCGGGAAGCGTTTACTTTTGTTTTCAGACGTGAAGATCAACTTTGATTCTCGCGTCTGAAGGGTTAACAGCGCGCGGCACAACGATCTTTGCCACACGCTGTTAGCCCAGGGTCCCGGCTATCGTTAGCAGCCGGGACCGACCCGGTGTGATGCGGGGGTCACCATTTTTCACACTGGGACCGGGCTCAGGGCGTACAGGTACGCCCTGAGTCCTTAAGAGGTTAAGGGGTTAAATCGTTCATTCTTTGGTGTGGTTCTTCAGTTACAGAATTACGTTGTATCATGCTTTCCTGTTCCTCCGATGAGCTAATGTCACTGGAACATACAATACTCATATTGTCATCTAATAAAGGACTTTTGTATCATTTTATTCTTTTGAATGTCAGGTGGTAGTCTGACAATTTCTGATTATAAAGGAATTTTGTAATCTGGAACACAGGTAAAAATAAGTATTTTTAAGCGTACTGTAGCAAATTTTTCTTCCCTCATTAGTGCATACCACATACCTACATCTAAGTAGTGTACCATTTTGTACCTGTTAATCTGTCAAGGGCCTATATAGTGTGAAAGGACAGCCAAAAGTACACACCTGCTGCTGTTCTAGACAAATACTGTTTCAAGCACAGTGAAGCATATTATTCTCCCCTCATATGCGCAATAGGTATGTCAGGCAGAGTAGTGAAATCTCAATTTCAAAATCCTTAATTTCAATTTCAAAATCATAAATTTCAATGGTTTCCTGATGCTGCTGTCAACTCTAGGCTGTGCCATTCAGACACTATATGGTCTCCTCATGCTGCCAACACCTCCACGCTGTGTCATTCAGCCACTATATGGTCTCCTCATGCTGCCAACACCTCCACGCTGTGTCATTCAGCCACTATATGGTCTCCTTATGCTTCAGCCTCATCCAAGCTGTGTCATTCAGCCACTATATGGTCTCCTCATGCAGCCAACACCTCCACGATGTGTCATTCAGCCACTACTAGGTCTCCTCATGCTGCCAACACCTCCATGTTGTGTCATTCAGCCACTATATGGTCTCCTCATGCTGCCAACACCTCCACGCTATGTCATTTAGCCACTATATGCTCTCCTCATGCTGCTAACACCTCCACGCTATGTAATTCAGCCACTATATGCTCTCCTCATGCTTTCAACACCTCCACGCTGTGTCATTCAGCCACTATATGGTCTCCTCATGCTGCCAACACCTTCATGCTGTGTCATTCAGCCACTATATGGTCTCCTCATGCTTCAGCCTCATCCAAGCTGTGTCAATAAGCCACTATATTGTCTCCTCATGCTGCCAACACCTCCATGCTGTGTCATTCAGCCACTATATGGTCTCCTCATGCTTCAGCCTCATCCAAGCTGTGTCAATAAGCCACTATATTGTCTCCTCATGCTGCCAACGCCTCCATGCTTTGTCATTCAGCCACTATATGGTCTCCTCATGCCTCAGCCTCATCCAAGCTGTGTCATTCAGCCACTATATGGTCTCCTCATGCAGCCAACACCTCCACGCTGTGTCATTCAGCCACTACATGGTCTCCTCATGCTGCCAACACCTCCACATCGTGTCATTAAGCCACTATATGGTCTCCTAATGCTTCCAACACCTCCACGCTGTGTCCTTCAGCCACTATATGGTCTCCTCATGCTTCAAGTGTGAATTCGGGTAGAAAAACAGACATGGTGCACATCTACAATCTTGTATAATGATCTGATTGCTTCTCAGCATAATATCAAAAACTAACAGGTTGTTAGTATACATTTTTGATCAAAAAGTACAAGCCCACTCGCCACGTCAAGGCCACCTATCCAGAGTGGGTCCCTAACGTCCCTAGCATAAAATGGCGCAGCACCGGGCGGCGACCACCACCGCCGCGACGCCAATGCCCACAGGGCGGAACGACCCACCAGCAGAGCGGCCCCAATGCCACTCAAACCAGTACATGGGCCGCACCCCCCCCCCGCAGACACGGCGCCACGGCAGCAACGGACACCGCACAGCACCACACCAGTGTGAACAGGGATGTAATAGCTCACTTACCATACTCTCCCAGTCAGACTGGGAGGCAGCTAGGAAAGAAATGGCCCATGTGCAGCTAACTACTGCTTATATAGGGTTGGGCTGAGGGGGTGGGGAAGAGTGCAGCACATGTTAAAACAAAGAAAAAGGAGGGGATAGAAATCACAGTGTGAATTCGGGTAGAAAAACAGACATGGTGCACATCTACAATCTTGTATAATGATCTGATTGCTTCTCAGCATAATATCAAAAACTAACAGGTTGTTAGTATACATTTTTGATCAAAAAGTACAAGCCCACTCGCCACGTCAAGGCCACCTATCCAGAGTGGGTCCCTAACGTCCCTAGCATAAAATGGCGCAGCACCGGGCGGCGACCACCACCGCCGCGACGCCAATGCCCACAGGGGGGAACGACCCACCGGCAGAGCGGCCCCAATGCCACTCAAACCAGTACATGGGCCGCACCCACCCGCAGACATGGCGCCACGGCAGCAACGGACACCGCACAGCACCACACCAGTGTGAACAGGGATGTAATAGCTCACTTACCATACTCTCCCAGTCAGACTGGGAGGCAGCTAGGAAAGAAATGGCCCATGTGCAGCTAACTACTGCTTATATAGGGTTGGGCTGAGGGGGTGGGGAAGAGTGCAGCACATGTTAAAACAAAGAAAAAGGAGGGGATAGAAATCACAGTGTGAATTCGGGTAGAAAAACAGACATGGTGCACATCTACAATCTTGTATAATGATCTGATTGCTTCTCAGCATAATATCAAAAACTAACAGGTGTTTGGTATACATTTTTGATCAAAAAGTACAAGCCCACTCGCCACGTCAAGGCCACCTATCCAGAGTGGGTCCCTAACGTCCCTAGCATAAAATGGCGCAGCACCGGGCGGCGACCACCACCGCCGCGACACCAATGCCCACAGGGGGGAACGACCCACCGGCAGAGCGGCCCCAATGCCACTCAAACCAGTACATGGGCCGCACCCACCCGCAGACATGGCGCCACGGCAGCAACGGACACCGCACAGCACCACACCAGTGTGAACAGGGATGTAATAGCTCACTTACCATACTCTCCCAGTCAGACTGGGAGGCAGCTAGAAAAGAAATGGCCCATGTGCAGCTAACTACTGCTTATATAGGGTTGGGCTGAGGGGGTGGGGAAGAGTGCAGCACATGTTAAAACAAAGAAAAAGGAGGGGATAGAAATCACAGTGTGAATTCGGGTAGAAAAACAGACATGGTGCACATCTACAATCTTGTATAATGATCTGATTGCTTCTCAGCATAATATCAAAAACTAACAGGTTGTTAGTATACATTTTTGATCAAAAAGTACAAGCCCACTCGCCACGTCAAGGCCACCTATCCAGAGTGGGTCCCTAACGTCCCTAGCATAAAATGGCGCAGCACCGGGCGGCGACCACCACCGCCGCGACGCCAATGCCCACAGGGGGGAACGACCCACCGGCAGAGCGGCCCCAATGCCACTCAAACCAGTACATGGGCCGGATAGGTGGCCTTGACGTGGCGAGTGGGCTTGTACTTTTTGATCAAAAATGTATACTAACAACCTGTTAGTTTTTGATATTATGCTGAGAAGCAATCAGATCATTATGCAAGATTGTAGATGTGCACCATGTCTGTTTTTCTACCCGAATTCACACTGTGATTTCTATCCCCTCCTTTTTCTTTGTTTTAACATGTGCTGCACTCTTCCCCACCCCCTCAGCCCAACCCTATATAAGCAGTAGTTAGCTGCATATGGGCCATTTCTTTCCTAGCTGCCTCCCAGTCTGACTGGGAGAGCATGGTAAGTGAGCTATTACATCCCTGTTCACACTGGTGTGGTGCTGTGCGGTGTCCGTTGCTGCCGTGGCGCCGTGTCTGCGGGGGGGTGCGGCCCATAGACTGGTTTGGGTGGCATTGGGGCCGCTCTGCCGGTGGGTCGCTCCCCCCTGTGGACATTGGCGTCGCGGCGGTGTCGGTCGCCTCCCGGTGCTGCGCCATTTTATGCTAGGGACGTTAGGGACCCACTCTGGATAGGTGGCCTTGACGTGGCGAGTGGGCTTGTACTTTTTGATCAAAAATGTATACTAACAACCTGTTAGTTTTTGATATTATGCTGAGAAGCAATCAGATCATTATACAAGATTGTAGATGTGCACCATGTCTGTTTTTCTACCGAATTCACACTGTGATTTCTATCCCCTCCTTTTTCTTTGTTTTAACATGTGCTGCACTCTTCCCCACCCCCTCAGCCCAACCCTATATAAGCAGTAGTTAGCTGCACATGGGCCATTTCTTTCCTAGCTGCCTCCCAGTCTGACTGGGAGAGCATGGTAAGTGAGCTATTACATCCCTGTTCACACTGGTGTGGTGCTGTGCGGTGTCCGTTGCTGCCGTGGCGCCGTGTCTGCGGGGGTGTGTGGCCCATAGACTGGTTTGGGTGGCATTGGGGCCGCTCTGCCGGTGGGTCGCTCCCCCCTGTGGGCATTGGCGTCGCGGTGGTGGTGGTCGCCGCCCGGTGCTGCGCCATTTTATGCTAGGGACGTTAGGGACCCACTCTGGATAGGTGGCCTTGACGTGGCGAGTGGGCTTGTACTTTTTGATCAAAAATGTATACTAACAACCTGTTAGTTTTTGATATTATGCTGAGAAGCAATCAGTTCATTATACAAGATTGTAGATGTGCACCATGTCTGTTTTTCTACCCGAATTCTCCTCATGCTTCAGCCTCATCCAAGCTGTGTCATTCAGCCACTATATGGTCTCCTCATGCTGCCAACACCTCCATACTGTGTCATTCATCCACTATATGGTCTCCTCATGCTTCAGCCTCATCCAAGCTGTGTCAATAAGCCACTATATTGTCTCCTCATGCTGCCAACACCTCCATGCTTTGTCATTCAGCCAATATATGGTCTCCTCATGCCTCAGCCTCATCCAAGCTGTGTCATTCAGCCACTATATAGTCTCCTCATGCTGCCAACACCTCCACGCTGTGTCATTCAGCCACTATATGGCCTCCTCATGCTGCCAACACCTCCACGCTGTGTCATTCAGCCACTATATGATCTCCTCATGCTTCCAACACCTCATCATTGTGTCATTCAACCACTATATGGTCTCCTCATGCTGCCAACACCTTCACGCTGTGTCATTCAGCTACTATATGGTCTCCTCATACTAATGCCACCTCCAGGCTCTGTCATTGTGCCGCTCTGTGGGAGTGATACTTTAAGCGATGCTGGTAATCTGCATGTCATTCTGAATAACAGTATTATTTCACTACCCCAGCACACTCCATATGTGTGTTAGAACACAGCAAAGTTTTCTACACCCCTATTGAGGCTCTCTGAAGGCTGGAAATAGTCATTTTTAATATAGATTCACTGCAAATAAATTTAAAAAATTCAGCGAACCGGACTTATCGAATATTTCAAAAGTTTGCTCATCTCTAGAGCACGACAATGCTATCTCATCAATACTTTATTTTAGTAAACAACATAAATTAGACCACACAATTAAAAACACTAAAACAAGGGAGCCAGATGATTCACAGCCTCTTTAAGCCACGGAGGGGAACCCCAGTTTCCCTTAGGAACACTCGCCTGATCCCAATAGCACAATGAACACAATCCCTCTGGACCAATGAACCCCTATGCATAGTAACACATAAGTAAATACAATATTGCACAATCAGTAGCAGCTGCATGAATGTTCACTTATTCAAATTTAAGTGCACGGTCAAGAAAGATGATAAAAACATACATCACAATGTAATAAATGGAGCTGGTCCCCTGCCGAATAAGGTCCGAACACGTTCCATTACTCCAAATGACTTCCTCAGGGGCACATGGCTAAATGTGCTCATTTCCCCACTATAAATACAGAAATAAGATTACCTCGGTGCCAGCAGGTGTGATGTAGACATTGTGGGCTACGTACATATATACACACATAATCACTTCCGGGATCACACATAACCCTTTATTCATTCTTTACCTGTGAGTATGGGTAAAAAGCAAATAATCAGTTCCGGTGCACTGCACCTGACATAGAAGCACGCACATAGAAGCACGCCCCAATGCGCATGCGCCAGCACTTCACACGCAAGCGCTGCACTACGCCTGTGCTAGGCGGCGTGACATTGCACCTGCATGACATTGCGCCTGCGTGTGAGATCTAAACACACCGTCCTAATGCACATGTCAGTGCTTCTCTGCTATTATACCTGCACATAGTTACCAAATGGACTGACCAGCTATTAATAGACCCGGCCTAATTAATTTTAAATATACCATATCCGATCATTAATTATACCACACAAAAGTTATCATTATCAAGGCTAAGTACTGGTAATGCAGGATGAGAAATAAAAAATGTTATTTTTACAGACCCCAGAATCAGACCCCACCCAAATACAGACCCCAGAAGCACTACCCACCATAATACAGACCCCAGAATCACCACCCACCATGATACAGACCCCAGAATCACCACCCAACATAATACAGACCCCAGAATCACCACCCAACATAATACAGACCCCAGAATCAGATCCCACCATAATACAGACCCCAGAATCAGACCCCACCATAATACAGAACCCCCCCCCCGACACACACACATAATACAGACCCTAGTCGTGTTGTGCAATAATATATATATATATATATATATATATATATATATATACAGTTACATTAACTGACTCACAATTCACATCTTTTATGGTCGGCATCATCTTGTCTCCTTCTGTTCTCCATCTTGCTCAGACCGACATGACAACTTCTTCCAGCCAAAACCCATCACTGCAGCATCTGCAAGACAAACATCTTAGTTTCTGCATTTTTCCAGTGCACCCCTTAGACGTGCAGAATTCAGTGGAGTTTATTCCATTCCAAAGTGTTACACAGCAGGCTGCATTTCAGTGACTTGTCTTCGCCTTTGTCAAGCACTAGAAACGACGAATTGTAGCCTGCTCTGTAACACTGTTTGGAATGGAATAAACTCCACTGAATTCAACTTTATACTTTGGTGTTCTGCGATTAACCTTGGATATAGGCAGCCAGCTAGGTTGGTAGGCAGTCAATTAGGTAGGTAGCTATGTAGATATGGAGGTTCATAGGTAGGTAGCAAGGTAGCTAAGTAGGTAGACAGATAGGTAAGTGGTAAGGTTGGATGCCAGGTAGAGAAGTAGCCTGGCAAGTAACTAGGTAGGTAACCAGGTAGGGAAGTAGCCAGGCATATGACTAGGTAGGTTGCCAGGTAGGGAAGTAGCCAAACAGGTAAGTCGGTAGGTTGCCAGGTAGGCAAGTAGACAGGCAGGTAACTAGGTAGGTAGCCAGGTAGGGAAGTAACCAGTGCTCCTCCACATCATCACCCTCCACCCTCACCTGCACACACACACACACACACACACCACATTTCCTCCACATCATTAACCCCTTCACATCATCAACCCCCCTCAACACCCCCCTTCACCTCCTTCACATCATCACCCCTCACCTCCTCCACATCATCACCCCCTCTCACCTGCACCCCCCTCACCTCCTCCACATCATCACCCCCACTCTCACCTCCTCCACATCATCACCACCCTCTCACCACCTCCACATCATCACCACCTTCTCACCTGCACACACACACCATCACCCCCCTCTCACCTCCTCCACATCATCACCCCCCCTCACCTCCTCCACCACATCACCCCCCTCACCTCCTCCCCATCATCACCCCCCTCCCCTCCTCCCCATCATCACCCCTCCCACCTCTTCCCCATCATTACACCCCCTTCTCACCTCTTCCACATCATTGCACCCCCTCACCTCCTCCACATCATTGCACCCCCTCTCCCCTCCTCCACATCATTGCACCCCCCTCTCACCTCCTCCACATCATCACACCCCTCTCACCTCCTCCACATCACCCCCTCACCTCCTCCCCATCATCACCCCCCCCCTCACCTCCTCCCCATCATCACCCCCCTCTCACCTCCTCCCCATCATCACCCCCCTCTCACCTCCTCCCCATCATCACCCCCCCTACCTCTTCCACATCATCACCCCCTCTCACCTCCTCCCCTTCATCACCCCCCCTCTCACCTCTTCCCCATCATCACTCTTCTCATCTCCTCCACATCATCACACCCCTCTCACCTCTTCCACATCATCACCCCCCTCTCACCTCCTCCACATAATCACCCCACCTTCTCACCTCTTCCACATCATCACCCCCCCTCTTCCACATCATCACCCCCCCCTTTTCCACATCATCACCCTCCTCCACATCATCACCCCCCTCCTCTTCCACATCACTCCCCCCTTTCCACATCATCATCACCCTCCCCTCACCAGCACAACCCCCCCTCTCACCTCCTCCACATCCTCACCCCCTCTCACCTGCACACCCTTTCATCACCTCCCCTCTCCAGCTGATGCCAGGATGATAAAAAAAAAAAAATAAAATAAAAAAAAAAACTTTTACTCACCTATACACAGGCAGAGATCTCCTCAGCAGCACAGGCTGGCTGCGTTCTTCTCCCACTATAGTGCAGGTGCTGATGAGTGACGTCACCGGCGCCCTGCACTGAATGGGGGCAGAGTTCACAGGTCTCCTCTCAGTAAAGCCGCAGGTGGAGGAGGCTTTAGCTTAAAGCGGCGCTCACTCGCCAGGGGATCCGGGACAAGTGTCCTTGATCCCCATTAGCAGAGTGAGTGCCTCTCTCCACCCTGAGCCCCACGTGCCGCTCGAAAGCACCCTGCTTGCCATGATTGGCACGTGTGCCAGGGGTTGCCGACCCCTGCCTTATACCATACCAGATGCAATCATTAAGTATACCACGTGGGAGTTATCATTATCAAATTTTCCGAAAAAATTTGTTTCGGACTGAATTTATTTGCGGCGAATGGCTATTAAAAATGGCTATTTCTGGCCTACAGAGAGCCTCAATAGGGCTGTAGAGACCTTTGCCTTGTCCTAACACACATAGGGAGTGTGCTGTATTAATTAAATAATACTGTTATTCAGTAGGACATGCAGATTACAGGCATTGCTATTAGAATCACTGCTGCTGAGCATCGATGTGGCAGCAGGGAGACCGTATGGTGTCAAAATTGAAGAGAATAAATAGATTATTTTATGTAATTTTACTTTAATTTAATTTGAATTTATTTACATTTTTTTGAGTACCCATTCTGGTGAGCATCGAGCCAGACAAGATACCACCTGTTCCAGCCCCTGCCTCTCAGTGCCCCCCTGACTATGAAAATGCGAATGTTTAATTTATTCAGTTATGGTTCATTGTTATCGCTCCTTGCTGTTCCATATGATTCTTGTGATAATTCCACAGATAATATGACGTAGGAGACCATAGGGTCTCAGTCTTGAAAAGATTACATTGATTATTTTAAATTAAAATGTAAGATTTATATTAGATTCCCAAGTTTAATTTGAACTAATACTGTATGACCACAAAACCCAATCTAACAAGGAGTCACATGGCGGCACAATGACAGAGCCTAGAGGTGGCAGCAGCATGAGGAGACCATAATCTGGCAGAATGACAAAGCCTGTAATTGGCAGCAGCACAAGGAGACCATATAGTGGCAGAATGACCCAGTCTGGAGGTGGCAACAGCCTGACAAGACCATAGGGCCTCACAATAGAGAAGATTAAAGATATTTTGGAAATTTTAAATTGAAGATTTTAGATATATTTACATTTTTAAAGTTAAATTTAAGGTGCCAACAGCATAAGGAGACCATATGGTGGCACAATGACAGAGTCTGGAGCTGAATGGCACAGCCTGGAGTTGGCGGCAGCATGAGTAGAACATATAGTGTCTGAATGGCACAGCCTGTAGTTGGCTGAAGCATGAGGAGACCATATAGTGGCTGAATGGCACAACCTGGAGTTGGCGACAGCATGAGGAGACCATATAGTGTCTAAATGGCACAGCCAGGAGGTGGCTGAAGCATGAGGAGACCATATAGTGTCTGGATGGCACAGTCTGGAGTTGGCTGAAGCATGAGGAGACCATATAGTGGCTGAATAGCACAGCCTGGAGTTGGCTGAAGCATGAGGGGACCATATAGTCAGGGGCGTACCTAGAGAATTTGGTGATGGATCCTTCTGCTCCTTTAAAAGATCCGTGAAGGCGGCGTCAGCGTCATGACATCACGTTGCTCACCGCTGCAACACTTCTCCCCATGCTGCTCTGACGCCACAGATGCAGGCACCGGGCGTAAAAGCGTTGTGGTCGCGGTACAGCAGTGGATAGTGCCATTAGGTAGCAGTTTCTCCACATTAGGTATCATAGATTCCCCAAATAATATAGCATAGATTCCCCATATTAGGAAGCATATATTCCCCACATTAGGAAGCATAGATTCCCCACATTAGGTAGCGTAGATTCCCCACATTAGGAAGCATCGATTCCCAACATTAGGAAGCATAGATTCCCCACATTAGGTAGCATAGTTTCCCCACATTAGGTAGCATATTTTCCCCACATTAGGAATCGCAGTTTCCCTACATTAGGTAGCATAGATTCCCCACATTAGGTAGCATATATTCCCCACATTAGGAAGCACAGTTTCCCCACATTATGTAGCATAGATTCCCCACATTAGGAAGCATAGATTCCCCACATTAGGTAGCATAGACTCCCCACGTTAGAAAGCATAGATTCCCTACATTAGGTAGCATAGTTTCCCCACATTAGGTAGCATAGATTCCCCACATTAGGAAGCGCAGTTTCCCTACATTAGGTAGCATAGATTCACCACATTAGGTAGCATAGTTTTCCACATTAGGTAGCATAGATTAACCACATTAGGTAGCATAGATTCCCCACATTGGGTAGTATAGATTCCCGACATTAGGAAGCGCAGTTTCCCCACATTATGTAGCATAGATTCCCCACATTAGGTAGCATAGACTCCCCACATTAGAAAGCACAGTCTCCCCACTTTAGGTAGCACAGATTCCCCACATTATTAGGGAAGCGCAGTTTCCCCACATTAGGAAGCATAGTCGTCGTCGTCCCCCCCCCCCCTGACAAGCACACACACACACACACACATAGACAGACAAAGACACACACACAGACACACACAGACAGACACACACAGACAGACAAACACAAACACATGGACAGACACACACACACATGCATAGACGCAGACACACATAGACAGAGACAGACACACATAGACAGACAGACAGACAGACACACACACACACACATAGACAGACACATACACACATAGACAGACACATACACACACACACACACATAGACAAACATAAATAGACACAATTACCTGGAACCATTTCTTCCCTCTGACGGCCTGACGAGTGACATCACTGACGTCCTCCTGCGCGTGTCTGCGGAGGGACGTCACATGCGCGTCGTCCCTCATCAGACCCGGGCCGGCCCCCAGCACAGCTGCAAACGGGGGTCGGCGGAGCGAGGTAATGGGGTGCTAACGGATGGGAGCTAGCGCAGCTGAAGATTAGGGGGGCACCCCGGTCACTGAGTGGCATGGTGTCACCATGACTCCATCATGGCACCCCCCTTGTGGGTGGCACCCGGGGTGGGCTGCCCCCCCTTGATACACCACTGCATATAGTGTCTGAATGGCACCGCCTGGAGGTGGCTGAAGCATGAAGAGACCATATAGTGGCTGAATAGCACAGCCTGGAGATGGGGAAGCATGAGGAGACCATATGGTGTCTGAATGGCACAGTCTGGAGTTGGCAGCAGCATAAATAGAACTTATAGTGGCTGAATGGCACAGCTTGGAGGTGGTGAAGCATGAGGAGACCATATAGTATCTGAATGGCACAGCCTGGCGGTGGCTGAATCATGGGGATACCATATAGTGGCTGAATGGCACAGCCTGAAGTTGGCTGAAGCATGAGGAGACCATACAGTGGCTGAATGGCACAGCCTGGAGGTGGCTAAAGCATGAGGAGACCAAATAATGTCTGAATGGCACAGCCTGGAGTTGGCTGAAGCATGAGGAAACCATAAAGTGGCTGAATGGCACAGCCTAGAGGTGGTGAAGCATGAGGAGATCATATAGTGTCTCAATGGCCAAGCTTGGAGGTGGTGAAGTATGAGGAGACCTTATAGTATCTGAATGGCTCAGCCTGCAGGTGGTGAAGCATAAGGAGACCATATAGTGTCTGAGTGGCACAGCCTGGAGGTGGATGAAGCATGAGGAGACCATATACTGTCTTAATGGCACTGCCTGGAGTTGGCTGAAGCAAGAGGAAACCATATAGATGCTGAATGGCACAGCCTGGAGAGGGATGAAGCATGAGGAGACCATATACTGTCTGAATGGCACAGCCTGGAGTTGGCTGAAGCATGAGGAAACTATATAGTGGCTGAATGGTACAGCCTGGAGGTGGTGAAGCATGAGGAGACCATATAGTGGCTGAATGACTCAGTCTGGAGGTGGTGAAGCATGAGGAGACCATATAGTGTCTGAATGGCACAGCCTTGAGGTGGCTGAATCATGGGGAGACCATATAGTGGCTGAATGGCACTGCCTGAAGTTGGCTGAAGCATGAGGAGACCATATAGTGGCTGAATGGCACAGCCTGAAGGTGGTAAAAGCATGAGGAGACAATAGAGTGTCTGAATGGCACAGCCTGGAGGTGGCTAAAGCATGAGGAAACCATATAGTGGCTGAATGGCACAGCCTAGAGGTGGTGAAGCATGAGGAGACCATATAGTGTCTGAGTGGCACAGCCTGGAGGTGGATGAAGCATGAGGAGACCATATACTGTCTGAATAGCACTTCCTGGAGTTGGCTGAAGCAAGAGGAAACCATATAGATGCTGAATGGCACAGCCTGGAGAGGGATGAAGCATGAGGAGACCATATACTGTTTTAATGGCACAGCCTGGAGTTGGCTGAAGCATGAGGAGACAATATAGTGTCTGAATGACACAGTCTGGAGGTGATGAAACATGAGGAGACCATATAATGTCTGAATGGCCCAGCCTGGAGGTAGTGAAGCATGAGGAGACAATATAGTGTCTGAATGACACAGTCTGGAGGTGGTGAAGCATGAGGAGACCATATAGTGTCTGAATGGCACAGCCTGGAGGTGGCTGAAGCATGAGGAGACCATATAGTGGCTGAATGACACAGTCTGGAGGTGGATGAAGCATGAGGAGACCATATAGTGTCTGACTGGCCCAGCCTGGAGGTGGCTGAAGCATGAGGAGACCATATAGTGGCTGAATTGCCCAGCCTGGAGTTGGCTGAAGCATGAGGAGACCATATAGTGGCTGAATGGCACAGCCTGGAGTTGGTGAAGCATGAGGAGTCCATATAGTGTCTGAATGGCACAGCCTGGAGGTGGCTGAAGCATGAGGAGACCATATAGTGGCTGAATGGTACAGCCTGGAGGTGGTGAAGCATGAAGAGACCTTATAGTGGCTGAATGGCACAGTCTGGAGGTGGCAGCAGGATCAGGAGTCCTGAAAGTGACCCGGTGACAGAGTGGTGCGGTGGGTGGCAATACCAGTACTCGTGATGAAGGGGGGAGAAAAAAGGTCTGATGCGCAGGAATGCTTGTAACTGGGGAGCAATGCCTTAAATCTGTTTGGCACTATCCATATTTGTGAAGTGTTGGTGTGGCACCATGGTCAATCTACTGCATCAGGCATTGGTGGGTGGAAATCCTGGTCGATCCCTGCCTGATTCATCTTCACAAAGGTCAGTCCCTCCACATTTTTCGTGGACAGATGAGTTCTCCTTGGGGTGGCCTCCGCCGCACTAAACACCTGCTCTGATGGCACACTACTGGCCTGGCAGGACAGCTTTTCCTGCGCAAACTCTGCTAGTTGCGACCACAAATCAAGTTTGGCTGCCCAGAAGCCCAACGGATCTTCAAGGTGTGTTGGCATGGGCATGTCAAGGTATGCTATCACCTGCTGCTTCAGGTCCTGCTCCAGGTCTACCTGCTGCTGATGAGTTGCTTAGCTATGCGGGAAGAAAGGTACTCATCAGAGACTGTAGACTCAGACTACTGCTGATGGAGCTGGTACTGCTCCTGCCACCCCACCCCTCACCAGCATCCATGGCAGTGGAAGGTGAGCACAGGGGGCCCCCCCGATTCAGACCTGCAAGAATATGGATGATGGCGCCGATAGGCATCGGCCAACTGACTACATAGGATGCCTCTGTAGTAGGTCAGTTTGTCCTCCCTGTCAGTGGGTGTAAAAAAGGCCCCTATTTTGTGGCAGTAGCGAGGGTCCAATAATTTGTAGAGCCAGAAGCCATCCCGCTGCCGAATCTTGATAATTCTGCTGTCACTACGCAAGCAAGTGAGCATGCATCGTGCCGTTTGTGCAAGTGACTCGAAGGGACTCCCTGCCTCCATCTCCACTGCATACTGCCATGGTGAGTCTGGGTCCTCTGTCTCGCCTTCCTCATAACCCTCTAGCTCCTCTGGCTGTCCATTTGGCGAAACCTAAACTGTGCTCCACTGTGCCCCTCCCCCTCCTCCTCCTCCAGTTCAGCCCCCACAGGGCTCATGTGGCCGTGAGATGTAGGTGCCACGTCTCCAGTGCCCTGACCAGCCATGGTTTCCAACACATGTTGTAAGAAATTATGCAGTGGAATGATGTTGTTCATCCAATAATCCTGGCGACTTACTAATAATATGGCTTCCTCAAAGGGCCTGAACAAACGTCAGGTGTCATGTTTGAGCTGCCACTGGTTCACATTGAAGATACACAGGGGAGTACCCCTATCCGCTTGGATCATCAAGAAATCGGTGATGGCTTTTCTCTGTTCATACAGTAGGTCCAACATATGGAGGGTGGAATTCCACTGTGTGGCAACGTCACAAACCAGACTATGTTGGGGGGATACCGTTCTGACGCTGCAGCTAAAGGAGGGTGTGCTTTGCGGTGTACGAGTGTCTGAAGCACATGCAAAGCTTCCTTCCCATTGTTAGGATGTCTTGCAAATGGTGGGAACATTTCAGGAACTGCTTGACAATAGTGTTGAGCGGCATAGGCCATATTCGAATTCGTGAATATTCGCGAATATATGGACGAATATTCGTCATATATTCGCAAAATTCGCATATTCGTAATATTCGCATTTTATTTTCGCATATGCGAACATTCGTGTATGCGAAAATTAGTATATGCGAAAATTAGCATATGCGAAAATTAGCATATGCAAATTTTCGCATGTGAGAAAATTCGCACCCCAGTCTCACACAGTAGTATTAGAGCCTTCTTTACACCACACAAGCTGGAAGCAGAGAGGGATGATCACTGTGATAAAAAAAAAAAAAAAAAAAAAAAAGAATATTCGTAATTACGAATATATAGTGCTATATTCGCGAATATTCGCGAATGCGCGAATATGCGATATTCGCGAATAAAAAAAGGGTAGGGGTGTGGCGCAATATTGGGGAAGGGATGGGATTTTATATTTCTTCATAAGCATTAATGTTATTTTGTTCCAGGAATGTATCTAACCCTGTTTTAAAGCGGTTAAATTTTCCTGCTGTGACCAGTTCCTGAGGTAGACTGTTACATAAGTTCACAGTTTATATGGTAAAGAAGGTGTGTCGCCCCTTGAGACTAAACCTTTTCTTCTCCAGACGGAGGGAGTGCCCCCTCGTCCTTTTCTCCATATTTTTTGTATGGGCCATTAATATACTTATATACATTTATCATATCCCCCCTTAAACGTCTCTTCACAAGACTAAACAATTGTAAGGCTGGGTTCACACCACGTTTTTCAAATACGGTAACCGTATACGGTTTTCCGCAAAAAAACGTATACGACCGTATCCGAAACCGTATGCATAGAGAATGCATTGTAAACTGTATTCCAAATGTTGTGTACGGTTGCATCCGTTTTGCCTCGGATACGGTTTTGCCGATTTTTCAACCGTAGGCAAAAACGCTGTCGACCAAGTTTTTGCCTCCGGTTGGAAAACCGTATGCGAACTGTATGCGGTTCTTTTAACATTGTTGTCTATGAGAACCGTACACAGAATTTCAGAATACGGTTGCACGCGGTTTTTCTAATCCGTTTTTGGAGTTGACACATGCGCAGATTGGAATTTCAATAGAACAATAGTAACTTTATTAAATTGCTGGAAAACTAATTCCAACAAAATAGCAAAACCGTTGGCAAAAACTGATGCAAACGGATAGAACTGTACGGGGAAAACCCGTATACTTTTTAATTTGGAGTCATACGGTTGTATACGGTTGCATACGGTTTTTGCCATACATTTTTTAGCGGAAAACCGTATACGGTAACCGTATTTGAAAAACGTGGTGTGAACCCAGCCTTACTCCTTTAATCGCTACTCATAACTAAGATGTTCCATGCCCCATATTAGTTTAGTCGCGCGTCTCTGCACCCTTTCCAGCTCCACAGTGTCCCTTTTATGGACTGGTGCCCAAAACTGAACAGCATATTCCAGATGAGGCCGTACCAATGCTTTATAAAGGGGGAGTATTATGTCCCTGTCCCTCGAGTCCATGTCTCTTTTTATACATGACAATATCCTGCCGGCCTTGGAAGCAGCAGCCTGACATTGCATGCTTTTCTGTAGTCTGTGATCTACAAGTACACCCAGATCCTTCTCTACTAGTTACTCTGCCAGTTTAATCCCCCTTAAGACATATGACGCATGCATGTTATTAGTACCCAGATGCATAACTTTACATTTATCCACATTGAACCTCATTTGCCAAGTGGATGCCCAGACACTTAGTCTATCCAAGTCATCTTGTAACCTATACACATCCTCTATAGACTGTACCGTGCTACAAACTTGGTGTCATCTGCAAAGATAGAAACAGAGCTGTTAATGCCATCCTCTAAATCATTGATAAATAAATTAAACAACAGCGGGCCCAGTACTGAACCTTGGGGTACACCACTAATAACTGGGGACCAATCAGAGTACGAATCATTGACCACCACTCTCTGGGTACGATCCATGAGCCAGTGTTCAATCCAGTTACAAATTAAAGTTTCCAAACCCAAAGACCTTAACTTACCTGTCAGACATCTATGAGGGCCGTTGAGCATATTTAGCTTCTGGGCCGTTGAATGAGTGGGCGCATACTATTGTTTCTTGGATATCGCCGATTGTTGGCGGAATGATTGACTAAAAGTAGGAGGAGCATCTGGAGTGACAGAAGGAGGGTAGCATCTGGAGTGACAGAAGGAGGGTATGACACACAGCTCCCTTCTGCTGAGGTGGTGGAGCCTTGGCTGGCCGAAAGAGGGAGCGGCGTGCCACTGGGTAATGCAGCAGGTTGGACCACTACATCGGAGCCACGATTCTCCCAGGCTGCTTTATGGTGTCCCAGCATATGTTGACGCAGGTGCCAAAATTGGGACCCTGGCCACGTTTCACCTTCAGCCAAAATTTCTTGCATGTGGTTATGTTAAAGGAGTACTCCGCCCCAGGACATCTTATCCCCTATCCAAAGGATAGGGGATAAGATGTCAGATTGTGGGGGTCCCGCCACTGAGGACCCCCAGGATCTCGGCTGCAGCACCCCGCTGTCATCACCACACAGAGCAAATTCTCTCTCTGCGTAAAGACGGGCGATACAAGGGCTGGAGCATTGTGATGTCACGGCTCCGCCCACTCGTGATGTCACGGTCTGCCCCTCAATACAAGTCTATGGGAGTGGGCTTGGCAGCCGTCACACCCCCTCCCATAGACTTGCATTAAGTGGGCAGGCTGTGATGTCACGAGGGGTGGGGCCGTGACGTCACCATACTCCGGCCCTAGTATTGCCCATCACAGAGCGAGCTTGCTCTATGCAGTAATGAAAGCGGGGTGCTGCAGCCGAGATCACGGGGTTCCCCAGCAGCGGGACCCCCGCGATCTGACATCTTATCCCCTATCCTTTGGATAGGGGATAGGATGTCCTGTGGCAGACTTCCCCTTTAACTTTCTCTGGAGGCTTGATGAAAAACTGCCACACTGCCGAGTAGCTGTTTTTCCCACCAACAGTCCGCACTAACTGACTGCTACTGCCTCCGTATCCAGGAACACCTGTTCCACTACCTCACGGAAAGGTAGGCTGCGGCGATGCAGGTGGTTTCCCCTGGGCACGTTTGGCTCCAGAATTTCCACTTCTCCCGCCACGCTGACTGCCAACCATGCTACCACCTTGTTGGCTCAGCTGCTGCCTCACAGGCATCCTGCAACCTCCTGATGATACAACCTCGTGATGGAGCCCCTTCTGCATCCCGCTCCCGAGTGCGATTGGCTTCATCATCATCGAGTTGTGTCTGCATATCCCTGATGTCCTCCTCAGGTTTCTCAACAGTGTCTGCTTCAGGAGCCTGAACGCTACCAACACCACCTCATACGCCACTCTCCTCATCACTACTTGCCCGCCTAGTGGAGGAAGCGGCGGATGTCTCCTCCACTTCTTGGCTGGGCAGTAGCTGCTGACTGTCCTCTATTAGATCGTCCTCAGTGAATAGTGGAGCTGAACCCACAGCATAAGATACTTCTTTAGGTGAGGGAACAGCATAGGACAAAGGCAATGGGAGGACAGGGACTGCTCCCAGGCCATGCCAACTGAGGGTTGTGTCTGAGGAACCCACTGACTGTTGACTGGGGGGTATCAGATGTCACTTGTGATGAAGTGGATGACCGTGTTAACCAATCCATGACAGCAGATGGGTTGCTGGTCGAGACACAACCGCTTGCTGATACCGGGAGCTCAGGCTTCTCGCTGCGACTCCTGCTGCCACTCGCCCCTAGTATGCTGCGACCTCTGCCTGATTAATTTAGGCGTCTGCCATTCCTCTGTGCACGTCCTGGCACTTCTCTGCCTGACATACTTAGTCAGTTTATGAGGGGAGTACAATACGCTTCACTACACTTAAAAAAGTATATGTCTGGAACAGCAGCAGGTGTGTCCTTTTGGCTGTCCTTTCACAGTATCTAGGCCTTTAACAGATTAACAGGTACAAAATAGTACACTACTTAGATGTATGTATGCGCTACAGTACGCTTTAAAAAACGTATTGGAGTAAAACACCAACCGATGATTACTCTTGCCTGGACTTTCACAGTATCTAGGCCCTTGACAGATTAACAGGTACAAAATAGTACACTATTTAGATGTACGTATGTGTTATGTACTTGTGAGGGCATAAAAATGCACTACATTACGCTTAAAAAAGTATATGAGTGCAACACCAGCCTGTAAGTATTTTTGCCTGGCCTTTCACAGTATTTAGGCCCTTGACAGATTAACAGGTACAAAACAGCACACTACTTATATGTAGTACGTTTGAAAAAACATAATGGAGTAAATCACCAGTCGGTGATTACTTTTAGCTGTCCTTTCACAGTATCTAGGCCCTTGACAGATTAACAGCTACAAAATAGTACACTACTTAGATGTACTGTAAGTATGTGGTGCACACTTATGAGTGCAGAAAAATGTGCTACAGTTTGCGGGCCCAGTACTGAACCTTGGGGTACACCACTAATAACTGGGGACCAATCAGAGTATGAATCATTGACCAGCACTCTCTGGGTACGATCCATGAGCCAGTGTTCAATCAAGTTACAAATTAAAGTTTCCAAACCCAAAGACCTTAACTTACCTGTCAGACATCTATGAGGGCCGTTGAGCATATTTAGCTTCTGGGCCGTTGAATGAGTGGGCGCATACTGTTGTTTCTTGGATATCGCCGATTGTTGGCGGAATGATTGACTAAAACCATATTTTTGCACCAGCAGTACGCAACAGTGCTGGAGCACACAAAACTGTGTACTAAACCCAAAATTGCACTCTGTCAAAGACTATTAGAAATGGACTGCTGGGTATTATACCATCTACAGACCAGTAAATCCAGCAGATGATTTGTTGTGGACACAGAATTGCGCTGAAAAATAATTCCTGCCTCCTCTGCTAAAGTTTTTGAATTTGAGGCAGCTTATTGAAATGTATGAGGCAACACACAGCTCTCTGCCCCTCTCTGTAATACAATGCTGTAGAAAATGACTGGGAGGTTAATGGCTGCAGTAAAAATCCTTTTCAAAAAGCCCTGCTCTCGGTCCACCAGAACGCTGATGTGACCAGGAGGGGAAACGCTGCTGGAAAAAGCTTTTCTGTGTAACACACACACATACGTACGTCCTTTCTTTCTGCAGTGTAATGAATGAAGTAGGTGGCCGCAATATGGCTGAGGATTATATAGGGCTGTGACATCACAGGGGTGACTGGCTGCTGATAGGCTGCATCCTGCACGTGATTCAGGATCATCCCACCTACCCGCCTTCCCGTCTTACCTTCCCAGAGTTCCTTGCCCCATGTCCTCAACATGTGGATCCGCCATTTTAGATGCCCTGGACTGCACTAAATGGAGTTTAATTAAGCGATCCACGCAAAAGAATTGCAGCGATATTTGCATTCATTGCAAATCAAATTTTTCATGATATTCGTAATGAATTCGCATTCGTCAGCTTCGATTAGCTCATCTCTAGTGACAATAGTACATGTGATAATATACCCCAAAAATATATCTCCCTCTTAAATAATCAAATGATACATAAAGTGATAAAAAAAGACTGACCCCAATAATTGTACATAGTGAGCCATAAACAGGTGTATGTGTTAAATCTCAAATTACAAATGTGACTTACCCAAATAGTCGTGAACCTCTCCTCATGTCCAAAAAATATGATGTACTCCAGATCAGAAGCTTCATCCTGTACCAACACACAAAATAGGGAATACCCACACCAAGTGATCAGTGCCACACAACAACAACAACACACCAACATGCATGACAACCCCCCCCCCCACACACACACACACCCCCACCCCCAAAAACAGTACCCACACACACAGGGAACCACCCACCAACCTCTCCCCTGAGCTGATACAGCCCCCCCATAATCCTATACTGAGCATATATGAATATCAACCTAGTGACAACTCCCCAAATACGTGTGTGATGTATAGCCATACCATCCTATAACTAATAACTAATGTCTCCCAATTAAGGCCACCTAACTCGATAGGTCTATAAGCACCTGATCCAAGAAAAACACTTACCCCAAAAATCCTGTAAACAGAAGCTCCTCATTAAGCCCGTGTGGTACCTCAGTTTCCAAGGTATATGTCCATCTCGACTCGGTTTGAAGTAGTATATTTGTTGTTAATCTCTCGAGTCCAAACACTTTTAAACCTCTCAGGTTCCCAGAGTGGATTTAAAAAAAATGTTCTGCTACTGAAATAAGATTCTTCTGCATAGCCATATAACGTCTTGCTAGTGAAATCTTTTCTTGCTAGTGAAAAGGTGTTTTTGTATTTGTTTTTTCAATTGCTGACTGGTCTGTCCAACATAAAGCTTATTACAGGATCACTTGATCACATAATTACATGTGTTGTTTTGCAGTTTATTTACCTCCTAATCTCAAACTCCTCTCCATTCCTAGGGTTAACAAATCGATCACCCGATTCCATGTATTGGCATATGTTGCAATTCCCACATGTATATGATCCTCCATGTCATTGGCCGGACTCAATACTTTTAGGCCTCTGGAAATTAGATAATAAGTCTCTTAAGTTTGGTGCTCTACGTGTCACCAACTTCGGCTTATCCGGGACAATACTTTTGATCTTGTTATGTGACTTCAGGATGTCCCAATAAAGTTGTAAGACATTTCTCAGATCACTCCATTGATTCTTGTATTCTGAGATAAACCGTATTGTCTCATCGGTACTTCTCCTCGAAGGTACTAATAGTTTGTCCGTGCTCTCTAATAAGCTCTTTTAATTGTTCTCTTGGGATATCTATCCCCTTTCGATAAACATCTGTCATGTCTTCCTCGACATGTGGCGAAACATGTCGAGGAAGGCATGACAGATACTTTTTAAATTCACTCTGTGATAGAGCTTATAACGGTATACTGCAGTGCTTTCACCCTTTGACAACAGTATTTCAAAAGTGACAGTTGATACATACTCTATCACAGTATTTGTTTTTATATGTTGTATAGGTTGTTTTTAATATTTCAATAAACAGAATAAAAGTGACATTTTAGGGGAGGTTGAATAGGGGGGGTTTTCACCCCGGGCTACAGGACTCTCATGTGCCATCATATTGTACCTCTGTACAGCACCATAATGCCATTTTTTCCCCATGAAGAACTGTTGTAAAAGGAGAACTCTGTAAGCCTCCTTCACAAATGGACACATACAGAGGTACAGACACCTCTCTGTATTTATCTGAATATGTTTCAAGTTACTAAACTGGAAAACATTCCAAAAGATTACAGCTGTAGCATGAACCTTTGTTCAATGTATCATATGAATCAAACTACTACTGTTGAAAAATATTGCTAAATTGTGGGGAATTTATTGGTATGGGCAAGTTAGATGTATTTGCACGTATAAACCAAATATTTGTAAGGGCTTATTGGCAAAATGAAGAATAAAAATTATTTGAACTTTTGCATGTTCACTGAACCGTTCCGTAACATTTTCTGCAGCCTGGCAGGGCATATATCCTGCTGAAAGAGACCATTAGGGCCATGAATGGGTTTTGAAAGAAGCCCCTTCTATTGCCAAGAACTTTGCCTTCAATCATATTTTGGTAGGTGAAATATGTCAAAGTAACATCAGCATGAATGACAGGGCCCTAAGTTTTTAAGCAAAACATTTCTCACACTGCTTCCACCAGTGGCCCTTCTTTCTATATTGCATTCTAGTGCTGGTCCTTCTTTCTATATTGCATTTTGGTGCCATTTTTTTTCCTAGAAAGGGGATGAGACACACATGATTTTCCATATGATGTGAAAGATGTGCCCATTGGGTAGGGTCACACATTGCATATACACAGCGTATTTCATGATGCGCAAAATCCACTGAGCAGCGGGAAATGCACTGCATATTCTCCTATGAGCATACACACAGAGCTATCAAGCGGCAGCCCTGTGTGCGCAGTGAGGTTCAGAGGTGGGGTCAGCGTGCTGACAAGCCTGTGATGCGTGGGCCTGCCTGAGACCCCCCCATGACCGCGATGGGCGCAAATCGCAGGTCAATTCAGACCTGCGATCTGCGCGATTCCGGGTCATACGGGTCACTGGTGACCCGGTGACCCGGAAAATAAGAGGGATCGGGGGTGTCGGAGACACCCTCGATCCCCCTGAAGGGATAGGAGTTTGGTGGCAGGGGTTTCCCTGCTATTGGTCGGCCGAGCGACCGACCGATAGCAGACCGGGGGTGGGGGGGTTAAAGTTTGGTTCCCCCGCTTTGCCCACCTATCGGGGCAAAATGGGGGAACTGTACAGGGAAGGTCGGCACCGAAGGTCCCTTACCTGGATACCGGATCCCCGAGCGCGATCCTCCCCCACGTGCGGCAGCGGCAGCAAAACTTCCGGGTCCTGCTAGGTGAGTTGTTGCCTAGCAACATCCGGAGGGCCACAGTTTACAGTGGTCTCTAAACCGTGGCCCTCCAGATGTTGCAAAACTACAACTCCCAGCATGCCCAGACAGCTGTTTGCTGTGTGGACATGCTGGGACTTGTAGTTTTGCAATATTTAGAGGGGTTCAGGTTGTAGATCACTAAGTGGTCTCAAACTGTAGCCCTCCAGATGTTGCAAAACTACAACTCTCAGCATGCCCAGACAGCAGTTTTCTGTCTGGGCATGCTGCGAGTTGTAGTTTTGCAACATCTGGAGGGCCACAGTTTTGAGATCACTGGACAGTGATTTACAACCTGAACCCCTCTAAATCTTGCAAAACTACAACTCCCAGCATTCAGGAACAGCATAAGGCTGTCGTGGCATGCTGGGAGTTGTACTTGCGTGCCTCCAGCCATTGCATAACTACATCTCCCAGCATGCCCTTCCGCAATCAGTACATGCTGGGAGTTGTAGTTTTGCAACAGCTGGAGGCACACTGGTTGGAAAATACTGAGTTAGGGCATAGAACCTAACTCAAGGTTTTCCAACCAGTGTGCCTCCAGCTGTTGCAAAACTACAACTCCCAGCATGCATGATCTGTCAGTGCATGCTGGGAGTTGTAGTTTTGACCCCCCCCTCCCATGTGAATGTACAGGCTACATTCACACTGGTGGCAGATTACAGTGAGTTCCCCACTACAAATTTGAGCTGCGGCAAATTTTCCGCCGCAGCTCAAACTCTTAGCGGGAGACTCAGTGTAATCTGCCTCCAGTGTGAATGTACCCTAAAAACACTACACTACACTAACATAAAATAAACAGTAAAACACTACATATACACACGTACACTGCCCCCCCTACCACCCCCCACCCCAATAAAAATGAAAAACGTATTGTACGGCAGTGTTTCTAAGATGGAGCCTCCAGCTGTTGCAAAACAAAAACTCCCAGCATTTCTGGACAGCAATTGACTGTCCAAGCATGCTGGGAGTTTTACAACAGCTGGAGGCACCCTGTTTGGGAATCACTGGCATAGAATACCCCTATGTCCACCCCTATGCAAGTCCCTAATTCAGGCCTCAAATGCGCATAGCGCTCTCACTTTAAAGCCCTGTCGTATTTCAAGGCAACAGAATAGGGACACATATGGTGTATCGCCGTACTCAGGAGAAATTGCCTATCAAATTTTGGGGGGCTTTTTCTCCTCTTACCCCTTATGAAAAGGATCAATTGGGGTCTACACCAGCATGTTAGTGTAAAAAAATAAAAATTTTTACACTAACATACTGGTGTTGCCCTATACTTTTCATTTTCACAAGAGGTAAAAGGGAAAAACGCCCCCCCCCCCCAAAATTTGTAACGCAATTTCTCCCAAGTACGGAGATACCCCATATGTGGGCACAAAGTGCTCTGGAGGAGCACAACAAGGCCCAGAAGGGAGAGTCCGCCATGTACATTTGAGGTGATTTGCACAGGGGTGGCTGATTGTTACAGCGGTTCTGACAAACGCAAAAAAAAAAACACACTTTGGAAACTACACCCCTCACGGAATGTAATAAGGGGTGCAGTGAGAATTTACACCCTATAGGTGTCTGACGGATCTTTGGAACAGTGGTCCGTGAAAATGAAAAATTTTGCACAGCCCACTGTTCCAAAGATCTGTCAGACACCATTGGGGGGTAAATGCTCACTGTACCCCTCATTACATTCTGTGAGGGGTCTAGTTTCCAAAATGGTATGCCATGTGGGGTTTTTTTTTTTGCTGTCCTGGCACCATAGGGGCTTCCTAAATGCGACATGCCCCCCGAGCAAAATTTGCTCTCAAAAAGCCAAATATGACGCCTTCTCTTCTGAGCATTGTAGTTCGCCCGCAGTGCACTTCATGTCCACTTACGGGGTACCTCCATACTCAGAAGAGATGGGGTTACAAATTTTGGGGGGTCTTTTCTGCTATTAACCCTTGCAAAAATGTGAAATTTGGGGGAAACCCACGTTTTTGTAAAAAAAATATAATTTTTTTTACATATGCAAAAGTCGTGAAACACCTGTGGGGTATTAAGGCTCACTTTATCCCTTGTTACGTTCCTCAAGGGGTCTAGTTTCCAAAATGGTATGCCATATGGTTTTTTTTGCTGTCCTGGCACCATAGGGGCTTCCTAAATGCAACATGCCCCCCCGAGCAAAATTTGCTCTCAAAAAGCCAAATATGACTCCTCCTCTTCTGAGCATTGCTGTGAAACACCTAAAGGGTTAAAACATTTACTGAATGTCATTTTGAATACTTTTGGGGGTGCAGTTTTTATAATGGGGTCATTTATGGGGTATTTCTAATATGAAGACCCTTCAAATCCACTTCAAAGCTGAACTGATCCCTGAAAAATTGTGAGTTTGAAAATTTTGTGAAAAATTGGAAAATTGCTGCTGAACTTTGAAGCCCTCTGGTGTCTTCCAAAAGTAAAAACACATCAATTTTATGATGCAAACATAAGGTAGACATATTGTATATGTGATCCAAAAAAATATTTGGAAAATCCATTTTCCTTACAAGCAGAGAGCTTCAAAGTTAGAAAAATGCAAAATTTAAAATTTTTTCATCAAATTTGGGGATTTTTCACCAAGAAAGGATGCAAGTTACCACAAAAATTTACCACTATGTTAAAGTAGAATATGTCACGAGAAAACAATCTCAGAATCAGAATGATAAGTAAAAGCATTCCAGAGTTATTAATGTTTAAAGTGACACTGGCCAGATTTGCAAAAAAGGGCTTCGTCCTAGAGGTGAAAATGGGCTCCGTCCTTAAGGGGTTAATATATTCACTAATGACCATGTAGAGGGGTTAAATAGTAAAGTAGCAATCTTTGCAGATGATACTAAATTCTGTAAAGTAGTCAACACAATAGAGGACAGTGCACTGTTACAAATTGATCTGGATAGGTTGGATTGGGCTGAGAAGTGGCAGATGAGGTTCAACACTGATAAATGTAAGGTAATGCAATTGCAATTGGGGAGGAAAAATCCAGGCTGGGATTATGTATCAAATGGGAGAACACTTTGGACGACTAACATGGAAAAGGACTTAGGAGTCTTAGTTAACAGTAAATTAGCTGTAGTGACCAATGTCGGGCAGATGCTGCCAAGGCAAATAAAATCATGAAGGACATACCTGAAGGACATACCTGAGCCCGCACACCAACGACAAGGTTTCTCAAGTGGCATGGGACCTAACACTTACCTACCTGTGCATGATAAGCAAAACCAGGGGCCAGTGGGCAATTACAGCAGTGTTAGATCCGACTCATAGCTTGAGAAACCTTGGCGTTGGTGTGCGGGCTCAGGTATGTCCTTCATCTAAGGATATACTGGCTAATGTCTCAATTTTAACATCAGTTTTGAGGGTTAGCCAATGTCACTGTTACATCCACCACAGTAGTGCACCTATATTCCATATAGATCATTTTGATTTTTTTCCCATCCACACCTATTTATCTGGTGCAGGATGCCATTGTGGTACTTGTGGCCGCTTGCAGGCATCCTCTTTTCTACGCATTTATTGCTGGAGATTACCCTTAGTAACGGACCACAAGAGCAGGCTCTGCCCCCCAGTATCTGTGCACATCTGCATTCAGGGGTTGAGCATCATCTGCCTTCTGATACCACGTCAATGTAATTGGTGCATTAATAGGGGCATAGAGGCCCATGACAAGGAAATAATTCTACCACTGTACAAATCGCTAATCAGACCACACATGGAATACTGTGTACAGTACTGGGCACTAGTGCACAAGAAAGATGTAGTGGAGCTGGAGAGGGTTCAAAGACGGGCAACCAGGGTAATACAGGGAATAGGAGGACTACAGTACCCAGAAAGGTTATCAGAATTGGGGTTATTTAGTTTAGAAAAAAGAAGGCTTAGGGGCGACCTAATAACGATGTATAAATATATCAAGGGACCATACAGAGATCTCTCCCATGATCTATTTATACCCAGGACTGTATCTATAACAAGGGGGCATCCTCTACGTCTAGAGGAAAGAAGGTTCCTACACCAGAACAGACTGGAGTTCTTTAATGTAAGAGCAGTGAGACTGTGGAATTCTCTCCCGGAGGAGGTGGTCATGGTGAACTCTGTAAAAGAGTTCTAAAGGGGTCTGGATGCATTTTTGGAGAGTAATAACATCGTTGGTTATGTATACTAGATTTGTAGGGACAGAACGTTGATCCAGGGATTTATTCTGACTGCGATATTTGGAGTCAGAAATAATTTTTACCTCTAGTATGAGGTTTTTTTTGCCTTTCTCTGGATTAACTCAGTAGGAACTCCTTAGGGATATAGGTTGAACTTGGTGGACTTTGGTCTTTTTTCAACCTTATGAACTATGTTACTATGTTACCTTTTTAAGCTCTTGTGAAGGCAGGTGGTTTGAGCTATATAACCATCTTCCACTCTGACCATTTCTTTCATGTGACCTGAGTGGCTTTCTTTTTCCTGGCCCCAGACGCTTATATACCACAGACTAATTAATTTAACAGCTTGCACAACTAAATATTTATCATGTTTTAAATGGAAGTCGACTTTATGTGCCGTCAGATTTTGCTCCCTCAGTCTGTGCCTCATCAATAAAAACACATTTTATCAACTTTTAATTGTACTGTTTCCAGCCTAGTCACAGTGGGAAGAGTTCCCCATAAATTAGGTCTTTCTTAAGTGCACTGTTGAGTCATTTTACTTAATTAAATCAGTTTTCATTTTTCATGAGCTTTATGACTTTCACCACTTTGTTGTAAAACAACAGAACTTTTTTGTTGAAGTCTTCAAATACCAAAGGTTTGATCTAGTTCCTTGCAGAAAAAAAGATTTTGTGAAATGTGATATAACGGTATCAATATTATTTCTACTTACTGAAGTAATAGAAAATATTACTTAAATGCTGAATTATTTTTGATTTCTGGATTGGTAATTGTTTTTTAAAATCTTATTCGTACAGTTAGGTTTGGGTTCTCTTCTCTGACTAAGGGCCTGTTCCAATTTACAGATGTAGAAGATGTATGAAAGGAAATGTCCGGCACTTCAGGTGTACAGATAAAAGAAAGCTTGCTTTATTGGAAACTTGAGACAACGGTCACATACAGAAGAGCGTTTGACGCGTTTCACACCTGCCGGTGCTTAATTGTAGAAGTTTGCGTAATGACTACGATTAAGCACCGACAGGTGTGAAACACGTCAGACAAGCTCTTCTGTATGTGACAATTGTCTCAAGTTTCCAATAAAGCAAGCTTTGTTTTATCCATACACTTTAAGTGGCGGACATTTCCTTTCATACGGCAATCCTGAATAGGGCGGGACCGGCGAGTCGTAGCACAGGTAAACTGTGTCTACTATTAAGCACCGACAGGTGTGAAACGTGTCAGACAAGCTCTTCTGTATGTGACAGTTGTCTCAAGTTTCCAATAAAGCAAGCTTTGTTTTATCCATACACCTTATAGGCTTATATGCAGATGACACAATTTTTTTTTTCTCTCGAAACCTGATATAACATTACCATATGCTATTCAGTTGATGGATAGGTTCGGATTTTTTTCTGGACTGTACATCAACTGGTCTAAATATATGGTTATGCCTCTGCAGGACACTTTGTGGCCACCGGGAATGTCTGGTCTTCCAGTGGTAACCCCGTTTAAGTACTTAAACAATTTACAAAAACAATTTAAATTAGGGAGCGCTACTAACTGAAGCAAAATAAATCTACAAAAATATGGGGATGTATAATAAGATTCTTGTGACTCACCCGGTGTACATAGCGACCCCCAAGAAATTAAATGCATGGTCGTTGGAAATTTAAATATAGTGTTTTTGTTTATTTTGTAGGCACACATATGGTTAAAAGAATTTCATCATTGAATTATTGTAAAGAACCTTCACTGCAGCCTCGATCAAAATCATTGAAGCAGTTCTGCCCTATTTTTCTCCTCCATATATGTTGCCCTCGTAATAAATACATATACTTTTTAATTCCCCTGATCTAGCATAGTAGAAGCACTGGATAGTGCTCTTTTGCTATTGTAACGGTGGGCTATGCACCTGCACGGCTTGTCAGTGCGATCACATTGTTTTTAGTGTCTCTAGTGAGCAGTACGCTTGTGTGACATGCTAGCGCAGTCGCAATATGCTCAGTGGGATCAGTTTGGGTATGGGCACTATGAGCGTGGCGCAGCTTGATCTGCGGGCATCATAGAGCTGAAGTTTAATTGGTATGATCGGGGGTAATGTGCTGATGCATCATTGATGCCTGCGCAGTTAGTTTGTCAGAGAACACAAAGATTGTCAAATTTGCCACTGGTGCCCTGTGCTCTTCACAGATGAAAGCAGGTTCACACTGAGCACATGTGACAGATGTGACAGAGTCTGGAGATGCCTGCAACATCCTCCAGCATGACCGGTTTGGCAGTGGGTCAGTAATGGTGTGGGGTGACATTTCTTTGGGGGGGCCGCACAGAACTCCACGTGCTTACCAGAGGTAGCCTGACTGCCATTAGGTACCTAGATCCTCAGACCCCTTGTGAGACCATATGCTGGGGTGCGGTTTGCCCTTGGTTCCTCCTAATGCAAGACAATGCTAGACCTCATGTGGCTGGAGTGTGCCAGCAGTTCCTGCAAGAGGAAGGCATTGATGCTATGGACTGGCCTGCCCGTTCCCCAGACCTTAATTCGATTGAGCACCTCTGGGACATCATGTCTTGTTCCATCCACTAACGCCACGTTGCACCACAGACTGTCCAGGAGTTGGCGGATGCTTTTGTCAAGGTCGGGGAGGACATCCCTGAGGAGACCATCCGCTACCTCATCAGGAGCATGCCCAGCATTGTAGGGAGGTCATTCGGGCACGTGGAGGCCACACACACACACTACTGAGCCTCATTTTGACTTGTTTTAAGGACATTACATCAAAGTTAGATCAGCCTGTAGTGTGGTTTTCCACTTTGATTTTGAGTGTGACTCCACATCCAGACCTCCATGGGTTGATAAATTTGATTTCCATTGATAATTTTTGTGTGATTTTTGATACAATTAGTTCATTCATTCAGATCTAGGATGTGTTATCTTGCATTTTAAAACGAGAATAATAAAGACTTCCAGTTTTTTCATGATCCATGACCCGGCTGGTGCTGTGATTTTTGGATTTGGTACATATATATTGTAAGCGGCCAGCAGGTAAACTGGTGGAAGGTAGATACGTGCCTAGTAGGTTGCTGTATTACCTAGTAAACTTCCAGGGTTGTCAAGGAGACCGATCCGGCAGTGTGCTTCGGCATTTCCATGTAGCTAAGTTGCAGCAAACAAATGGCAATATATGTGCCACCAAAGTCCCGGGGTTCGGTGGGGGAAAAGAGCAATTTTAGTCAGTAACAGTAGGTTACTGACCTGTGCATAGTTAGCATAATTGCCATGCAGCTTAAAAGAGCTCTTATTCTGGAACAGCTGTAGTGTTGGTGGGAGGTTATTCCCATAGTCCAGTCCGGGCTTTATTGGACCTCTTGAGGCCTTTAAAGTCTGCTGCTCTTAGACCTCAGGTGAGGAGAGTGTGAACCTGAGGAGTTGTTTGCTATTTCTTCCACATTGTGCAATGTGGAGCGCACAAAGCTGCCCTGGGAATCCGGAGGGAGATAAACTGTCATCTCTGCACCAGGACTAACCACCACAAGATAGTTATGTAAGGATTTTAAGCTGGAGTCACGTTTTTGTTTGTTTAACGGCTGATGTAAAGCCTTCTGCTGAACTGTTATGTTCCATCTGGACTGTTTTTAATAAACCCTTGCACCAACAACTTGCTTGTTTGCCTACCATTTGTGCAGCTAATTTCCACATGTGTTGGAGAATGTGGGAAGTTGGTTGCTAAGTAGTGTTGAGCGGCATAGGCCATATTCGAATTCGCGAATATTCGTGAATATATGGACGAATATTCGTCATATATTCGCGAATATTCGCATATTCGTTATATTCCCGTTTTATTTTCGCATATGCGAACATTCGCGTATGCGAAAACTATCATATGTGCATATTAGCATATACAAAATTAACATACGCGAAAATTCGCATATGTGAAAATTCGCATGTGCTAATTTTCGCATATGCTAATTTTCGCATATGCGAATTTTCACGCGCCAGTCTCACACAGTAGTATTACAGCCTTCTTTACACCACACAAGCTGGAAGCAGAGAGGGATGATCACTGTGATGTGTACTGTGAAAAAAAAAAAAAAAAAAAAAACGAATATTCGTAATTACGAATATATAGCGCTATATTCGCGAAATTCGCGAATTCGCGAATATGCGATATTCGCGAATAATATTCGAATTGCGAATATTCGTGAGCAACACTATTGCTAAGGATTATGGCTGCATGCATTTTTGCTTTTTGGACTGTTTAACCTGCACATGTACTTGGCAAAGGCTGCTACATCCTTGTCCCCTGCTATGGAGGAATTATGCAAGCACCTGGTGCAGGCCAATGCAGCCCAGCAAGAGACAAACCGTTTGTTGCTGGAACAGATTGCTGCCCTCAAGGACAATGGGGCAGATTTATCAAAACCTGTCCAGAGGAAAAGTTGCCCACAGCAACCAATTAGATCGCTTCTTTCATTTTTAACAAGGCCTCTGCAAAATGAAAGAAGCAATCTGATTGGTTGCTATGGGCAACTGGGCAACTTTTCCTTTGCCCAGGTTTTGATAAATCTCCCCCCAATGTTTCTGCTCAAAGGATGGAGGACTTATCAGGGGTTAGAAATGTGAAAATGGTGCTGCAAGGTGCCTTGCAAAAGATTACCACGGATGATGACTTAGAGGCATATCTTGCTGTTTTTGAGAGACTTGCTGAGAGAGAGAAACTTCCTGGGGCTCTATGGACTGAGGTTCTGGCACCTTACTTGATTGGTGAACCTCAAAAAGCCTACTTTGATATGACCGCAGAGCAAGTCAAGGACTATGACCTCTTCAAGGCTGAGATTATGGCCTGGATGGGAGTCACCTTAGCGGTGCAGGCTCGCAGAGTCTATGACTGGCGCTTTGAAAAGCAGAAGCCGCCACGCTCCCAGCTGTTTGACCTGCTACACCCAGAGACTGAGTCCGTCTGCCATCGTTGACCGTATCGCCAAGTGACTGGACTTCCTTGGGATATTTAACACTGGGTTGCCCAGGGTGACCCCAAAACGCAGGACCAGTTGGTGGCACTAGTGGAGCGGTTTACTACTACCGAAGCTTATCTGGGTTTTGGAAACAGACCACAGCAGTTCTTGGCACTGGACCTCTGGACACGATCCCTGTAGTGCCCCACACTACAGGGATCGTGTCCAGAGGTCCAGTGCCAAGGCCCACTCTGCAGCTGAACAGGAGAGCCATCCCAGACCCAGTCGGGGTGATCAACCCAGAGGAGAGAGGTTGGTGGGCCCAGAAACTCTCCCCCTATAGACTCTCACCCTATGCAGACCCAAGGTGCGTTGCTGTAGGTGTCAGAAAGGGGGACATATTGGAGCATACTGTCCTCAGCATGAGGAACCCATGGAGTGTGGGGTCACCCGTCACCACTCCATGCTTGCCCGCCCTGTCTGCAGTGCTACTTCCTTGCAGGAGCAAGGCCCACAAGAATGCTCACTCCAGGTAAATGGGATCAGTGTAGTAGCACTGTTGGACTCAGGCAGCCTAGTCACTCTCTTACGAGCTGCCATTCCCCATGTCCTGGTTACCCCAAAAAAGCAGGTGGGGGTTGTGTGCATACATGGGTACACTAAATACTACCCACTTGCCAAAGTTACTGTAAAAACTGCCTGCGGGACTCTGAACCATGAGGTGGGAGTAGTGAGAGACTAAATACAGCCTTTTGTTGTGGGACGTGATTTTCCATTATTTTGGGAACTTTGGTCACCCTTCGATATGACTCTAAGAATGACTTGTATTCCTGGTCTCTCAGCCCACTTCCCCTAGTTGAGGATGTCCAAGATGATGCAGTAGGGGTGACCTCTGTTGTACCTGATAATTTTCCCCTAACAGTGTTGGCAGGAAAGGAGGATGAGCCTCCCACTCCTGAGCAAAATGTTCCTGATCTTGTGGTGTCACTGGAGGATTTCGGAACTGCTCATTGGAAAGTGTAACCGTGCTAAACGAGGTTCCACAGGAGCTGGGTGCTGAGAAAAGGTATCCCATTTTGCTGTATATAATTTATTGTATCACGTTAATAAGGTGCGGGATGAAATTTTGGAACAGCTGCTGGTGCCAGTACCATATAGAAAAGTGGTGCTTGATATGGCCCACACTTGGGGGAAGAAAAAATGCATGAGCGAGTCCTGAAAAGGTTTCATTGGCCAGGCTGTTATCAGGAGATCTTGAATGTTTGTAAGTCCTGTCCAACTTGTCAGTTAACGCTTCTATGTCCCATTTTAGGAGCCCCCTAGTTCTCCTACCGGTAATTGAGGTGCCATTCGAAAGGATAGCTATTGTTAGGATTCGGCAGGCTGGATGTGGATCCTCTGTGTCAGCGATGGATTGGCGTGGACCGTACCGGTGGACCGGTTCTAAGCTGCTACTGGTATACACCAGAGCCCGCCGCAAAGCGGGATGGTCTTGCTGCGGCGGTAGCAACCAGGTCGTATCCACCGGTAACAGCTCAACCTCGCTGACTGCTGAGAAGACGTGGGACAGAAGGACTAGACAGAGGCGGGTCAGACGTAGCAGAAGGTCAGGGCAGGCGGCAAGGTTCGTAGTCAATGGTAACGGCAGAAGGTCTGGAAACACTGGTAAGGCAATCACAGGAAACGCTTTCTCTAGGCACAAGGGCAACAAGATCCGGCAATGCTGGGAAGGGGAAGTGAGGTTATAAAGGCGTGGAGCAGGTGGGAGCTAATTAGACTGATTAGGCCAGGCACCAATTAGTGGTGCACTGGCCCTTTAAATCTTAGAGAGCTGGCGTGCGCAGAACGCTGCGAGCACTCCGGTAAGGAGCAGGGACCCGGAGCGCTCGGCGTAACAGCTATGGGTATGGTAGGCCTGTTGGTAAAGTCTGCCCGAGGCCATCAATGTATTCTGGTAGTACTTGACTATGCCACCAGGTACCCTGAAGCTGTTCCCCTGGGAAATACCTCATCAAAGTGTATTGTCCGGGAGTTATTTCACATTTTTTCTAGAACAGGTCTACCCAAGAAAATACAGACCAGGGTACACCTTTTTATGTCCGAGGTAATGCAGGATTTGTGTAAGCTGCTGAAAATCGAACAGCTCAGAACCTTTGTGTATCATCCACAAACAGATGGCTTAGTGGAGAGGTTCAAAAGAACCCTGAAGGGAATGTTGAAGAAGGTGGTAGAAAAGGATGGGAGGGACTGGGATTGTCTGCTGCCCTACCTCCTGTTCTCCATCCAAGAGGTCCCTCAGCTTCTACAGGCTTCTCCCCATTCAAGTTGCTTTATGGGAGACACCCCAAAGGTTTACGGGATATCGCAAAGGAAACATGGGAGAGTGAGGCCACCCCTTACAAGAGTGTAATAGAGCATGTGGTCCAAATGCAAAATCATATCGGTAGCATAATGCCCATTGTGAGGGAACATACTGTATGCAGGGAGCCCAAGAGTCCCAGAGTCGAGTATACAATAGGGCAGCTAGAGTGAGGCAATTTAACCCTGGTGACCATGTACTGGTACTTATACCCACTGTGGAGAGTAAATTCCTGGCTAAGTGGCATGGTCCTTATGAAGTAGAAGAGAGGATTGGAGAGGTTAATTATAGGATCCATCAGCATGGGAAAAGAAAACCCATCCAACTCTACCATGTGAACTTAATGAAGCCTTGGCACGATAGGGAGTCCTTAGTAGTAATTCTGACCACCCAAGTGGAAGCCCCCTCCAAAAATTGAGAAGGTTACCATAGGTGACACACTGTCCAAACCCCAAAAACAGGCAACCTGGGAATTTTTACAAAGGAATAGAGATATCTTCACTGACTTCCCTGGCACTACAGATGTCGTTCAACATGATAGTTACTGAACCTGGGGTGAAAATCCATGTGAAGCCATGTAGAATTCCGAAGGCTCTGAGACAGGTGGTCTCTTAGGATGTCAGGCGGATGTTAGCCCTAAGGGTTATTGAATAATCTAAGATCGCTTGGTCTAGCCCCATTGTATTGGTCCCTAAGCCAAATGGGTCCTGGAGGTTCTGTAATGATTTCTGCCGAGTGAATGAAGTGTGTAAGGGGAACTCCTACCCAATGCCTAGAGTAGATGAACTAATTGAAAGGTTGGGGCCTGCCAGGTACATTACTACCCTGGACCTTACCAAAGGTTACTGGCAGATTCCCCTGTCAGAGGGGGCAAAGGAGAAAACTGCCTTCTCCACCCCAGACGGGCTCTTTCATTACACCAGGATGCCTTTTGGGTTAAAAGGGGCACCAGCCCCATTCCAGAGGGCCATGGATAGGGTTTTTTAAAGCTCCATACCAGGTATGCAGCTGCCTACTTAGATGATATTGTGGTATTTAGTACAGACTGGGAGTCCCATCTGAGTAAGGTACAAGCGGTACTTGATTCCCTGAGGAAGCTGGGTTTACTACTAACCTCGAAATGTGCCATTGGGTTAGAGGAGGCTCGATATTTGGGGTACACTGTGGGTAAGGGCACAAAAAGACCTCAGATAAACAAGGTGGAGGTGATTCAGAGGTGGGCACAACTTCTTGTGGGCTATTAATGCAGGTTTGTGCCGAACTTTGTGGCCAGCAGGTAAACTGGTGGAAGGTAGATACGTGCCAAGTTGGTTGCTGTATCAACTAGTAAACTTCCAGGGTTGTCAAGGAGGCCAATCCGGCAGTAAGCTTCGGCATTTCCATGCAGCTAAGTTGCAGCAAACAAACTGCAATATATGTGCCATCGAAGTCCCGGGGTGAGGTGGGGAAAAAGAGCATTTTTAGTCAGTAACAGTAGGTTACTGACCTGTGCATAGTTAGCATAACTGCCATGCAGCTTAAAAGGGCTCTTTTTCTGGAATGGCTGTAGTGTGGGTGGGAGGCCATTCCCCCAGTCCGGTCGGGGCTTTACTGGACCTCTTGAGGCCTTTAAAGTCTGCTGCTCTTAGACCTCAGGTGAGAAGAGTGTGAACCTGAGGCGTGGTTTGCCATTTCTTCCACATTGTGCTACAAAGCTGCCCTGGAAATCAGGTGGGAGATAGTCTTGGTGCAGAGACGTCAGTCTAACCACTACTACATGGTTATTTAAGGACTGTAACCTCTTCAGGACGCAGGCCGTATGCATACGCCCTGCATCCTGAGTCCTTAACCCCTTAAGGGCCAGGCCATTTTACACCTCAGGACCAGAGCGTTTTTTGCACATCTGACCACTGTCACTTTAACCCCTTAAGGACCAGGCCATTTTATACCTTAAGGACCGGAGCGTTTTTTGCAATTCTGACCACTGTCACTTTAAACATTAATAACTCTGGAATGCTTTTAGTTATCATTCTGATTCCGAGATTGTTTTTTCGTGACATATTCTACTTTAACTTAGTGGTAAAATTTTATGGTAACTTGCATCCTTTCTTGGTGAAAAATCCCAAAATTTGATGAAAAAAATGAAAATTTTGCATTTTTCTAACTTTGAAGCTTTCTGCTTGTAAGGAAAATGGATATTCAAAATATATTTTTTTTGGGTTCACATATACAATATGTCTACTTTATGTTTGCATCATAAAATTGATGAGTTTTTACTTTTGGAAGACACCAGAGGGCTTCAAAGTTCAGCAGCAATTTTGAAATTTTTCACAAAATTTTCAAACTCACTATTTTTCATGGACCAGTTCAGTTTTGAAGTGGATTTGAAGGGTCTTCATATTAGAAATACCCCATAAAAGACCCCATTATAAAAACTACACCCCCTAAAGTATTCAAAAAAACATTCAGTAAGTGTATTAACCCTTTAGGTGTTTCACAGGAATAGCAGCAAAGTGAAGGAGAAAATTCAAAATCTTCATTTTTTACACTCGCATGTTCTTGTAGACCCAATTTTTGAATTTTTGCAAGGGATAAAAAGGAGAAAATTTTTATTTGTATTTGAAACCCAATTTCTCTCGAGTAAGCACATACCTCATATGTCTATGTTAATTGTTCGGCGGGCGCAGTAGAGGGCTCAGAAGGGAAGGAGCGACAAATGGTTTTTGGGGGGCATGCCGCATTTAGGAAGCCCCTATGGTGCCAGGACAGCAAAAAAAAAACACATGGCATACCATTTTGGAAACTAGACCCCTCAGGGAACGTAACAAGGGGTAAAATGAACCTTAATACCCCACAGGTGATTCACGACTTTTGCATATGTAAAAAAAATATATATTTTTTTTACCTAAAATGCTTGGTTTCCCAAAAATTTTACATTTTTAAAAAGGGTAATAGCGGAAAATACCCCCCAAAATTTGAAGCCCAATTTCTCCCGATTCAGAAAACACCCCATATGGGGGTGAAAAGTGCTCTGCTGGCGCACTACAGGTCTCAGAAGAGAAGGAGTAACATTTGGCTTTTTGAAAGCAAATTTTGCTCTGGGGGCATGCCGCATTTAGGAAGCCCCTATGGTGCCAGAACAGCAAAAAAAAAAAAAAACATGGCATACCATTTTGGAAACTAGACCCCTCGGGGAACGTAACAAGGGGTAATGTGAACCTTAATACCCTACAGGTGTTTCACGACTTTTGCATATGTAAAAAAATATATATATTTTTTTACCTAAAATGCTTGTTTTCCCAAAAATTTTACATTTTTTAAAAGGGTAATAGCCGAAAATACCCCCCAAAATTTGAAGCCCAATTTCTCCCGAGTACGGCGATACCCCATATGTGGCCCTAAACTGTTGCCTTGAAATACGACAGGGCTCCAAAGTGAGAGCGCCATGCGCATTTGAGGCCTAAATTAGGGACTTGCATAGGGGTGGACATAGGGGTATTCTACGCCAGTGATTCCCAAACAGTGTGCCTCCAGCTGTTGTAAAACTCCCAGCATGCCTGGACAGTCAACGGCTATCTGGCAATACTGGGAGTAGTTGTTTTGCAACAGCTGGAGGCTCCGTTTTGGAAACAGTGGGTACCAGACGTTTTTCATTTTTATTGGGGAGGGGGGTTGTATAGGGGTATGTGTATATGTAGTGTTTTTTACTTTTTATTTTATTTTGTGGTAGTGTAGTGTTTTTAGGGTACAGTCGCACGGGCGGGGGTTCACAGTAGTTTCTCGCTGGCAGTTTGAGCTACGGCAGAAAATTTGACGCAGCTCAAACTTGCAGCCGGATACTTACTGTAATCCTCCGCCCATGTGAGTGTACCCTGTACGTTCACTTTTGGGGGGGGGGGAAATCCAGCTGTTGCAAAACTACAACTCCCAGCATGTACAGTCTATCAGTGCATGCTGGGAGTTGTAGTTTTGCAACCGCTGGAGGCTCCATTTTGGAAACAGTGGCGTACCAGACGTTTTTCATTTTTATTGGGGAGGGGAGGGGGGCTGTGTAGGGGTATGTGTATATGTAGTGTTTTTTACTTTTTATTTTATTTTGTGTTAGTGTAGTGTTTTTAGGGTACAGTCACACGGGCGGGGGGTTCACAGTAGTTTCTCGCTGGCAGTTTGAGCTGCGGCAGAAATTTTGCCGCACCTCAAACTTGCAGCCGGATACTTACTGTAATCCTCCGCCCATGTGAGTGTACCCTGTACGTTCACATTGGGGGGGAACATCCAGCTGTTGCAAAACTACAACTCCCAGCATGTACGGTCTATCAGTGCATGCTGGGAGTTGTAGTTTTGCAACAGCTGGAGGCACACTGGTTGTGAAACACCGAGTTTGGTAACAAACTCAGTGTTTTGCAACCAGTGTGCCTTCAGCTGTTGCAAAAGCTACAACCCCCAGCATGTACGGACAGCGGAAGGGCATGCTGGGTGTTGTAGTTATGCAACAGCTGGAGGTATACTACTTTGGCTGGGGATGCTGGGGATTGTAGTTATGCAACAGCTGGAGACACACTGGTTTGCTACTTAACTCAGTGTGCCTTCAGCTGTTGCAAAACTACAACTCTCAGCAGTCACCGACAGCCAACGGGCATGCTGGGAGTTGTAGTTATGCAACCACCAGATGCACCACTACAACTCCCAGCATGCACTTTAGCTGATTGTGCAAGCTGGGAGTTGTAGTTACACAACAGCTGAAGGTACACTTTTCCATAGAAAGAATGTGCCTCCAGCTGTTGCAAAACTACAAGTCCCAGCATGCCCATAAGGGAATGCTGGGAGTTGTGGTGGTCTGCCTCCTGCTGTTGCATAACTACAGCTCCCAGCATGCCCTTTTTGCATGCTGGGAGCTGTTGCTAAGCAACAGCAGGAGGCTGTCACTCACCTCCAACGATCCTCGCTGCACCAGGTCAGTCCCTCGTCGTCTCCGCCGCCGCCGCTGCTCCTGGGGCCCCGATCCCAACAGGGGCGCCGGGGATCGGGGTCCCCAGCACCCGGGGTGCACGTCCCGCACCCGCACACGTCCTCCGGAAGAGGGGCGGAGCGGGTTGCGGGACTGACACCCGCAGCAGGCGCCCTGATTGGTCGGCCGGTAATCAGGCCGACGAATCAGGGCGATCGTGAGGTGGCACCAGTGCCACCTCACCCCTGCTGGCTCTGGCTGTTCGGGGCCGTCTCTGACGGCCCCGATCAGCCAGTAATTCCGGGTCATCGGGTCACTGGAGACCCGATTGACCCGGAATCCGCCGCAGATCGCTGGACTGAATTGTCCAGCGATCTGCGGCCATCGCCGACATGGGGGGTCATAATGACCCCCCTGGGCGATATGCCCCGATGCCTGCTGAACGATTTCAGCAGGCATCGGGGACCAGCTCCGCTCCAGATGGTTGCGGGGGGCCGGTAAAACACATGACGTTCTCATACGTCATGTGTCCTTAAGGACTCGGAAATGGAGACGTATGAGAACGTCATGTGTCCTTAAGGGGTTAAACATTAATAACTCTGGAATGCTTTTAGTTATCATTCTGATTCCGAGATTGTTTTTTCGTGACATATTCTACTTTAACATAGTGGTAAAATTTTATGGTAACTTGCATCCTTTCTTGGTGAAAAATCCCAAAATTTGATGAAAAATTTGAAAAATTTGCATTTTTCTAACTTTGAAGCTCTCTGCTTGTAAGGAAAATGGATATTCCAAATAAAAAAATTTGATTCACATATACAATATGTCTACTTTATGTTTGCATCATAAAATTGACGTGATTTTACTTTTGGAAGACACTAGAGGGCTTCAAAGTTCAGCAGCAATTTTCCAATTTTTCACAAAATTTTCAAACTCACAATTTTTCAGGGACCAGTTCAGGTTTGAAGTGGATTTGAAGGGTCTTCATATTAGAAATACCCCACAAATGACCCCATTATAAAAACTGCACCCCCCAAAGTATTCAAAATGACATTCAGTCAGCGTTTTAACCCTTTAGGTGTTTCACAGGAATAGCAGCAAAGTGAAGGAGAAAATTCACAATCTTCATTTTTTACACTCGCATGTTCTTGTAGACCCAATTTTTTTATTTTTACAAGGGGTAAAAGGAGAAAATGTATACTTAAGTTTGTAGCCCAATTTCTCTCGAGTAAGCACATACCTCATATGTCTATGTAAATTGTTCGGCGGGCGCAGTAGAGGGCTCAGAAGGGAAGGAGTGACAAGGGGATTTTGGAGAGTACATTTTTCTGAAATGGTTTTTGGGGGGCATGTTGCATTTAGGAAGCCCCTATGGTGCCAGAACAGCAAAAAAAAACACATGCCATACCATTTTGGAAACTAGACCCCTTGAGGAACATAACAAGGAATAAAGTGAGCCTTAATACCCCACAGGTGTTTCACGACTTTTGCATATGTAAAAAAAAAATTATTTTTTTTTCACTAAAATGTGTGTTTCCCCCCAAATTTCACATTTCTGCAAGGGTTAATAGCAGAAAAGACCCCCCCCCAAAATTTGTAACCCCATCTCTTCTGAGTATGGAAATACCCCATGTGTGGACGTCAAGTGCTCTGCTGGCGCACTACAATGCTCAGAAGAGAAAGAGTGCCATTGAGCTTTTGGGAAAAAAATAGTTTGAAATGGAAGTCAGGGGCCATGTGCGTTTACAAAGCCCCCCGTGGTGCCAGAACAGTGGAACCCCCTACATTGGACCCTATTTTGGAAACTACACCCCTCACAGAATTTAATAAGGGGTGCAGTGAGTATTTACACCCCACTGGCGTTTGACAGATCTTTGGAACAGTAGGCTGTGCAAATGAAAAATAAAATTTTTCATTTTCACGGACCACTGTTCCAAAAATCTGTCAGACACCTGTGGGGCGTAAATGCTCACTGTACCCCTTATTACATTCCGTGAGGGGTGTAGTTTCCAAAATGAGGTCACATGTGGGTATTTTTTTGGGGGGGGGGGTTTATGTCAGAACCGCTGTAAAATCAGCCACCCCTGTGCAAATCAACAATTTAGACCTCAAATGTACATGGTGCGCTCTCACTCCCGAGCCTTGTTGTGCGCCCGCAGAGCATTTTACGCCCACATATGGGGTATTTCCGTACTCAGGAGAAATTGCGTTACAAATTTTGGGGGTCTTTTTTTCCTTTTAACACTTGTGAAAATAAAAAGTAAAGGGCAACACCGGCATGTTAGTGTAAATTTTTTACTTTTTTACACTAACAAGCTGGTGTAGCCCCAACTTTTCCTTTTCATAAGGGGTAAAAGGAGAAAAAGCCCCCCAAAATTTGTAGTGCAATTTCTCCCGAGTACGGAGATACCCCATATGTGTCCCTAAACTGTTTCCTTGAAATACGACAGGGCTCCGAAGTGAGAGAGCACCATGCGCATTTGAGGACTAAATTTGGGATTGCATAGGGGTGGACATAGGGGTATTGTACGCCAGTGATTCCCAAACAGGGTGCCTCCAGCTGTTGCTAAATTCCCAGCATGCCTGGACAGTCAGTGGCTGTCCGGAAATGCTGGGAGTTGTTGTTTTGCAACAGCTGGAGGCTCCATTTGGAAACACAGCCATACAATACGTTTTTCATTTTTATTGGGGGGAAAGTGTAAGGGGGTGTATATGTAGTGTTTTACCCTTTATTATAAGTTATTGTAGTGTAGTGTAGTGTTTTTAGGGTACATTCGCACTGGCGTGTTACGGTGAGTTTCTCGCTAGAAGTTTGAGCTGCGGCGAAAAATTTGCCGCAGCCCAAACTTGAAGCAGGAAACTTACTGTAAGCCTGCCCGTGTGAATGTACCCTGTACGTTCACATGGGGGGGGGGGGGGGGGGGCAAACCTCCAGCTGTTTCAAAACTACAACTCCCAGCATGTACTGACAGACCGTGCATGCTGGGAGTTGTACTTTTGCAACAGCTGGAGGCACACTGGTTGGAAAACCTTCTGTTACCTAACTCAGTATTTTCTAACCAGTGTGCCTCCAGCTGTTGCAAAACTACAACTCCCAGCATGTACTGATCGCCAAAGGGCATGCTGGGAGATGTAGCTATGCAATAGCTGGAGGTACGCAACTACAACTCCCAGCATGCCGAGACAGCTGATTGCTGTTTGGACATGCTGGGATTTGCAGTTTTGCATCTGGAGGGCTACAGTTTTAGAGAACACTGCAAAGTGATCTCCAAACTGTGGTCCTCCAGCTGTTGCAAAACTACAATTCCCAGCATGCCCTGACAGCAAACAGTTGTTTGAGCATGCTAGGAATTGTAATTTTGCAAGATCTGGAGGGCTACAGTTTAGGGACCACTATATAGTGGTCTCAAACTGTAGCTCTCCAGCTGTTGCAAAACTACATATTCCAGCATGCCCAAACAGCTGTCTGGGCATGCTGGGAGTTGTAGTTTTGCAACATCTGGAGGGCTACAGTTAGAGACCACTGTATAATGGTCTCAAACTGTACCCTCCAGATGTTGCTAGGCAATTCACCGGCTTCCGTCGTATCCAGCCGCACGTCATCGCCGCCCGCCGATCTCCGTCGCCCGCAGCCTCCGACGCCCGCCCGGATCGGTAAGTGGATCTTCGGCGCCGGTCCCCGTTGTTTCCCCGTCCTGCCACGCCTATTGTGGGAGGGCAGGACGGGGAAAACGAAAGTAATCCCCCCCGCCCCCGATCTGCTATTGGTGGTCGCGTCTAGACCACCAATAGCAGGCATAGGAGGGGTGGCAACCCTGCCACCTCACTCCTATCGCTTCAGGGGGATCGCGGGTGTCTTAGACACCTGCGATCCCCTTTACATTCCGGGTCACCGGGTCACTATAGACCCGTAATGACCCGGAATCGCGCAAATCGCGAGTGTGAATTCACTTGCGATTTGCCGCGATCGCCGACATGGGCATTTGCACGGGATGCCTGCTGAATGATTTCAGCAGGCATCCCGCTCCGATCCCCGCCCGGCGCACGGCGGGGACTTAATCTGCCCATGACGTAAATGTACGTCCCTGGTCCTTAAGACCCAGGGTGTCGGGACGTACCGTTACGTCATGGGTCCTGTAGGGGTTAAGTTCGTAGGGCGTATGGACATGCCTGTGGGAATTCCGGTCCCCGCCGCCAGCCAGTCCTGAGACGAGTCCCCCCCCCCCCCCCCCATGTCAATTCAGACCGGCGATTTTCGGCGGATCTGGGTCATACCGTGTTCTAGACACCCCCTCAAGGCATAGGAGTTAGGTGGCAGGGGTGACACCCCTCCTATCCCTGCTATTGGTCATCAAGAAGCGACGAACAATAGCAGATCGGGGGCGGGGGGTTAGAGTTCGGTTCCCCCGTTCTGCCCACCAACAGTGATCTGTGCAGAATGGGAAAACTGTAGCATGACCAGCGGTGGTGGAGGTCCCTTACTTACCTGACCAGTGGAGGTGATGACGTGCGGCTCCCTGGTGAAGACTACAGAAGCCAGTGAGTAGTTGCCTAGCAACATCTGGGGGGGGGGGGCTAAAGTTTGGAGACAACTATACAGTGGTCTCTAAACTGTAGCCCTCCAGATGTTGCACAACCACAACTCCCAGCATGCCCAGACAGCCATTTGGGCATGCTGGGATTTGTAGTTTTGCAAGATTTAGAGGGCCACAGTTTGGAGATCACTGTGCAGTGGTCTCTAAACTGTGGCCCTCCAGATGTTGCAAAACTTCAACTCCCAGCATGCCCACACAGCAGTTTTCTGTCTGGGTGTGCTGGGATTTGTAGTTTTGCAACATCTGGAGGGCCACAGTTTGGAGATCACTGTGCAGTGGTCTCTAAACTGTAACCCTCCAGATGCTGCAAAACTGCAAATCCCAGCATGCCCAAACAGCAAACAGCTGTCTCGGCATGCTGGGAGTTGTAGTTGCATACCTCCAGCAGTTGCATAACTACAGGGTGGACCATTTATATGGATACACCTTAATAAAATGGGAATGGTTGGTGATATTAACTTCCTGTTTGTGGAACATTAGTATATGTAAGGGGGGAAACTTTTCAAGATGGGTGGTGACCATGGCGGCCATTTTGAAGTCAGCCTTTTTTAATCCAATTTTTGTTTTTTTTCAATAGGAAGAGAATCATGTAACACATAAAACTTATTGGGAATTTCACAAGAAAAACAATGGTGTGCTTAGTTTTAGCGTAACTTTATTCTTTCATGAGTTATTTACAAGTTTCTCTTTGTTTACAGCCATTGACATGTGACGAGGTTAACACGTGAGGAGCGGATAGAAATTGTGTTGATGTCTGTTGAACGCAGTAACCGGGTCATTGCAGCAGATTTCAATGCAAGACACCCTACGAGACCACCCATCTCCCATGCTACAGTTAGCAAACTGCTTGCTTAGTTTCGTGAAACTGGTTCAGTGTTGGATTTGCCAAAATGTGGACGCATGAAATCTGTCACTAATGAAGAAACATCAGTGGCTGTCCTAGCTTCATTAAGCAAGAGCCCACAGCGTAGCACTTGCCGCATGTCACTGGAGAGTGGCATTAGTCGAACATCCCTTCGGTGGATATTAGCTACTCCCAAATGGCACCCTTACAAACTCCAGCTACTGCACATCTCAAGAGGATGACCCAGATCGGCGCACTGAATTTGCAGAATGGGCAAATGAAAAATGGAACAGGACCCTCAGTTTACGCAGAAGATTTTGTTCAGTGATGAGGCAAACTTTTATGTGAATGGTAAACTTAACAAACTAAACCACCGCTATTGGTCTGACACTAACCCACATTGGATAGATCCCTCCAAGACTGTTGGAACACAAAAATTGATGGTATGTTGTGGTATATGGGGTACAAAGATAGTGGGGCCATTCTTCATCAATGGAAACCTCAAGGCCACTGGATATGCAAAATGGCTAGCAAGTTCCCTGAGTTTTTCTAGCAAGACGGTGCACCACCACATTATGGGTGTCAGGTCCGAGCATTCCTAGATGAACAGTTTCCTGGAAAGTGGATTGGTCGTCGTGGGCCAGTTGAATGGCCCCCAAGGTCTCCTGATCTGACCCCCTTAGACTTTTATCTTTGGGGTCATCTGATGGCAATTGTCTATTCTGTGAAGATACGAGATGGGCAGCACCTGAAACTACGGATACTGGAAGCCTGTGCTAACATTTCTCCTGCGGTGTTGCTATCAGTGTGTGGAGAGTGGGAGAAGAGGGTTCCATTGACAATCCAACACAATGGGCAGCACATTAAACACATTTTATAAGTGGTCAGAAACTTGTAAATAACTCATGAAAGAATAAAGTTACGTTAAAACCAAGCACATCATTATTTTTCTTGTGAAATTCCCAATAAGTTTGATGTGTCACATGACCCTCTTCCTATTGAGAAAACAAAAGTTTGATTCAAAATGGCCGCCATGGTCACCAAAATTTCCCCCCTCACATATACTAATGTGCCACAAACAGGAAGTTAATATCAACAACCATTCCCATTTTATTAAGGTGTATCTGTAGCACACCTGGGGGAGGGGTTAATTGATTAACTGCTCTCAGGTGTATAAAACTAACTGGGAAACTCTGTGAGCCCTGCTCTGACTGAGTCTAGCTGAAGCTGGGTCTGTATTCTAAAGTGTTGTATTATTAAGTGTTACATCTGAGAAGTTTTATAAGCAGAAGCTTAAGAAGCAGGAGTTGTAAGCAGGACCCACTGTAACTGTAAGTATTACACTCCCTTGATAAAAGTAGTTTTTCTTAATAGTTACTAACAGCTGTTTGTCACCAAGGATATGGACAGCAGGATTGGAGGTTTTCTTCAGTGCACATTGTGCCACATGTATACATCTCTGGAGCAGCAGCTTCAGGGTGAATACAGCTGTGACAAATGTGAGCATGTTGCCCACCTGGAAGCTCGTATTAGAGATCTAGAGGAGCAAAATGCAACATTGAGGGCGATTGACAATCTTACAGAGCAAGCAGTTAGTGGGGTAGAAATGGAGGTTGGAGAAACTAGCCAGGAGGCCCAAGTAGGGAGCTGGGTTAATGTAGTTAGAGGGACTGGAAAGGGGGCAAGGAAAAGGAAGGCCACTTCTGCTTCTGATCTCCCAAGTAAAATTGCCAAGTTGGGCGATGATGCGAGGGCCTCAGTATCAGAGATGGCAACCCTAGTGGATACTGGTCTCCCTAACAGCCGGGGGAACAGCTCAACTAGTAGTAATGGTAACGCAGGTAGGCCAATACAGTTAGTTGTGGTAGGGGATTCTATAATCAGGAAGACGGATAGAATAATTTGTTGCCAAGACCACCTCAACCGAATGGTTTGCTGTCTCCCTGGTGCCAGGGTTCGGCATGTGGTGGAAAGGGTGGACAAATTACTAGGGGGGCTGGGGATGACCCAGCTGTCGTGGTCCATGTGGGAACCAACGACAGAATACATGGTAGGTGGAGGTCCTTGAAGAATAATTACAAGGAACTAGGTGCCAAGCTGAAGGGAAGGACCTCTAAGGTTGTGTTCTCTGGAATAATTCCTGTGCCATGCGCATCGCAGGAAAGATAGCGGGAGCTTAGGGAGTTAAATGCATGGCTTAAGTCGTGGTGTGAGGGGGAAGGGTTTGGGTTTTTAGAGCACTGGGCTGACTTTTCATTGGGGTACAAACTCTATTCTACGGATAATTTACACCTGAATGGAAGGGGGTCTGCTGTGCTGGGGGAGAGAATCCTGGAAGGGGTGGCTGAGTATTTAAACTAGGTGAGTGGGGGGAGGATAATAAAGCAAAGAAAGCAGACAGTGGGATGGATAGGTTAGAGAGGGGTCAGGACATAAGGGTGGGTGGAAAGGAGTCCTGTGGGGGGGAAGTTAAGAGCAGTGGATAAGGAGATTCATGCGTTACAAACCAGCTGTAAAAATAAATGTAGCCCGAAAAATTGTAATCCCAATAATTCAAAAAATCCCATTAGCCCCAATAACTTAAATAGTACAATTAGCCCTTATAACTCAAATAATAACATTAACCCCAATAACTCTGAAAATCCCATTAGTGAGACTATATGTGTAAAACTTAATGGAAATGTAAAGTGTATGTTCACAAATGCCAGAAGGCCTAGCAAATAAAATGGGGGAGCTTGAGGCCTTGATACTGGAGGAACATATTGATATAGTTGGGGTCACTGAGACATGGCTGGACTCCTCGCATGACTGGGCCGTTAATCTGCAGGAGTTTACATTTTTTCGCAAGGATAGAATGAACAGAAAAGGTGGTGGAGTCTGTCTGTATGTAAGAAGTGGTATGAAAGTCAGTGTGAACGATGCCATAGTGTGTGATGATTCTGAGGATGTGGAATCACTGTGGGTAGAATTACAAAAGGAGGGAAATACTGAAAAAATTATATTTGGTGTAATCTACAGACCCCCTAATATCACTGAAGAGATAGAAGGTCGGCTGTATAAACAAATAGAGAGGGCCGCCCGGGCAGGTACAGTGGTAATAATGGGAGATTTTAACTATCCAGATATAGATTGGGGCCGGGGGCTGGCTAAAACTACAAAGGGGAGAAAATTCCTAAATTTATTGCAGGATAATTTTATGGGCCAGTTTGTGGAGGACCCAACAAGAAGTGATGCCTTGTTGTATCTGATCATTTCCAACAACGCAGAGCTGGTTGGTAACGTAACTGAGGGAAAACCTTGGTAATAGCGACCACAATATAGTTACTTTTGACTTAAAATGTAGTGTTGCTCGCGAATATTCGCAATTCGAATATTATTCGCGAATATCGCATATTCGCGAATTCGCGAATTTTGCGAATATAGTGCTATATATTCGTAATTACGAATATTCGTTTTTTTCTTTTTTTTCTTCACAGTACACATCACAGTGATCACCCCTCTCTGCTTCCAGGTTGTGTGGTGTAAAGAAGGCTGTAATAATACTGTGTGAGACTGTCGCGCGAAAAATTCGCATATGCGAAAATTCACATGTGCGTAAATTAACATATGCTAATTTTCGCATATGCGAATTTTCACTTGTGTTAATTTTCGCATGCGTGAATTTTTGCGTGCGCGAAAATAAAACGAGAATATAACGAATATGCGAATATTCGCGAATATATGACGAATATTCGTCCATATATTCGCGAATATTCGCGAATTCGAATATGGCCTATGCCGCTCAACACTATTAAAATGTAGAAAACAAAGACAGACGGGGAAAGCAAAAACATATAACTTTAAAAAGGCAAATTTCCCTGGGCTGAGAGCTGCACTACAGGACATAGACTGGGGGAGGTGTTCTCAAATACTGATACAGAAGGTAAATGGGACATCTTTAAATCAACTCTAAATAACTATACAGCTAAATATATACCAAAGGGGAACAAATATAAACGATTAAAACTAAATCCTACATGGCTGATAAATGAGGTTAAAAAAGCAATAAACAACAAAAAAAATAGCCTTCAAAAAATTCTAATCTGATGGGTCAGCTATAACATTTAAACAGTACAAGGAGCTTAATAAAATCTGTAAAAATGTAATAAAAACAGCAAAAATTCAAAACGAGATACAGGTGGCCAAAGAAAGCAAAACTAATCCTAAATATTTTTTTTAGATATATAAATACAAAAAATCCAAGGACAGAGCATGTAGGACCCCTTAATAATGATAATGGGGAGGTTGTCACTGGCGATCAAGAGAAGGCGGAGCTACTGAATGGGTTCTTTAGTTCTGTATACACTATGGAAAAAGGAGCTGACATTGGTCAGTGCTGGTAACACATCATATAATGTATTGAACTGGCTTAATGTAGAGATGGTACACGGTAAGTTAAGTAAAGTAAATGTAAGCAAATCTCCAGGGCCGGATGGACTACACCCAAGAGTTCTTAGAGAGGTAAGTTCAGTAATATCTGTACCCTTGTTCATGATATTTAGAGATTCTCTGGTGTCTGGTATTGTGCCAAGGGACTGGCGCAAGGCGAATGTGGTACCAATCTTCAAGAAGGGCTCTAGGTCTTCGCCAGGCAATTATAGACTGGTAAGTCTAACGTGCATTGTGGGTAAATTGTTTGAAGGACTTATAAGGGATGACATACAGAAATACATAGGGGATAATAGTATTATAAGTGATAGCCAGCATGGGTTTACTAAGGATAGAAGTTGTCAAACCAATCTAATTTGCTTTTATGAAGAGGTGAGTAGAAGCCTTGACAGAGGAATGGCTGTGGATATAGTGTTTCTGGATTTTGCCAAAGCGTTTGATACTGTCCCTCACAGACGTCTGACAGGTAAGTTAAGGTCCTTGGGCTTGGAAACTTTAGTATGTAACTGGATTGAACACTGGCTCATGGATCGTACCCAGAGAGTGGTGGTCAATGATTCGTACTCTGATTGGTCCCCAGTTATTAGTGGTGTACCCCAAGGTTCAGTACAGGGTCCGCTGCTGTTTAATTTATTTATCAATGATATAGAGGATGGTATTAACAGCTCTGTTTCTATCTTTGCAGATGACACCAAGCTTTGTAGCACGGTACAGTCTATAGAGGATGTACGTAAGTTACAAGATGACTTGGATAGACTAAGTGTCTGGGCATCCACTTGGCAAATGAGGTTCAATGTGGATAAATGTAAAGTTATGCATCTGGGTACTAATAACCTGCATGCGTCGTATGTCTTAGGGGGGATTAAACTGGCAGAGTCACTGGTAGAGAAGGATCTGGGTGTACTTCTAGATCACAGACTACAGACTAGCATGCAATGTCAGGCTGCTGCTTCCAAAGCCGGCAGGATATTGTCATGTATCAAAAGAGGCATGGACTCAAGGGACAGGGACATAATACTCCCCTTTTATAAAGCATTGGTACGGCCTCACCTGGAATATGCTGTTCAGTTTTGGTCGCCTGTTCATAAAAGGGACACTGCGGAGTTGGAAAGGGTGCAGAGACGCGTGACTAAACTAATATGGGGCATGGAACATCTTAGCTATGAGGAGCGATTAAAGGAGTTACAATTGTTTAGTCTTGAGAAGAGACGTTTAAGGGGGGATATGATAAACGTATATAAGTATATAAATGGCCCATACAAAAAATATGGAGAAAAACTGTTCCAGGTTAAAAAACCCCAAAGGACGAGGGGGCACTCCCTCCGTCTGGAGAAAAAAAGGTTTAGTGTAAAGGGGCGACATGCCTTCTTTACCGTGAGGACTGTGACTTTATGGAACGGTCTACCTCATGAACTGGTCACAGCAGGAACAATTAACAGCTTTAAAACAGGGTTAGATACATTCCTGGAACAAAATAACATTAATGCTTATGCAGAATTCTAAAACTACATCCCTTTCCCTTATCCCCTTACACCCTTCCCTTCAATTCCCTGGTTGGACTTGATGGACATATGTCTTTTTTCAACCATACTAACTATGTAACTATGTATCCATATAAATGGTCTACCCTGTACATCTCCCAGCATGCTCTTCGGTGATCATTACATGCTGGGAGTTGTAGTTTTGCAACAGCTGGAGGCACCCTGGTTGGAAAATACTGAGTTAGATAACAGAACCTAACTGAAGAGTTTCCAATCAGTGTGCCTCCAGCTGTTGCAAAAGTAGTTTTGCAACATCTGGAGGTTTGCCCCCCATATGAATGTACAGGGTACATTCACACAGGCAAGTTTACAGTAAGTTTTCTGTTTCAAGCTTGAGCTGTGGCAAATTTTCTGCCGCGGCGCAAACTCCTAGCGGGAAACTCACTGTAAACCCGTCAGTGAGAATGTACCTTAAAAACACTACACTAACACATAATAAAGGGTAAAACACTACACATACACCCCCTTACACTGTCCCCTCCCCCCCCCAATAAAAATAAAAACCATATCGTACGGTAGTGTTTCCAAAATGGAGCCTCTAGTTGTTGCAAAACAACAACTCCCAGCATTTCTGGACAGCCACTGACTATGTCCTACCCCTATGTCCACCCTTATGCAATCCCTATTTTAGTCCTCAAATGCGTATGGTGCTCTTTCACTTCAGAGCCCTGTCTTTTCTCAAGGAAACAGTTTAGGGCCACATATGGGGTAATTCCGTACTTGGGAGAAATTGAGTTACAAATTTTGGGGGGCTTTTTCTCCTTTTACCCCTTTATGAAAAGGTAAAGTTGGGGTCTACATCAGCCGGTTAGTGTAGAAAAAAAAACACTAACAAGCTGGTGTTGCCCCATACTTTTTATTTTCATAAAAGGTAAAACGAAAAAATTACCCCCAAAATTTGTAACCCCCTTTCTTCTGAGTAAGAACATACCCCATGTGAGGATGTAAAGTGCTCTGCTGGCGCACTACAATGCTCAGAAGAGAAGGAGCCCCATTGGGATTTTGAAAAGAAAATTGGTCCGGAATTGAAGGCCACTTGTGTTTACAAAGTCCCCATAGTGACAGAACAATGGACCCCCCCCCCCACATGTGACCCCATTTTGGAATCTGCACCCCTCACGTAATGTAATAAGGGGTACAGTGAGCATTTGCGCCCCACAGGCGTCTGACAGATTTTTGGAACAGTTGTCCGTAAAAATGAAAAAAAAATGTTTTCATTTGCATAGCCCACTGTTCAAAAGATCTGTCAAACGGCAGTGGGGTGTAAATGCTCACTGAACCCCTTATTAAATTCTGTGGGGGGTGTAGTTTCCAAAATGTGGTCACATGTGGGGGGGGTCCACTGTTTTGGCACCACGGGAGGCTTTGTAAATGCACAAGGCCCCCCGACTTCTATTCCAACCAAATTCTCTCTCCATGAGCTCAATGATGCTCTTTCTCTTCTGAGCATTGTAGTGCACCAGCAGAGCACTTGACGTCCACACACGGGGTATTTACATACTCTTACTATTACCCCTTGTAGAAATGTAACATTTTGGGGGGGAAAACAGCATTTTAGTGAAAAAAAAATGTAATTTACACATCCAACTTTAACTAAAAGTCTTCAAACACGGGTGGGGTGTTAAGGCTCACTGTACCCCTTGTTACTTTCCTTGAGGGGTGTAGTTTCCAAAATAGTATGCCATGTGGGTTATTTTTTTTATTTTTTTTTTTTTGTTCTGGCACAATAGGGGCTTCCTAAATGTGATATTTCAGCAAAATTTGCTTTCCAAAAGCCAAATGTGACTCCTTCTCTTCTGAGCATTGTCGTGCGCCCGCAGTGCACTTGAAGTCCACACATGGGGTATTTCAATTTTCAGAAGAGATGGGTTACACATTTTTCGGACATTTTGTCCTATTACTCCTTGCAAAAATAAAAAAATTGGGGGGAAAAACAGCATTTTAGTGAAAAAAAAATTTCGTTTACACATCCAACTTTAACTAAAAGTAGTCAAACACCTGTGGGGTACTAAGGCTCACTGGACCTCTTGTTACATTCCCTGAGGGGTGTAGTTTCCAAAATAGTATGCCATGCGGGGGTTTTCTTTCTGTTCTGGCACCATAGGGGCTTCCTAAATGTGACATGCCCCAAAAAAACATTTCAGAAAAACTCGCTCTCCAAAATCCCATTGTCGCTCTTTCCCTTATGAGCCCTCTAGTGCACCCACAGAACACTTCACATACACATATGAGATATCTCCTTACTCGAGAGAAATTGGGTTACAAATTTTAGGAAGATTTTTCTCCTTTTACCCCTTGTAAAAATTCAAAAACTGGGTCTACAAGAACATGCGAGTGTAAAAAATGAAGATTTTGAATTTTCTCCTTCACTTTGAACACATTTACTGAATGTCATTTTGAATACTTTGAGGGGTGCTGTTTTTATAATGGGGTCGTTAGTGGGGTATTTTTAATATGAAGGCCCCTCAAATCCACTTCAAAACTGAACTGGTCCCTGAAAAATTCTGATTTTGAAAATTTTGTGAAAAATTGGAAAATTGCTGCTGAACATAAAGTAGACATATTGTATATGTGAATCAATATATAATTTATTTGGGATGTCCATTTTCCTTATAAGCAGAGAGTTTCAAAGTTGAAAAATTTTAAAATTTAGCTTTTTTTTTTTATCAACTTCTGGAATTTTTCACCAAGAAATGAGGCAAGTATCGACAAAATTTTACCACTAACACAAAGTAGAATATGTAAGGAAAAAACATTCTCGGAATGAAAAGTAAAAGCATCCCAGAGTTATTAATGCTTAAAGTGACAGTGGTCAGATTTGCAAAAAAGCCTACGTCCTGAAGGTGAAAATGAGCTGCGTCCTTAACCCTTTAAGAACCCTTGACGTACGCCTACGCCATGACACCCTGGTACTTAAGGACCCATGACGTCATGGAGAATCCCGGCCCCCACCGCGCCGGGCGGGGATGAGACCAGGATGCCTGCTGAAATCATTCAGCAGGCATCCCATGCAAACGCCCAGGGGGGTAGTCAGACCCCCCCCCCCCCCCATGTCGGCGATCGCGGCAAATCGCAAGTGAATTCACACTTGCGATTTGCGAGATTCCGGGTCATTACGGGTCTATGGTGACCCGGTGACCCGGAATATAAGGGGGATCGCGGTTGTCTAAGACATCCACGATCCCCCTAAAGCCATAGGAGTGAGGTGGCAGGGATGCAACCCCTCCCATCCCTGCTATTGGTGGTCTAGACGCGACCACCAATAGCAGATCTGGGGCGGGGGGTTAACTTTCGTTTTCCCCATCCTGCCCACTCAAAATAGGCGGGGCAGGACGGGGAAATGGTGGGAACCGGCGCCGGAGTCCACTTACCCGTCCCGGCGGGCGACGAAGGCTGCTGGCGACAGAGATCGGCGGGCGGCGACGTTGTGCGGCTGGATAGTACGGAAGTCGGTGAGTTGCCTAGCAACATCTGGAGGGTACAGTTTGAGACCATTATATAGTGGTCTCTAACTGTAGCCCTCCAGATGTTGCAAAACTACAACTCCCAGCATGCCCAGACAGCTGTTTGGGCATGCTGGAATATGTAGTTTTGCAACAGATGGAGGGATACAGTTAGAGACCACTATACAATGATGTCTAAACTCTATTCCTCCAGATCTTGCAAAACTACAACTCCTAGCATGCCCAAACAGCTGTTTGCTGTCTGGGCATGCTGGGATTTGTAGTTTTGCAACAGCTGGAGGAACACAGTTTGGAGATCACTTTGCAATGTTCTCTAAAACTGTAGCCCTCCAGATGTTGCAAAACTGCAAATCCCAGCAGGTCCAAACAGCTGTCTTGGCATGCTGGGAGTTGGAGTTGTGTAGCTCCAGCTATTGCATAACTACATCTCCCAACATGCCCTTCGGCGATCAGTGCATGCTGGGAGTTGTAGTTTTGCAACAGCTGGAGGCACACTGGTTGGAAAATACTGAGTAAGGTAACAGAACCAACCATTGTGCCTCCAGCTGTTGCAAAAGTACAACTCCCAGCATGCACGGTCGGTCAGTACATGCTGGGAGTTGTAGTTTTGAAACAGCTCGAGGTTTGCCCCCCCCTCCCCCCATGTGAACGTACAGGATACATTCACACGGGCAGGTTTACAGTAAGTTTCCTGCTTCAAGTTTGGGCTGTGGCAAATTTTTCGCCACAGCGCAAACTCCTAGCGGGAAACTCAACGTAACACGCCAGTGCGAATGTACCCTAAAAACACTACACTACACTAACACGTAATAGAGGGTAAAACACTACATATACACCCCCTTACACTGTCCCCCCCCCCCAATAAAAATGAAAAACATATTGTACGGCAGTGTTTCCAAAATGGAGCCTCCAGCTGTTGCAAAACAACAACTCCCAGCATTTCTGGACAGCCACTGACTGTCCAGGCATGCTCTGAATTTAGCAACAGCTGGAGGTACCCTGTTTGGGAATCACTGGCATAGAATTCCACCCCTATGACCACCCCTATGCAATCCCTAATTTAGTCCTCAAATGCGCATGGCGCTCTCTCACTTCAGAGCCCTGTCGTATTTCAAGGAAACAGTTTAGGGCTACATATGGGGTTTTTCCGTACTCGGGAGAAATTGCACTACAAATTTTGGGGGGCTTTTTCTCCTTTTACCCCTTATGAAAATGAAAAGTTGGGGGCTACACCAGCTTGTTAGTGTAAAAAAATAAAAAATAAAAAATGTTACACTAACATGCTGGTGTTGCCCCATACTTTTTATTTTCACAAGCGTTAAAAGGAAAAAAAAACACCCCCAAAATTTGTAACGCAATTTCTTCTGAATACGGAAATACCCCATATGTGGGCGTAAAATGCTCTGCGGGTGCACAACAAGGCTCAGGAGTGAGAGCGCACCATATACATTTGAGGCCAAAATTGGTGATTTGCACAGGGGTGGCTGATTTTACAGCGGTTCTGCCATAAACGCAAAAAAATAAATAATTTGATGTGGATGTACTCGATCTGTGTGGTGGTCCGAGAACTTTCGCCTGGTGGTATACTCAACCCACCTTAAATATTGGAAAAATAGGAAGTAAAAGATTGGAGAGGTTCTCAGGGACTGTGGATGAGTCTGTGTATGGTGTATGAAAATTAATACATACATCTAGGGCCTAGAAGGTGATGTTTAATTGTGAAAATGGTAGTGTTATTACAATGAGATGCTCAAATATACAGCAAGTACTATGTAAAATGTGTAATGTAGCTGTAGGATATGTAATGTAACTGTATCAGACTGAGCAAAATGTATCAGGTGTATTGATAGGTGTGTGTTAAGTGTTAGAAAGCGCTGTGTGTTGTAGCTAACAGAAATTAATGTAAAATAAATTTAACTAAATGAAACTAAACCTCAAGGTACAAGAATATTTATTTGGATATATAATCAGAAAACAGTGTGGAGAGAGAGAGAGAGAGAGAGAGAGAGAGAGAGAGAGAGATGCAGGGCCCTTGCACTCCTCTCCTAAAACAATACAAATAATTAAGATAATAAAATAGTGCAAACAATATAAAATTGTGAATGATGCCACAAAAATTGTCCAATAAGTATGGTATGCCTCAGTTTTTGAGTGAGAATGGTATAAAGTCTTAATGGTAGAACTACAATTTGCAACCTCTGGAGCTACATGAAAATAGACCACTGTTGCTAGAGTGTCGCCCGGCAGCGGTAGATAGGTGGAAAAATTGAACTAATAAATCCTCCAATGTAGTAACTAGGTTCAATGATGGTTCAGTGGTACTTCCCCTTATAGTGACACGGCGGTCACACAAGTCAAACAGGTGAAAGTGCCAAGGAATATGCAGGGCGGCTTGGCGGCCGCGGATTAAGAAGGGCGGCTCGACGGCCGCAATCTAGTTAAGAAGCCTTATGGTACTATGTACCGCTTACCCGACCATAGAGGGGCTGGGGTCTCCGGTGTCCTGGTGGCTGCTGCGGAGTGGATTCTAGCGGCGAGGTCCGTCTCCCAACAGACCGGTCACTGGCTGCGCTCGCTGCTTCCAAGGATAATTCACCGTTTTCCCTTCCTCGTGGTGATGTCAGCCTGTGTGATGGGATGTCGGCATTGATGGAGGTCGGATAGTTGTAGGTAGGTTGATTGGCTGACAACGATGTAGTCCTTTCATAAGGTAGATGATGTGTGTCTGTGGCAGTAAGATCAAAAAAAGAAATACCCACATGTGACCCCATTTTGGAAACTACACCCCTCATGTAATGTAATAAGGGGTACAGTGAGCATTTACGCCCCACAGGTGTCTGACAGATTTTTGGAACAGTGGTCCGTGAAAATGAAAAATGTAATTTTTCATTTGCACAGCCCACTGTTCCAAAGATCTGTTAAATGCCAGTGGGTTGTAAATACTCACGGCAACCCCTTATTACATTCTGTGAGGGGTGTAGTTTCCAAAATGGGGTCACATGTGGGGGGGGTCCACTGTTCTGGCACCACGGGGGGGGTAAACGCACATGGCCCCTGACTTCCATTCCAAACAATTTTTTTTTTCCCAAAAGCTCAATGGCGCTCCTTCTCTTCTGAGCATTGTAGTGCGCCAGCAGAGATTTTGTTCAGTGTTGACGTCCACACATGGGGTATTTCCATACTCAGAAGAGATGGGGTCACAAATTTTGGGGGGCATTTTGTCCTATTACCCCTTGTAAAAAAAAATAATTTGAGGGAAAACTAGCATTTTAGTGGTAAAAAAAAATTATTTACACATCCAACTTTAACGAAAAGTCGTCAAACACGTGCTCCTTCCCTTCTGAGCCCTCTACTGCGCCCGCCGAACACTTGACATACACATATGAGGTATTTTCTTACTCGAGAGAAATTGGGTTACACATTTCAGGAAGATTTCTCTCCTTGTACCCCTTAATTTGAGGTAAAAGTAGCATTTAAGTGGAAAAAAATAATAATTTACTCATCCAACTTTGACGAAAAGTCGTCAAACACCTGTGGGATGTCAAGGCTCACTGGACCCCTTGTTATGTGCCTTGAGGGGTGTTTTTTTTTTTTTGCTGTTCTGCCACCATAGGGGCTTCCTAAATGTGACATGCCCCCCAAAAACAATTTCAGAAAAACTCACTCTCCAAAATCCCACTGTCCCCCTTTCCTTTCTGAGCCCTCTACTGCACCCGCCGAACACTTGACATACACATATGAGTTATTTCCTTACTTGAGAGAAATTGGGTTACAAATTTTAGGAAGATTTCTCCCCTTTTACCCCTTGTAAAAAATTCAATAACTGGGTCTACAAGAACATGCAAGTGTAAAAAAATGAAGATTTTGAATTTTCTCCTTCACATTGCTGCTATTCCTGTGAAACACCTAAAGGGTTAACAAACCTTTTGAATGTCATTTTGAATACTTTGAGAGGTGCAGTTTTTATAATGGTGTCATTTGTGGGGTATTTCTAATATGAAGGCCCTTCAAATCCACTTCAAAACAGAACTGGTCCCTGAAAAATTTTGATTTTGAAAATTTTGTGAAAAATTGGAAAATTGCTGCTGAACTTTGAAGCCCTCTGGTGTCTTCCAAAAGTAAAAACATGTCAACTTTATGATGCCAACATAAAGTAGACATATTGTATATGTGAATCAATATATAATTTATTCGGAATATTTATTTTCCTTGTAAGCAGAGAGCTTCAAATAAAAAAAAAAATGCTAAATTTTCAATTTTTCATCAAATTTTCACCAAGAAATGATGCAAGTATCGACAAAATTTTACCACTATCATAAAGTAGAATATGTCACGAAAAAACAGTCTCGGAATCAGAGTGAAAGGTAAAAGCATCCCAAAGTTATTAATGCTTAAAGTGAAAGTGGTCAGATGTGCAAAAAATGGCCGTGTCCTAAAGTGAAAATTGGCTGGGTCCTTAAGGGGTTAAAGGGTTAAGCTGGAGTCACGTTTTTGTTTGTTTAACAGCTGATGTAAAGCCTTCTGCTGAACTGTTATGTTCCTGCTGGACTGTTTTGAATAAACCCTTTTGTTTTTGCACCAACATCCTGCTTGGTTGAATACCATTTGTGCAGCTAATTCCCACAATATATATTACACTGTTCAAAAAAATAAAGGGAACACTAAGATAAAACATCCTAGATCTGAATGAATGAACTAATCTTATAAAACACTTTCATCTTCACATAGTTGAGTGTGCTGATAACAAAATCACACAAATTGTCAATGGAAATCAAATTTATCAACCCATGGAGGTCTGGATATGGAGTCACACTCTAAATCAAAATGGAAAACCACACTACAGGCTGATCCAACTTTGATGTAATGTCCTTAAAACAAGTCAAAATGGGACCCAGTAGTGTATGTGGCCTCTACGTGCCTGAATGACCTCCCTACAACACCTGGGCATGCTCCTAATGAGGTGGGGGAGGTTCTCCTGAGGGATGTCCTCCAAGACCTGGACTAAAGCATCCGCCAACTCCTGGACAGTCTGTGGTGCAATGTGGCGTTGGTGGATGGAGCGAGAAATGATGTCCCATAAGTGATCAATCGGATTCAGATCTGAGGAACAAGCAGGACAGTCCATAGCATCAATGCCGTCCTCTTGCAGGAACTGCTGGCACATTCCAGCCACATGTGGTCTAGCATTGTCTTGCATTAGGAGGAACCCAGGGCCAACTGCACCAGCATATGGTCTCACAAGGGGTCTGAGGATCTTGGTACCTAATGGCAGTCAGGCTACCTCTGGCAAGCACATGGAGGGCTGTGCAGCCGCCAAAGAAATGCCATCCCACACCATTACTGAACCACCAACAAATCGGTCATGCTGGAGGATGTTGCAGGCAGCAGAACATTCTCCATGGCATCTCCAGACTCTGTCAGGTCTGTCAAATGTGCTTAGTGTGAACCTGATTTCATCTGTGAAGAGCACAGGGCGCCAGTGGAAAATTTGCCAAACGTCCTGCACGGAGTTGGGCTGTAAGTACAACCCCCACCTATGGATGTCGGACCCTCATACCACCTTCATGGAGTCTGTTTCTGACCATTTGAGTGGACACATGCACATTGCGGAGGTCATTTTGCAGAGCCCTGCAAAATGACCTCCAAAATGTGCATGTGTCCCCTCCTCCTGCTCCTTCTTCCACAAAGGTGGAGGTAGCGGTCTTGCTGTTGGTTTGTTGCCCTTCTACGGCCTCCTCCACATCTCCTGATGTACTGGCCTGTCTCCTGGTAGTGCCTCCATGCTCTGGACACTACGCTGACAGACACAGCAAACCTTCTTGCCACAGTTCGCATTGATGTGCCATCCTGGATGAGCTGCACTACCTGAGCCAATTGTGTGGGTTGCAGACTCCATCTCATGCTACCACTAGAGTGAAAGCACCGCCAGCATTCAAAAGTGACCACAACATCAGCCAAGAAGCCTAGGAACTGAGAAGTGGTCTGTGGTCACTACCTGAAGACCCGCTCCTTTATTGGGGGTGTCTTTCTAATTGCTTATAATTTCCACCTGTTGTCTGTTCCATTTGCACAACAGCATGTGAAATTGATTGTCAATCAGTGTTGCTTCCTGAGTGGACAGTGTGATTTCACAGAAATGTGATTGACTTGGAAATTAATTGTGTTGTTTGTGTTCCCTTTATTTTTTTGGAGCAGTGTATAATACAATTTTTGCAAAACATAATTACTAACAACTGGAAAGAACAGCAGCAATGTTTCTAGGAACTAAATAAAAACTATTCTTAGTCGATCAGGTTTTTTGTGAAGGGAAAGAATTATAGGTTGCATTTGTAAATGGGAGGAGTGGGCACCTTTAGAAAAAGCTGTAGGTTCATTTTTTTTATCTGGTGAATTATTTTCCTCCCTCTGCTGCTTTGTATCAGGTTGTGTAGAATTTAATGTCTGCGGATATCTCTGGATGAGACTATCATTTCAGCAGTGCCTCATCTCAGTGACTCGTTTGGAAGATTCATGACTCCCATACATCACTACAACACCTTTGTCTACCCATATGTTACTGTTATGCATCAGACCATGGCTCACACTGAAAGCATGCATCAGTGGCTGGTTGTATCCTTGGGAACCGAGAGCTTGCTGGCGGGTTGAACTCTGTCCAAAGAATAGCGTAAAATTGAAATACAAATTCCAGCTAAATCTTATGATTAAATTAATTAAACCTACACTGAGACTCATTGGCACCTTCATACGTATGAGGGGTACTTGTGTTATTTTTTTATTTCCTGAAAATTGAATTAAAGGAGTACTGCAGTGTCTGATCGCAGGGGGTCCAACCGCTGCGACCCCCTGCGATCTTCCGTACAGGGACCCGGCATTGCACAGCTAATGCCAATGTCGTCGACCTCACTGAGGATGACAACACGCCTCCTCTACCCTCCATACAGTTCTATGAGGTGGGGATGCATGAACACTGCATCTCCACCTCTCCCATAGAAACACACGGAGGGGGCGTGTCGGTCACGGTGTCAGGCTGCGGCCGACACTCCTCCGGCACGGGAGGGTGGCGGCAGGACATCACAGTGGTCCCAGTGTCCGGACGACCCACAATCAGACACTGCAGATCTCCTTTAAGATAATTCTATAACAGCTTTACCTGTAGACCTAGGGGTAGTCACAGATAAACACAGGTCTTCCATGACAGTCATAAACAGTACTGTATATATCCAATGCATATACTTACCTTCCCCCAGCAGTCACAAATAGGGGACACTGTTTTCAACACTAATTCTGTTCTGCCCCATGGAGCGGTAGAAGGGTTCTAACATAGGACACTGTTCACACTGTACACACAAATTGCACACTCTACTCCACTAATGAAGTAGCCATTAATAATAAATCCAAATAGACTACTGGCCAGCGGCACACTCCACAGTGTGGACAGAAGCTGACCCAGTAGGAAAACAGAAATATAAAACACAGAACTTCATATAAACAGATACAAGAGAAAACAGTGTGAACAGACACACAGCAAAAAGAACATACAAATCCTAAAACCGACTAAACAAACATAGGCATGCCACATAACATAGGCTAAAACCAGAAAATACAAAGTGCATGCTAAAACAGAGATAGATTAAAAACTCAAACAAAAAGTGTTTCACCAAGAGCTCCATGCAGTATGTCCACCACCATAGCAAGTCAGGATATAATGAAGCCAATCACCAGCCCTGAGGCTAGGCTGAGCTGATCCTTATCTAGTTACACCCTAGGAGCTATTGGCTGAAAAAGCCAGAGGCATTAACTATTTCCTGGCCAGGGAACATAAAACTGATCACACACATGCAATCCAATAGCTGTGTGTGAACACAGAAAAATACAGACATGACATCTCTACACATAGATATTGTCCAATCCATTCTGATGTGTCAGATTGTTTGGGGACATTTCCTATTGACTAAGGGAGCAGAAACGGCCTAGTTTATTCATACACAGTAATGGCACAACCCAGAAACTGAGTATTGTTGTTATATAGGGAATACAAGTATTTACCTAAATGAACAAGGAAGAAATGCCAGCGAGGTATAGCGGATCCCATATTTAATGAATGAATAAAAACAGGAACGGTAAATACAGGGTTACGCGTTTCAGGAGTGTAACAAAACACCCTTAGTCATACAGAGTAAGATAAAAAATGCCCAACTTATATAGGGGAAGTGATGTGGGGAAGGGAGGAGTTCCCAATCCCACAAGACCTTAACCCTTGCATAAATACAAGTGGGAAGAAAATTTACCAAGTGTAAATAAAAACCTTTTTCATCATGATCAAAAGCACAAAGATGTAATAGTTCCCCCATATAACATTATATAATATTTAGTATGAATACAATTAAGAAATATATAAAAAATATATAGGTTATCCATACTAAAAAACATGTAAATATGAGCAAAAATAATAATAAATATAAAATAATGATATGGGGGATGAACAAGAACAAAACAGCCTGACGAGAAATAGTTAGTATATTGAAATGGACATAGAACCGTATAGCGCAAGGAAAAAAAAAAAAACAGGAGACATATTAATAATGTAAAAGGATATCTTGTCTCTTGTTCAGACCTTTAGGCCAACGGGAATCTAAAGTCATGATCCAGAAAACCTCCCGTGACAGGAGTTTTTTTTCTGTGATCACCTCCTCGTAAGGGAGCAGTGACACGCTCAATGCCCTGAACATGCAGGGTGGAAGTTCCACCCGCATGTTTTAGGGCACAATGTGAGGAAACAGTAGAGATGTGACGTGAATTAAAATGTGCAACATCTGATAAATGCTTCCTGATTCTCACTTTGAGGGGTGTTGATGTACATCCCACATACTGGGTTTTACATGTCCTACAAGAAATTAGATAAATGACAAAGGTCGTATTACAGTTAATGTACTGCTTAATCTTGTATTCAGACCCAGTGGCGTAAGAAGTGAACGTGTCACCAACTTTCATCCTGGTACAACAGGTGCAGACAGAGTGTCCGCATCCGTATGAACCAGGATGACGGAGCCAAGTAGCGGTAGCTTTAAGAGTACTCAAAAAAAGACTAGGGGACAATAATTGTCCCAAAGTGGGGGCACGCCGAGATATGCATCTATAGCCCCCTGTCATGAAAAGAAAAAAACTCCTGTCACGGGAGGTTTTCTGGATCATGACTTTAGATTCCCTTTGGCCTAAAGGTCTGAACAAGAGACAAGATATCCTTTTACATTATTAATATGTCTCCTGTTTTTTTTTTTTCCTTGCGCTATACGGTTCTATGTCCATTTCAATATAATAACTATTTCTCGTCAGGCTGTTTTGTTCTTGTTCATCCCCCATATCATTATTTTATATTTATTATAATTTTTGCTCATATTTACATGTTTTTTAGTATGGATAACCTATATATTTTTTATATATTTCTTAATTGTATTCATACTAAATATTATATAATGTTATATGGGAGAACTATTACATCTTTGTGCTTTTGATCATGATGAAAAAGGTTTTTATTTACACTTGGTAAATTTTCTTCCCACTTGTATTTATGCAAGGGTTAAGGTCTTGTGGGATTGGGAACTCCTCCCTTCCCCACATCACTTCCCCTATATAAGTTGGGCATTTTTTATCTTACTCTGTATGACTAAGGGCGTTTTGTTACACGCCTGAAACGCGTAACCCTTTATTTACCGTTCCTGTTTTTATTCATTCATTAAATCTGGGATCCGCTATACCTCGCTGGCATTTCTTCCTTGTTTCTGCATTCGGTGCTGCCATACACCTGCCGTGCGTTGGTTTTGGGAGGATGGTCCGGTGTTAGCTGATCAGCTCGTACTTTACCTATTTACCTAAATGGGCACAGACTGTAAAAAAAAAAAATGTTCAGACCCCGATCGATCCCAAGGTAGAGCGTGGAGAAGTGCCCGTTTAGCGCCTTCTCTCCTGGCTCTAAAACCATGTCACCAAGATAGTCTCATAATGCCAGTTTGGGACATTATTGTTCCCATAAACAGAGAGTGGGGAGAAAAGCACTCAGTTGCATTCTTCTCTCCCTGCTCTGTCTAGAGGTCTGAACACTTTGACCCCCACTGATTTAAAATGTTTGATATGTCTGAAGGACATGTGTGTAAATGACAGTACACTTTAAATAGACATGTCAGGAGGACAATAAATGCTAAGCATCATTTTTTTCATTATCTTTTTAAGGATGCAATAAAACATTGTTGTGCTTAAAGGGGTACTCTAGCCCTAAGACATCTCATCCCCTATCCAAAGGATAGGGGATAAGATGTCTGATCGCGCGGATCCCGCTGCTGGGGACCCCCACAATCTCTCATGCAGCACCCATCTGTCTCAGCTGCATGAAGCGATTATTTCTCGGTGTCTGAAGACTCACAACCCCAGGGCCGGAGTATTGTGATGTCACGACTCTGCCCTCTTGTGATGTCCCGCCCCACCCCCTCAATGCAAATCTATTGGAGGGGGCGTGACAGCCCCAGGGTCGTGAGTCACAATACTCCGGACTCCGGCTTCGTGCGGCTGAGCCAGGTGGGTGCTGCATGAGAGATTGCGGGGGTTCCCAGCGGTGGGACCCCCACAATCGGGGATGAGATGTCTTAGGGCCGGAGTACCCCTTTTAAGTAGTGCCTGCATTTATGAAGTCCCTTGGCATTTTTAACTGGGATAAAAGGTATTAGGAGTAATGCAAAGTATCAGCCCCCTCCTGCTGTAATTTGCTCGGTAGTTCTACTTAAACCCACCCTGGCGGAAGCATGTTTCTCTCTTCTGTGGTTTGGAAAGCATCCTTTATTCAGAATATCTGCTCCACTTGGAAGTTTGGCTCCAAATGATGTAGTAAATTGTCTGTTGTAGCTTTTAGGGATAGGCTTCACAGAACCAAACGGCAGGATAATTCCAGCGCTGACCTGTGGTTCGGTCAGCGCTAGAATTATCCTGCCGTTTTGTTCTGTGAAGCCTATCCCTTCTTTCTATGATCTGGAGGCTGGAAGCTGCAGACCTTTTATTGATTACTTACTACGCGCATATCATTGTTGTGTATGATGGTACACGACCACCCAGGCTAAGTGGCATTTGATCTGTGATCATTCTTACCCTCCTTCCGGTGTTAGGCTATGGGTGAGGCTATGGAGCACTTTTCTTTCTTGTTTTAGATGTTGTAGCTTTTGGCACGCAGAATCCAGTTTTTGTGTTAGGTATGTTGTTTTCGAGAAGCTTAGTATTTTTATTATTAAAATGTGTAATGCCAACAACTTTTTATGATTTTTTTTTTTAAAGCCTACATATTGGAGAAGATACAGGGTATGTGGGTCCATCTGTTGCATTGGTGCATGGCTCAGCAAGGCATTTTTTCACGTTGGTAGTAGTGTTGAGCGGCATAGGCCATATTCGAATTCGCGAATATTCGCGAATATATGGACGAATATTCGTCATATATTCGCGAATATTCGCATATTCGTTATATTCTCGTTTTATTTTCGCATATGCGCAGATTCGCGTATACGAAAATTAACACATGGGAAAATTAGCATATACAAAATTAGCATACGGAAAATTTGCATACGTGAAAATTCGCATATGCGAAAATTAGCATATACTAATTTTCGCATATGCGAAGTTTCGCACGCCAGTCTCACACAGTAGTATTACAGCCTTCTTTACACCACACAAGCTGGAAGCAGAGAGGGATGATCACTGTGATGTGTACTGTAAGAAAAAAAAAACCAATATTCGTAATTACGAATATATAGCGCTATATTCGCGAAATTCGCGAATATGCGATATTCGCGAATAATATTCGAATTGCGAATATTCCCGAGCAACACTAGTTGGTAGTGTACTTTGCAAGGTATATACAGTTTTTTTTTTATGTTTCAGTATTCAGCCATGACTTATATAGACATTGTTTTTTTTTATATTATTTGCCAATAGTTAAATATTTAAGTATTTTCCCAACAAGCTATCCTAAATGTTGCCTGAAAATGTTCAGATCATATGGGATTTTCTGTTTCTTTACATTTTCTGTTTCTTCATATGGGATTTTCTGTTTTTCTGACCGTTTGCTTATATTAGATATGCTCAGACATTTTTTGCTTTCTCACGTATGTCAATCTTTTGTAGCTTGCTGGATTTCTTGAGGCCCTTGTAGACTCTTCAAGAGACACACATAAGGAAACCTATTATTAGACCTGAGGTTTGGCTTCTGATCACATTAAGGTATATATATTTATATTATTAATATAGTGTAGTTGTTGAGTGTAGTAATTTGTGTTTCTAATTGTGTTTTCTGTTTCTTATGTTTTTCAGATTCCTGAACGTAGTGAAGCAGTGAAGACATGATAAGATACGACTAAAGCTTGTCAGGTTGGTAATGAGGCATGCTACTGCTTGGTGGGTAATTGTGATGTGTTAGACCCATATGTGCCATATATAGCAATATAGTCCCATATAAGAGCCACTATAATAACTTGACCCTTCCCTTTCAGAATAGTGTAGCACATCCATTGGGTAAAAGTGAGTGGGTCTAGTAGGGATGAGGCACAAATACTTGCATGTCTGTTTGAGTGCTTGAATATGCATTTCACTCACACTAGGTCTAGTGAAGCAGAGGACTGCTGCATCATCACACTCGGTAATGTTGGGACAAGAGGGGTTTCATAGGTAGCTTCATAACAATCAGAGCATCCTAACATAAATTACAGGCTTCTATTGCATATTCCTATGGTGTATGGCCAAAGGCATCACTGTCCTCCTCTGACCTTACAGTACAATCATAAAAGCAAGCCACAAAATCCTCTTTCCCACATGACATCTTGATAGATATACCATATTAACATAACAATTCTGACCATTCTGTGTTATCCCCAAACAACACTAGAGGGAGTTTAGACATTTCAAGTGGATTAAAAAAAAAAAAAAAAGCCACAAGAAAAGTAAAGTAAAAAAAGTACAGCTCATAATAAAAAACACTTTTTGTGTGCTTAAAAATAGTAAATATATATTTTTCCAGTGGTAACATTACATTATATGGTCAAAGTTGGTTGCCCAATTATAAAACAAACCTAGACCACAATAGACTCAACAAACTAACCACTACTTAAACACAAAGCATGCACTTTTACACTTTTTTAATAGCATCGTATTCTATCAACCAGGTTTTAGTTAGGGCTCCACTATTACACGTTATGACATTTTAGACACCACATATTAAAGTTGAAATTATAAAATTACTTTCTAAGACCCACCAGTTACTGAAAGATATAAGTCAGATTTGTTTAAATTAAGCATCCCAAATACATAAATAGATATGCTCACATATTGAATCATCTTGGATACGTTAAATGAAATTCTGTGTGCCATGGTGGACAAATAGGGTACAAACCCATGCACCTGATGCACAACATCAGGTACAGAGAGCACCTAAAATAAACATAGCATTTTTAACGGCATTTTTTTCTCCCCCATAGACTTCTATGGTATGCTTTATCCTGTAGGTCCATACAATTAAAATGATACCCGACTTATATAGTTTTGATTTTGACGTACTTCTGGAAAAAATCATAACTACATGCACGAAAATTAATAAGTTTAAAATTGTCATCTTCTGACCCCTATAACTTTTTTATTTTTCCATGTACGGGGCGGTATGAGGGCAAATTTTTTGCGCCGTTATCTGAAGTTTTTAGCAGTATTAATCAGACTTTTTGCAGATGTCCGGCATTAACTCTTTAGACGCAGCGATGAAAGTTGATCGCCACGTCTAAAAGTAAAAGCAAAAGTATCCTCAGTCAGTAAGCAGCTCAGTCGGGCTGATCTGGACATCGCAATAAAATCCTGATATCCCGATCAGCTAGGACACAGCAGGAGGGTGCCTTACCTGCCTCCTGCACGTCCGAACGGCGATTGAAATCAAGGCTTGAGCAATCAACCGCCGATAACACTGATCAATGCAAAGCTATGGCTTTGCAGTGATCTGTGCAAAAGATCAGTGTGTGCCGTGTTATAGCCCCCTATGGGAGCTGTAACACTGCAGAAAAAAAAGTGAACAAAAAAAGTTAATAAAGATCCTTTAACCCCTTCACCCCGCTTTTCCCATAAAAAAGACTGTGTAAATAAAAATAAACATATGTGGTATCGCCGTGTGCGTAGATATCTGAACTATAAAAATATATTGTTAATTAAACTGCATGTTCAATGGCGTACGCACAAAATTAATTCCAAAGTCCAAAACAGAGTATTTTTGGTCACTTTTACCAACATAAAAAAATTTATAAAAAGCAATTTAAAAGTTTGATCAAAACAAAAAGGGTTGCAATAAAAACTTCAGATCACGGTGCAAAAAATGAGCCCTCATACTGCCCCCTACATGGAACAATAAAAAAGTTATAGGGGGTCAGAAGAGGACAATTTTTTAAATGTAAACATTTTCCTGCATGTAGTTATGATTTTTTTCCGAAGTAATAAAAATCAAACCTATATAAGTAGGGTATCATTTTAATCATATAGACCTACAGAAGAAAGATAATGTGTCATTTTTAATGACAAATGTACTGCGTAGAAACGGAATCCCCCAAAATTTACAAAATGGTGGTTTCTTCGTTTTTGTCTCACAATGATTTTTTTTTCCCCTTTCGCTGTAGGTTTTTGGGTAAAATGACTGATGTCGTTATAAAGTAGAATTGGTGGCGCAAAAAATAAGCAATAATATGGATTTTTTTGGTGCAAAATGGAAAGGGTTGTGATTTTTAAAAGGTAAGGAGGATAAAACGAAAGTGCAAAAACGGAAAAACGCGGAATAAACGGGGTGAATTAATGATATATTTTTATAGTTCGGATATGTACGCACGCGGTGACACCACGTTTGTTTATTTTTATTATAGTTACATATTTTTTATATGGAATTTGGGAAAATGGGGGTGATTCAAAATACAAAGGGATTAATGGGTGTTTTTTTTTTTTTTATTCAACTTTTTTTAAGACTTTTAACGCCGGCCCCCAGCTACAGGAATCAGCTGGGGGCCGATTGGTATGACGTGGGCTCAAGTCGGGAGCCCGCACCATACAACGGTTGCCGTCCCAGGACAAGCCGGCTCGTCCTTACATGGCAACTGGTTAATGCATAAATTTAAGTTCACTACTGTGGTAGATGTAAACAATGACATTGGCTAACCCTCAAACTGATGTTAAAATTGAGACTTTAGCCAGTATATCCTTATATGAAGGACATACCTGAGCCCGCACACCAATGCCAAGGTTTCTCAAGTGGCACGGGACCTAACACTAAACCTAACAGTGCTGTATGGGCATTACCAGGGGCCAGTGGGCAATTACAGCAGCATTAAGTCCGACTCACAGCCTGCTCCCAGGTTACCTCCAGTGTGGCTAAGCACACATACAGTGGGAGGAGGGAAGAAGGCTATGAGCCCCACCCAAGTAGGCTAATATGTTGCCGGTCTCACAGGTGCACCTACATGCTACCTATAATAGTGATTAAGGCGCATTTGATTTGGAGTTTATACACCTCCAAGTATAAGATTTGAACAACAAGAAAAAATGTGGTTTCAAATGGCAGGAAATGCTCAACCCAAAATGCAGTTGTGCATTTATTCTGGGGGAGCAGATCCTGCGCTTGTGGACCATTGCTAAGGGCGATCCCCTGCATAAGATGCATACAATGGAGGATTCCTGCAGCAGACCACAATGGCATCCTACACCAGGTGAAAGGTGTGGATGTGTAACATATAGAATAGTGCACTACTGTGGTAATTATTTTTTAACTTATATATATTTTTTTGTGGGTGTTCATTGTAAGGTATTTCAGATGTGTTTTTTTTGTTTGTTTGTTTTTTGGTTTTCTTGTTACACCAGATAATATGCAGTTTGCAAACCAGCTGCTTTTGAGACATAATTGCCTTTTTGTGATATAAACAGCCCAAAAATAATCCTTGGTGTTTAGATTTGTATGTAGTCATTACAGATGTAAAATTAAAATGAATGTGAACTAACAGACATTTTAATATTGAATTCCTTTTTATGATAGTAAAAACAGTCATTTTTTTTATGTTCTTTTACTACGTAATGTTTTTGACTATTTTATGGTTCAAAAAATACCAATATTCTGTGTTTGTACATAGTCCCTTCTGTGTGCAGTTTTGTAGACTCGTAGTGCTGACACATGTGTACTGAGTTTGATCACCTGCCACAACTGATGGCAAAGTGCATTATGTTGTGGCATCATCCAGAATCTAGTTATTTCTGTAAACCAGTCAGGGAACGCTGCAAGATGTGTTCCGGATTAATCTAAACTGTCCCATTCTAGTAAATGGGATCAGTTCAATGATCACTTTCTCTCTGGCATTTTTCTACAGCACCGGAGGAAAACTGAGCTTGATTGCCGAGCCAGACTAAGCCAAACATATGTGATGGCGCCCTGATTGGTTAGTCTTTGCAGTGCAGCAGCAGCACCGTGAGGCAGAAGTCTATATTCATGCGATGCAGGCTCCTCTACCAACTCTCTGCTCATTGACAACCTTCTTCCTATTACTGTTCATAAGTTAGAGTGATAGTTGTAGGGTCATCTTTCCTCAAAAATATCTATATATGTGCACTGCTTTCACTGCTTTAAAACGTTATCTGGTGTCCTGGTACAGGACATGGTCCTGTACCATCTCTAGGTCCCCTCCGGAAGAGTCCCTGCGAGGCTCACCCCTTGCTCACCTTCTGTTAATGCATTGTAATTGTGTTGTGTACATATTGTTCATTATACATAAAGTTGTACAAATGTATAGAGGTTAGTCATGTGAACCAGTGTCATGTGACATTACCCAGATGAACCACAGGCTTTGCCACCAATGGGCTTTAGTCCAGCCACCCCTAGTATATAAGGGGCTGTAGTCTCTAAACTCTCTCTCTTATCTCCTGGATTTCAGTCAAGCACAATACCTGTACTATCTAAATTCATCTAATCTAGGCCAAAGCCTAAAGAACCTGCAGCCACTACAAAACGTGAGTTATCAACTCTATCTACAATTCTAGTGACTACTACTCAACTCAAGGATAATATTAGTAGCACAGTGGCCTGCATAAGTCATCTCAATACTACAAGGCCCAGCAAGCCTGTGAGGTATCCTGCATCCCAATTGCCTCTAGAGAAACTGCATATTTGTAAAGACTGTTTAATAAGAATTCCAAGTAGAAGTTCCAGTTATTTTCACAATTCCTGCTGTGGGCATTCCTTTATTGCCTGCCGTTTCTGGGTTGGTTGTTGGCAGGAGCTTATACCGAAACAACGGCATCCTAGCGTCACGACTAATCAGGGGTTAATAACACCTTACCCCACAGGGTTAATACCACCAGACCCTGCTACACCATTGCAACACCCCAGCACCACATGTCTTTTGGCGTCACAAACCGGATATGGGTGTGCCTTTAATATCTCAGCTACCCTGACCACCCGCAACAAAAATGGGTGTACACCGTTTTTACAAGTGCCATAGTCCCTCCCCCTATGCAGGAATGTGTATTGAATACTGTCCAGGATTTTCGCAAGTAGCGATTGAAATTGCGCCCAAAAGTGTACAGGACATTGTTGCTGAAATTGTGCTTTGCTGGGGTGCAAGAAAAAGTAAGGGGGAAGGTAAAGAATATTGTATTGTGGCCATGTGTAAAATCAGTAACAAAGCCATGCTACATGCTCCGCTACAAAATGTAGCTGATGGGATTAAAGAAGAACCTGAGAAGCGTGCCAAAATGTCCTGCGCTGGTCTGCATTCCACCCCTGGGCGTGGACATCATGTAGCTGTTCCTGTGCGAAGTGCTTGTATTTGAAGGGGGACAGGAAGTCAGAGCTGCACCAATGACGTCCTTCCGGCTGGTGGACATTTTGTTGAAACCTCATAAAAAAACAGCCATGCGGCCAGACCTCTACAGTCCGGAGATGTTAACAAGGTGTGCAGAGATGGCGGAGCCCACCAGAACATGTGAGGAGAGCAGCAAGATGGCTTCCGCAGCGCAACTTTTCCAGGATCTAGTGACGCTTGCAGCAGTTGTCCCTTGAGACCGAGGAGGCCTGCAACCTTCCCCCTCTTCCAGAGGGCGACGAGTGGCCAGCCACCCCGAGAGGGGAATCACCGCAGACTTCAGGACCTGCATTGCTGGTGAGATTGTCCTCTCACCACAGATCCTGGGGATCCTGAGATCTCAACCGAGCAGTTGGATGTAAGTACCCTGGCCGAAGCCGCTTTTTCTACTCCTTCATCCTCCTCCAGCCCCGACAGGGAATCCCTAGTACAGAAGTCTGGACCCGTTTGCCCATGCCCGTGGTCACCCCCCTTCCAGAGGGGGTGTTCGGCATCGAGCCAGTGCTCATACAGTACATGTGGGACCACGTCCTTCCCTTGCCAGGGAAGTCCCATCCACCGGTCCCAACAGTTGAGGCAGAAAGGGCCCGCAGGGAGGCCAAAATTACCGGCGTCACTGAAAAGCTTAGGGCCCAGCATAGAGAGGAATATGAGCCGAAATGCCTCCCTTATGAAGTCCAAGTAGAGCAACAGATGGACACTAGAAAGCTGGAAGCTCTATATTTACGCATGCTGGACTATCCTCGAGAGGGTTAGCCACCCTTAGAGCGCCAACGCGCCACAGTTGTCAAATTTGATAAAGTACGAGGCTTTGGTAACCTCCAGGACTGCTGGCATGGAGGGACCATATTAGTCAACAGAAGGGCCGTTCAGCGGGACTACCTGGCTACAAGATATCACTCCCTAGAGTGAGGGGAGATAGTTGAGTACACCCCAGTCAAGAGTCTGCGGGGTGAATGGGCTGCAGCCATAACTAGGCCCAAAATTCCAACTCAGATACCCTTCACATACTTCCCATCGGACGACTGGGATGCAGATCCCCATGGAATTCGGCCGATGAGGTTGCCATATACAGCCTGTGAAGTAGAAGAAAAGTCCAAGTACGAGGTGCCCATCATGAATCCTAAGTACATGAAGAGGTCAACGTCAACATCATCGCTAACAGAGAATGTGCTCAGACCTACTCCCTCTAAGGAGGTGAGGCCTGTCCAATGGGCACCACCCAATGTGCCTAGGCCAACTCCGGAGCCAGAGGTGTGGCCTAATCAGCAGGCAGCGACTGATGTGCCGTGGCCTACTCCACCTAAGGAGGTGAGGCCGAACCAACCGGCAGCAACTGTAGTACCAGTGGCCTCAGCCGCTGCAATTATGTTGTTGTGAGCGTGAATCCATTAGTGACACAGTCCCGGCTCACAAACGTTGTTTGGGACACTACTGTAAACCCGATTAGGGAAGCCCAACCTCGTGCTCCTCGATATATGTCACAAAGTAGGAAGCACGCGGATAGGCGAGGTTGGGAGGCAAGAAGATCCAACTTCTAAAGTCATAATCTTTGTTCATCACTAACTGTGTGGTACACTTGTATCCTCTTGTTGTTACAGGTTTTCTCCAGTTCTGCAACCAGTTCAATATAAAGTGCCTGGCAGGACTATGCCAAGAAATTCTCCTGTTTGCAACGTAACCACCTTCATAAGTTTGTGCCCAGCCCCTGGCCGAGAGACTCCTTGCCTGAGGAGATTCTAGTAAGTTTGTGCCCGGCATAGCCGTGTTTTCATTTATAACTCCATAATGTAGGTGGACTGTCGAGCCTTACATGACCGTTAATGTAAATGTTATAATAGTAATATATTTTTGTGCACAAAATTTTGCACTTCAACAGCAGTTAAATGTAACCTGGATATCTCAAGTCTTGTGCTGCTAGCATGTAACCGTTGTATTTCAAGCAAATAAAAATGTATGGTTACATAAAATGTCAAAAATGTAAATGGTTTACTGTACAGATGTGTAAAATTCCTGTACAGAACTATAAAATTATATAAAGGTGTTATAGTGTTTCTACTTAGGTGCTGTCCCAGCTCCTCTGAGAGTAACAAGAAATGCTACCCTTCACTAGCGCCTAATTAATTAGATATCAAGACTGACTTCACAAATATTTAAAAAATTCAGTGTACACATAATTAAGTACATACCAATTCAATTAGTGTGCATTCATAAAGTCCAGTACACATAACTTATAAAATATACTCATAAGAAAAGATAGGTATATGAATATATCTCACAAGCACACAAAAGAAAATGAGTCTTGGGCACTGTAACCTGTTTATTACCAGTCCATACCACTGTTATGCACAAATGTCATGTACTAATATGTTCTTTCTTATCTCTACGGGTTCAGGATGCTTTTATGGCCAGAAGGTATTCCTGTAGCTAACTAAAAAACATACACGTATACAAAAAGGTAACAGTAAGTGAAATTGTTATCTAGATCCAGAGTTCTAAGGGTAATTGTGTAGTACCGATAGACCCTAGTAATGAAGGCATTGGGAAGAAAGCCTCAGGCAACCCAATCCGCAGGGACTCTTCCAGAGGGGACCTAGAGATGGTATAGGACCATGAAATAAATCTCACTGTTACCTTTTTATTGACATATATTTGATATAATACCACCTAGTATTTCCCTTGTTATACACTATAACAAGGGAAATACAATGTAGTATTATATCAAATATATGTCAATAAAAAGGTAACAGTGAGATTCATTTCAGTATGTAGAAGCATTGCAGTCATTATACATACTTCATGTCAAGTGTCAATAAAAAAAAAAAAAAGTAAAAATATTTCCTAGTCAAATGCCATATGTGAATAAATCTTCAGCTATAGACGGATGTTATAGCTAAGATCAAGCTAGTCATATTGTATGTCTAGTTGTTAGAGATGCATCATAGTAAAAGAAAACAAGTACAGTGGTCCCTCAACATACGATGGTAATTCGTTCCAAATGAACCATTGTTAGTTGAAACCATCGTACGTTGAGGGATCCGTGCAATGTAAAGTATAGGAATTATACTCACCTCTCCCTGCCGCTCTGGACCGTCACCGCTGCCCTGGATGTAGCCCTCCATCGCTGTCGCCGGGTTCCCTGGGGTGGCTCCGTCGCTCCGGACCATGTCTGCTGCCTGGGATCGTTGCTCTTCATCGCAGTCATCACGTCGCTACGCACGCCGCTCCTATTGGATGACGGGACGGCATGCGCGGCGACGTGATGGCGATGAAGGAGAGCGACGGCGATGCAGGGGATCGTGAAGAGGATGGTTCGGAGTGCCAGGGACAGGTGAGTGATCATCACAGGACCACACGGGGTACCGTAAATGGCTATCCGGCGGCAGCTGAAGCAGTCTGCACTGCCGGATAGGCGCTTATGCGATGGCCCCGACATACAAAAGCATCGTATGTTGATGCTACCTTCAACATACGATGGCCTCTGAGATGCCATTGTATGTTGAAATTATCGTATGTCACTGTATACCTATACAGAAAAAAGTATTGAAACGTAAAATAGTATCATTGTTATACGGACTAATAACATCATCAGTAACTCACCAAAAGGAAAAGAAAAAATATATATTTATTCCATCCTGTTGGTAAATAAGTTCTAGAGCATTTATGGACATTCTTTAAATGCACAGAGACTCTATATATTTTTTCATCATTTTTGTTATCTCCGGCCTGAACTGGGACATTTGGATTAATGCTTCAGGACTGCATCCGGCCCTATGGCCATTCCTTCCTCTCCCTAAGGGGACATACGTTGAGGACGACATTTGTTAAGTAAGGGGGTTTGTGGTGTCCCTGTACAGGACATGGTCCTGTACCATCTCTAGGTCCCTTCTGGAAGAGTCCCTGCAGTCCATAGGGCTCTCCTGCGAGGCTCACCCCTTGCTCACCTTCTGTAAATGTATTGTAATTGTGTTGTGTACATATTGTTCATTATACATAAAGTTGTACAAATGTATAGAGGTTAGTCATGTGAACCACTGTCATGTGCACTACCCAGAGTGCCATGGGCACAGGAACCACAGGCTTTGCAACCAATGGGCTTTAGTCCAGCCCCCCTAGTATATAAGGGGCTGTAGTCTCTAAACTCTCTCTCTCTTATCTCCTGGATTTCAGCCAAGCACAATACCTGTACTATCTAAATTCATCTCATCTAGGTCAAAGCCTAAAGAACCTGAAGCCACTACAAAACGTGAGTTATCAAGCTCTATCTACAATTCTAGTGACTACTACTCAATTCAAGGATAATATTAGTAGCACAGTGGCCTGCATAAGTCATCTTAATACTACAAGCCCCAGCAAGCCTGTGAGGTATCCTGCATCCCGGTTGCCTCTAGAAAAACTGCATATTTGTAAAGACTGTTTGATAAGAATTCCAAGTAAAAGTTCCAGTTATTTTCACAATTCCTGCAGTGGACATTCCTTTATTGCCTGCCGTTTCTGGGTTGGTTGTCGGCAGGGCCTTATACCGAAACAACCGCATCCTGGCGTCAGGACTAATCAGGGGTTAATAACACCTTACCCCACAGGGTTAATACCACCAGACCCTGCTACACCATTGCAACACCCCGGCACCACAGTTCTATGATATAATTCCTAAATGCTTTGTGCTTTTCTTTGCACTTTCAGAAAAAAATTATTTTGGTAGGCGGCATAGTTTCCACATTTTTTACATATAATAGAAAGTAACTACCTTTCTTTTAATGACCTTCTGCCCCCTTTTTACTCTTTAACAGTCTCTTCCCATGTTAGCTTTTCAGTGCTTTCTTAACTGTGTTATTCTTAGATGGATTCTGTGGCTAATGGTTCTAATCAATTTTCTCCCAGCAGTTTTAAAGATCCCATATTTCTCATTTTATTACCTTTAAAGCAGACTTCACTACAAATCTCTCCAAATAGATGATGTTATGATCACTGGACCCTGATGCATGCACAACTCCCTTCTTGTTCATTATCAGAACTTGCTTATTCTCAGTCAGCTAGTATAACTGTTCCATGTTTTATAAACCTCATTCTTGCTGAGGAATAAAAAAAATGTACAGTGTTAACTATGTAACAGTTTTTGTTTTATAATTATATTACAAGTATTCTGCGGTTCCATCAGTCAATAAGAGCGATGTACAGAACGCACAGTGCTTGCCTGCAATATATTCTGCAGTACTCATTGCCGAGGACTTTGCATTTAGAAAAGAAATAGCCCTTAAACTGCTTTTTCATAGTCAACAAATTCCCAGCCATAATATTTAGAGGTGTCAACATATTTGGACCTCTAAAAAAGGTATTGAAAGAGCTTTATTCATCATTCAGTCGTTATTACAAGTCATACAATAAATTACAATCACACAAAGCATGACGGTACAATATACAGCACAGGTACCCTAAGCTATACACTATACCAAATGCTACTCTAACACTCCGCTCCATCACTCGATATCGAAGAAACAATATTGAAAAATAACAACACATTACAGTCTGTGATCGGGGAGTGGTGTGGGATCTATGGGGGTGTGGAGGGGCAGATCACAGGGCCAAACTACTAGGCAAACGTATGAGGAGGTATAGTCCTATTCTTCATTGATGTGCGGACTGTCCAAGATGGAATAGTCTCTAAGCAAGCTGTGAATCAGCTTGAGGTAGTCCCGGACGGACATGTCCTCCCTGTTGTAGATGAGGCGGATTCTGGCCAGCCATATAGCATCCTTAAAACAGTTCATAATGCGCCAGGCCTCCTGGATGGCCTCCACGTCGTGAACCCCAGGAAAAAGTCCATAAGCACCGAATGGTATGATAGGTCGTTCCTAGGTACCGAGTCTCTAAGTTCAAGTTCCCGGGTGTTCAATAGACCCTGCACAAAGGGGCACTGTCAAAAGACGCGCATAGTTGTTTTCTCCACATAGGGGCATGTGGGGTAGAACCAGGTTTTGCACAGGCCCCGGGCATGCATAAATGACCTCAGAGAGAGTCCCTCCTGGATGGCCATCTAAGACAAGTCCTTGTGTCCATTGGTAAGCCTTGCAGAGGCTACATGTATCCCAAACAGTCTCTGCAGTGGCCTTAGGAAGCGAGCTCCAGCAAGTCTTTAGCTCTGATGAGCTTGCAAACAGTCTTAGGCTTCCACAGGTCAGGCTTGAGTCCCTCCAGTTGATATTCCCCTATGAACCGGACAACCTCTCCATAGAACCAGGGAGTGTGCCAGTTGTAAGGGATGGAGCTCTCCCACTTGTCCCAGCCGAGCCTCTTCCAGTAGGGCAAGAGAAACAGGTGAGACATGGACCTGTCTGCGGAGCCTTTCTTTTTGACCAGAGTCCTCTGCACGCTGACACATACAAAAGAAGCCCACTGCAGAGTGGGGAAATTGAGGATTCCCCTCCCACTCTTGCAGGGCTCCTTGTACATCACAGTCCATTTAACTCTGGCCCCAGATAAAGCGAATCACAGTCTGGGTGATGGCCCTGCAAATGGTGGCACAGGTAAAACTTCACTCTGCAGGACAAGTGTTTTGCCCTTAATTGAGAGCTGTCTGGTACTCCAAAGTGCGATCTTTGAGTTCATTTTAACCAGTCAGTCTTGCCAGGACTTGAGGGCCGCACTCTCCTTCCCGAACCAGACTCTGAGGATGTGGATTTTTTAAATCAACTGGTGCCAGAAAGTTAAACAGATTTGTAAATCACTTCTATTAAAGGGGTTGTGCGCTGCCCTGCAGTTCGGAGCTCCGCTCACAGCGTCCGGAAGTTCATTACTCCGAACGCTGTGTGCGGGCTTCCGTGTTCGCAGCCTCCGGGCGTGACGTCACGCCTGGCCCCTTCGTGACTTCTCGCCCGCCCCCTCGTGACGTCACGCCAGCCCCCTCTACCAAAGTCTATGGTAAGGGCGCGTGACGCCCCCTTCCCATAGACTTTTGTTGAGGGGGCGGGTGAGACGTCACGAGGGGGCGGGCGTGACGTCACGAAGGGGCCGGACGCTAATGAACTTCCGGACGCTGTGAGCGGAGCTCCGAACTGCAGGGCAGCGCACAACCCCTTTAAAAAATCTTAATCCTTCCAGTACTTTTTGAGGGCTGTATACTAAAGAGAAATCCAAAAAAGAAATGCATCTCCTCTGATGTCATGACCACAGAGCTCTCTGCTGATCTCTGCTGTCCATTTTAGGAACTGTCCAGAGCAGCATATGTTTGCTATGGGGATTTTTTCCTTCTCTGGACAGTTCCTAAAATGGACAGCAGAGGTCAGCAGAGAGCACTGTGGTCAAGACATCAGAGGAAATGCATTTCTTTTTTGGATTTCTCTTTAGTATACAGCCCCTAAAAAGTACTGGAAGGATTAAGATTTTTTAATAGAAGTGATTTACAAATCTGTTTAACTTTCTGGCACCAGTTGATTTAAAAAAAAGTTTTCCATGGGAGTACCCCTTTAACAGTAAAAGAGAAGGGTGTGGAAGAAGCCAGGTGCCACTCCCCGAAGGGCATAGCTTCCGACTTCCCACAGTTGACTTTTGCCCCCGAAGCTCTGCCAAAGTCCTCGCAGGTCTGGATGAGTTCAGTCACCGAATGCCAATTAGCGCAGAAGATGGTCACGTCATCCATGTAGCGTGAGCACTTGACCTCATATCAATCTGGTCCTGCTGGTGTGATCCCTCTGATCTCTCCATTGGACCTATAAAAAAAACTCTCAGTTATGTGCAGGGGGCATCAAGGAAATTTACTTGGTGGATGGGGGGATGCTTGGGGTCCAGGTTGACAAGTGACAATGAAAAGTATGGTTGCCACCTTTCTTGCCCAAAAATATTGGCTATGCTAATTTGCATAATTAATTACATATGCATGCCATCACAGGAAGTGATTCAATACATATGCGCAGGATTGACATTTCACAGGAGTGATAAAAGGGGGCAATGGGATGGCACAAGGAGGATCAGATGGGGGTATTTCAATTCCCCCTTTAAAACCCCCTGTGCCATTTCAATTCCCCCCCCCCCCTCCTGACCGCCCTGTGCCATTTTAATTCATTCCACCAGGCATGTAGGTGTCCAGGCTCAGGTGCAGGCAGCTTCTCTTGGAATCGGCGAGTTTTCAGTGCTGGCGGCATCGACAGCAACTAGTGACGTCCTCCTGCGCGACTCCTCGGCGCAAGAGGATGTCACTCATCACTGCCGTAAGTCACTGATTTAAAGTGGACGTGGCGCTGCCTGCAGCCACTTAGAACAGTGAGCTGCAGCGGTGGCTGCTGCGCCAGAGCTAATCTGATTCTGGTCAGGTGGTCCTTACTTAAAAATAAAAGCCCTTGCATGGCCGGAGTTTTTCATAGAAATTTACTGGCAGCAACATGGAAATATCGACTGCGTCGGTAAAATACCAGCTGGGTGGCAACCCTAGTGACAAATAATGTGTTTTATCTATCTATATATATATATAAAACTCAACGTCTTTGTGTGCGTGTGTGTGTATGTATGTTCCACAAAAACTTCCAAATGGCTAAAGATATTAACATGAAACTTGGCACACATGTTACTTATATGTCAACAACAAACATAGGATAGGTGATTTAACCCTTACTCACCCCCATTTGCCAGGGGTGGGGTTGATGTTTAAAGTCCTATGCTAGTCAATGGGAAATATATGTTACTGCATAACTTCCAAGCGGCTGGAGATATTTCGATAATACTTGGTCACAAGTTACTTATATGTCCACTTAATATATAGGATAGTTAATTTAACCCTTAACTACCCCCATTTGTGAGGGTCAGGGTTTTTGTTTAAAGTCCCATTCAAATCAATGGGAAATGTATGTTCCCATATAACTTCAGTACGGCTGGAGATATTTCAATAACTGCTACACATATTACGGGTCGGGATAGGAGGTCAGGATAGGAGGTCATGATAGGAGGACGGGATAGGAGGTCGTGATAGGAGGACGGGATACGAGGTCGAGATAGGTGACGGGATAGGAGGACGGGATAGGAGGACGGGATAGGAGGACGGGATTGATGGACTCGATAGGAGGACGGGATAGATGGACGGGAAAGGACGACAGGAAAGGAGGACGGGAAAGGAGGTCGAGATAGGAGAACAGGAAAGGAGGTCTAGATAGGAGGACGGGAAAGGAGGACGGGAAAGGAGGTCGAGATATGAGAACGGGATAGGAGGACTGGATAGGAGGACTGGATAGGAGGACAGGATAGGAGGTCGGGATATGACAACAATATATGAGGACGGGATATGAAGTCAAAAGCTTCCTCCTTTGTTTATTTTCCTCCCCAACAAGGATTATGAAGGAGAAACCGGGCAACGCCGGGTACTCAGCTAGTATATATATATATATATATATATATATATATATAAAACTCAATGTGTGTATGTATATGTTCCAGCATCACGTCCAAACGGCTAAAGATATTAACATGAAAATTGGCACACATGTTACTTATATGTCAACAACAAACATAGGATAGGTGATTTAACCCTTACTCACCCCCATTTGCCAGGGTCGCGTTTTTTTGTTTTTTTTTTTAAAGTTCCATACAGGTCTATGGGAAATTTATGTTACTGCATAACTTCCAAACGGCTGGAGATATTTTGATAATACTTGGTCACGTTACTTATGTGTCCACTTAAAATATAGGACAGTTAATTTAACCCTTAACTACCCCCCCCCCACACACCATTTGTGAGGGTCAGGGTTTTTAGTTTAAAGTCCCATGCAAATCAATGGGAAATGTATGTTCCCACATAACTTCCGTACGGCTGGTGATGTTTCAATAATACGTGGTACACATATTACTTATATGTCAAATAAAAAGATATGATAGTTAAATTAACCCTTACCTACACCCTTATATAAAAGATGGGTTTTTGTTTCAAGTCCCATGCAAGTATATGGGACTTCCAGTACCTTACTCCACAATCTCCGCTCTTCATCTCCTGGTGAATGTGTTAATACGGCTTGGAAGCCACACCCCATTTCACAAAGAGAGGAGGTCGGGATAGGAGGTTGGGATAGGAGCTCGAGATATGAGGATGGGATATGAGGATGGGATATGAGGTCAAGATAGGAGGATGGGATAGGAGGTCAGGATATGAGGATGGGATATGAGTATGGGATATGAGGTCTGTCACGATCACACCCTATCGGTCCAGCTAAGATGCTAGAGAGAGTGGGATGGTGCAAGGGTTAAAGTCACCAGACCTCTGGGTATCCACTACTAGTCCCAGCAAGTCACCAAATTAACCCTTAGATAAACGTGTTTTACCAGAGCTGCCTATAAAAATACAGGAACAAATGACATACAGGTATAAAAATATATAAAAGAGTTTAGCAAGGCAAGTTCAGAAAACAAAAGATGAAGTTCTTACAGCATGATGATATAGCAGTCCTTCAGTGAGAGTGCTGTTCTTAGGATGGTCTTGTCAGCTTTTTGCACAGCATTGAACACCCTGAGTCTAGCATTGTTAAATATTATATATCTGCCTTTTTAGAAGGGAGACTCCATTTCCCCCCTCCCCTCTGATCCCACCAGGGGGTCTTCTCTCTTCCTGGCCCCTTATCTGTTTGATTATATGATGGGACCAGAGTGCATGACTTCAAAAAAGCCTTTGACTTCAAAGGAGATGTAAACAAACAGCCAGACCCCCAATAAAATGCAATACACAAAACACAGTCTGAATGACCTCTCACCCATGGCTTGGATAATACATCACACAGTTATAATTATAATACACATATAGGATTTTAATAATCAGGCCTTGGGCCTGACAAGGTCAAGATAGGAGGATGGGATAGGAGGTCAGGATATGAGGATGGGATATGAGGATGGGATATGAGGTCGGGATATGAGGTCAAGATAGGAGGATGGGATAGGAGGTCAGGATATGAGTATGGGATATGAGGTCAAGATAGGAGGTCGGGATAGGAGGTTGGGATAGGAGGTCGAGATAGGAGGTCAGGAAATTAGGACGGCATATGAGAACAGGATATGAGGTCAAGATAGAAGGACAGGATAGGAGGTCGGGATATGATGATGGGATATAAGGTTGAGATATGAGGTTGAGATATGAGGACGGAATAGGAGGACAGGATAGAAGGACGGGATAGGAGGTTGGGATATGAGGTCGAGATATGAGGTCGAGATATGAGGATGGCATAGGAGGATGGGATAGGAGGACGAGATATGAGGTCGGGATAGGAGGACGGGATAGGAGGACTGGATAGGAGGTCGGGAAAGAAGGTCGAGATTTGAGGACAGGATATGAGGACGGGTTAGGAGGTCGGGATATGAGGACGGGATAGGAGGTCGGGATATGAGGAAGGGATAGGAGGATGGGATAAGAGGACGGGATATGAGGACGGGATAGGAGGACAGGATAGGAGGTCAGGATATGAGGTCGGGATATGAGGACAGGATATGAGGTCGAGATTTGAGGACGGGATATGGGGACGAGATATGGGGTTGGGATATGACAACAATATATTTTGGGGATGGGATATGAAGTCAAAAGCTTCCTCCTGTCTTGATTTTCCTCCCCAACAAGGATTAGGAAGGAAAAACCGGGCAACGCCGGGTACTCAATAGTCTATATATAGAACTCAATGTGTGTGTGTATGTGTGTGTGTATGTTCCAGCATCACGTCCAAACGGCTAAAGATATTAACATGAAGCTTGGCACACATGTTACTTATATGTCAACAACAAACATAGGATAGATAATTTAACCCTTACTCACCCCCATTTGCCAGGGGTGGGGTTTTTGTTTAAAGTCCCATACAAGTCTATGGGAAATATGTGTTACCTCATAACTTCCAAACGGCTGGAGATATTTCGATAATACTTGGTCACATGTTACTTATATGTCCGATTAAAATATAGGCTAGTTAATTTAACCCTTAACTACCCCATTTGTGAGGGTCGGGGTTTTTGTTTAAAGTCCCATGCAAATCAATGGGAAATGTATGTTCCCATATAACTTCCTTACGGCTGGAGATATTTCAATACCTGGTACACAAATACAAAAAAGAGGAGTGCATTACCTTTAACTCCTACTATTGTTAATCTATAGATGTATGCGGTCACTCTGTAACTAAGTAACAAACAATACGAAGTACAACCATATAGACTAACAACAAAAAATTATTTAAAAACGAGGTATATCACTTTTGTAGAGTGGTGTGTATGGTATCTTAAAAGTAGTATATATAATAGAAATCCCACTAGTTGTATCTATTAACCCTTTGTGTTTTTGAACAGTATGGGCAGATTTGGTATAAGTAACTATCTAACTCATTATATGCGGTAATATACCGCTAGGTGTAATTTGAAGCCTAGCGAGAATAATATAGTCAGTATGACTTAAATGACTTACTCCCTACAGACATAAAACGTACCTCCCTGTATAGACTAAACAGAATCCAGGTGTAGGAAATGATAGAATGATGTACCTGTAGGAGGAAGCACCGAAGGTGTGTTTAAAACCATAGACCGCGCAGCGAATATTCAGCATACGGCCGCCATCAGAGTTGTATGCAGGCGAATTACTCATGCCGAAATGACAGACTGAGCTATTACTATGCTGTACCAAAAAATATTCCTGATGACTTCGACAGCAAGAAACGCATTGAATTCGCAAACCCAGACGATATTGCAGTCTTTCTAATCACAATAATACTATCTTGTTTCCATCCAAAACAAATCAAGCACCTCAATCCAACCTGAGCACATACGTCATGTGAAGGATCCTGCATGATAATGAAGTATATTGAAGTATAGCGTACCTTGAGTCCTGTTCACACATAGGACTCATTGATACAATAACAGCAAGGGGAATTGGACTGCTAGACAGGACTGTTTAAGTCTAGATTGAACAGTATACATATAACAAGTACCCCGCTGTATGACTAATGCTGAATGCCTAAGACAAATGTGAACAGGGACCAGCACAAACTCGAATGATATTTTTATTGGAATAGACTGGTGTGAACACAGGTTTATTTCTCATAATTTAAGAAGAGTATACAAATGTGACTTAGATGATTGACTATGTGGAGGAGGTGTTAGATGTGAACCATATTTACAGCCGATGGCGGCCGGAACAACAATAATCTTTTTTACACACCTTCTATTTATACGAAGGGATTTTTTGTAATGGAATTTTGTACAAATATCTTTTTCACTATTTAATAATTTATTCACTGTGGTGTACAATAAAAAGTGAAACAAATGATACTTCACTCTTTCGTCAGTGCGTTATAACTAACTGAGTGAGGAAACTTGGAGAATTGTGTTATACACAGATCAGTGTGAAATACACATATTACGGGTCAGGATAGGAGATCAGCATAGAAGGTAGGGATAGGAGGACAGGATAGGAGGTCGGGATATGAGGTCGAGATAGGAGGTCAAGAAAGGAGGACGGGATTGTAATGGATGTATATATGTGTGTATATATATATATATATATATATATATATATATATATATATACTTGTATTTGCTTACCTATGTTTATACCTAAAATGGAGCCTCATATTCTCCTCATATTACTTTGCTCCTTGCTCCCCCCCTCCCATCGAGTAGAGTTCCTGAACAAAGTCTGCATAGCCCCCCAAACTTTTCAGGAAAGGCTTACCTTATATGGTTTGCCACAGCTATACTTATCCCCCTAGTGGGGATGGGAACTTATGCTAAATACAGATGTGATATAACCAAGTGGACGGCATAATAAAGGGCAGAAGCATTTGAAACTGACATGGCTCCGTTTGATTTACTTTGGTGTACACATTCTGATTTGGCCGGGAGTAAGATAGCTACAAGGTAACTGATAAAATCCATATTAGTTGGTGCCAATCAAAGTGGGGCCTGGGTTTTTCGATCATCATCCAGTCACACCAGTGGGGCATCATTTTGAACCAAAAGAGATGGCACAGAGGAACAGCGGGCAGTGGATCATCTCCGGAAGTATGGTAAGGACACCTTCTAGTACCTAGCCACAGTGCCCCTGTCTCTCCTTTTGGTTTATCTTGATGCCTTTGTTTGTGACGAACCAGAGACAGGTAATTCTCGCCCAGTGTCATTACCCTTGTACCTGTCATAAAGTAACTATCTACTGCCCGAGTGTGTATGAAATGTGAGTGAGTACGCAGGATCCTGGCGGGAGGGATTGGGTCACCTGGGAGGATTGAGTTGTTTGGGGTGAGCTGATGATCCGAAGAGAGGGTATCGGTGGAGTTTTGGTGCAGGATGCTGATTAAACGGGCCTATGTCCCTTGGGGCAATTGAATTTTGGGGTAGACTGTCATCTAGGACAGTATGTATACGGTACACGGGACTCTTAAAATAACATATTTCCAGGGACTCCCCAAAAATAAAATATCCTCGGAATCCTCTTCCCATAGTAACTGATTGAATATGTGGTATATGTGTCTTGTTTTGTCTTAATGTGTCCATGGATTATTGTTAAATTAAGATGAAGAGAGGGAGTCTTTTACCCTTTCTAATACTAGACCCAATTAAAAAGAACTGCATTTAAATGTATTAGTGTTTTAAAGATATCTCCTAAAGTACAGGAGGGGTTGAGAGGTTTTAGTTGTGCAACAGCTGGAGGCCCATGAATAGGTCCCACCAGGAAGGGGGGCTGTGGACTCTAGATGAGAAGCAGGGGGCCGTAGGTCTGCAGATTTAACCTGATCTCACTGAAAGAGTTGCTGACAGGAAAGGGGGGAGGGAACTGTAGGGGGCTACCCTAGAGAGTGAGCAGAAATACCAAGGGAAGAATGTGTGCAAAGATGGGGAAACTTATAAAAGCTGGAGAATCGGAAAAAGAGTGTTTATGTATAAAGGGGTGAATAGACTGTATGATGGGAGTTGTAGAACCCTCAGAAATTTCAAAACTGTTTCTGTGGGGTAAACTAAGTTGCTGAATAGGATTGCCCAATTATCTCCCACAGAATGTTCCTTAGTGGTATTGGATATAGTAGCTTGAGTAGACAAAGAACAGTATGCATTGTTGTTGAAGGTGAGTTATTCCAAAAGTTGAGGATGAGTTAGTCCAAAAGTTAAAGATATATACTGATGGTTGATGGACAAGAGTATTCATATATAGCAGTGTTATATACAGTCATATACAGCAGTGTGATTCTTGAGAACAATTGGGATTTGACTTAGTTATATTGTAGTCATCTGAATGGGTATAGATAGATCAGAAGTTGTTGTTGGCTGAAAGTATGATGAAAATATTTAGGTAATGAAATTAACACTGACGTACAGACATACATTTTTTTTAAACTATTGATAGGATAGTGAGAGATATCATATATTCAATGAAGAGAGCCTTTGTTTTAGGGTGTGGGATACATTGAATGGAAAATGGAGATTGAGTGAGGGAAGCAAAGGAATGCGAGGGGGGGAAGGGAATGGGAAAATACAGATGAAATACCTTCTGTGCCATCTGTATCCAATGTTGGTGGGAGTAAAGTAACCACCCACCACCATATTCTTATTCATGTTTCCATTGTGATGCTTAAAAATCCTTTATGGAGTGATACTTATTATGGCTGTGGTATGCACCAGCTGCACCCTAAAATCACTACCCCCATGATTTCTTCCTCCACATATATCCCATGCTTGCTCCGTATGGGGAACAGCCTTGTTACCAGCCCTGGAAGTGAAGTTCCTCCCTCAGCAGCCATATTGGCTCACCCAATTATTCCTACTTCTGCCCCAACAATGATTTTAGCTCACCCAATTATTCCCACCTCCACCCCCGGCAGCCATCTTAGCACACCTAGTATAGTGAAGTATGTATGATGTAGATTAATGATTTAGGAATACATGGAGTATGACCAGTGAATGTTTTCTGATGAAGTTGTTTATGTAAGTATTTATGTTGTAATTGATCCTTTTAAATTGGTAAAGAACAAAAGACCATCCATGTGCTATTAATTGAACCTATCTGATGATATTTTATTAAGGTCCTAATAAGTTTTGTTTTCACAGAAGCGCAGGATGGATGCAAAAAATGAAATGTATAAGGAAATGCAATTAATGGTCTGATTATATTATAGGAGTAACCAGAGAAGAAGTTTGGACAAGGAAAATAAAATTAAACGTAAAAATAAATAAAAGTGATATATAAATAGATTGATCACTATTTAATTAATTAATATTACCTTAACCCCTTAAGGACCCAGCCAATTTTCACTGCAGGACCTGGCCATTTTTTTGAACATCTGACCACTTTCACTTTAAGCATTAATAACTCAGGGATGCTTTTACCTTTCATTCTGATTCCGAGATTGTTTTTTCATGACATATTCTACTTTATGTAGTGGTAAAATGTTGTCGATACTTGCATTGTTTCTTGGAGAAAAATTCCAAAATTTGATGAAAAAATTTAAAATGTTGAATTTTTTTTACTTTGAAGCTCTCTGCTTATAAGGAAAATGAATATTCCAAATAAATTATATATTGATTCACATATACAACATGTCTACTTTATGATTGCATCATAAAGTTGACATGTTTTTACTTTTGGAAGACATCAGAGGGCTTCAAAGTGTAGCAGCAATTTTCCAATCTTTCCTGTTTAACCTGTTGCCTCAAATGCGCACCCCGCTCAGGTGGAGAAGGAGCGCTGCGTATTTGAGGCAACATAAAAAGTCCCCGATGATAGTGACTCGGTGACCCATGACCCATTTTTGGAAAAAATACCCCCAGAGGTCTTATCAGTTTTTTTTTTTTTTTTTTTTTTTTATGAAATATTTTTTTTGGGGCAATTTAGTGGTTTTATGGGGTTAAAATTTGGAATGTACTCTGGACTTGGTACATTGGGGTCAAATTATGGAAAATTAAAATGAAGAGGGAAAATTTAGTACTCCATGGAAGTGTGATACTCCCTGAAGCAATCCTTAATGCAGAGGCCCGCATGATTGGGTCAAGTGTCACATTGAGTGGTGGTCTCCTTCGGGGGAGTGTGTAGTGAGTAGAATCACACACCGCAAGAGAAAAAACTTTGCGGCCCAAAAAAAGGGAGGGGGGGGGAAATCGCAGCACCCTGAACCCCTAATAGGGCCCGGGTCATGCTACAAAAAAATGTGGCGTACTCTTGAGCCCTATTAAGGGGTCGGGGGGGGGGTTATATTTTTTTAACTTTTTTTTTTTTACTTTACTACATGGATTTCCCTACCTTTCCCTCTGGTGG